>NW_004955514.1:2359934-2433311 GCF_000276665.1 Chinchilla lanigera
GCGCTGTCAGCGTCCCGGTCCCCGGGCCCCGGCGGGCGCCTGTCGCGCGCCAGCTCGCGCTCCGTCGAGTTCTTCCTGTCGCGCCGGCGCCGGGCGCGCAGCAGCGTGTGCCGCCGCAAGGTGGCCCAGGCTCGGGAGAAGCGCTTCACCTTTGTGCTGGCCGTGGTCATGGGCGTGTTCGTGCTGTGCTGGTTCCCCTTCTTCTTCAGCTACAGCCTGTACGGCATCTGTCGCGAGGCCTGCCAGCTGCCCGAACCGCTCTTCAAGTTCTTCTTCTGGCTCGGCTACTGCAACAGCTCGCTCAACCCGGTCATCTACACCGTCTTCAACCAGGACTTCCGGCGCTCCTTCAAGCACATCCTCTTCCGACGGAGGCGAAGGGGCTTCCGCCAGTGACAGCGCACCCTGGACGGCTGGGGAAGGGGTGAGGCGGCCTCTTCAGACACCCAGGGACAGACTGACCTTCGAGGCGCAGGGGAGGGTCCCTGGCACTGCCTCCGGGGAGTGGGGAGGAGAGAGGGGCCACTCCTTTGCCTCCCCTCTCAGCGAGGGGCTGCTCCTGGGCCTGTAGGCCTGGGTCCAGCTCCTGGGGGCCCTGCAGGGTGGGGCTGTGAAGTCGGGGTGTGACACCCACGGTGCCGTTGCAGCCCCCGCAGGGGTGAGAAAGGAGCCTCCCGCAGACACACACTGCCCAGGTCCCGCTGAGCAAGGGCTGACTTCCCCAGCACCAGGGAGTGTTTAGAAGGCACTGACACTTTGATTACTGAAAGGATTTAGATGTTTGCCAAAAACAACAGCCAAAACAACCAAACTATTTTCTAAATAAACCTTTGTAACGTAAGTGTCGGGAGCGGCCATCTGTCCTTCATGCCTGGGTGGGGTGGCCTCCAGACCCTCACTCCGCTTTGCCTGTCTTCCGTGAGTGCAGGAGGGCTCTGGGGGCCTGGGTTCCAGTGGGCCCTCCTGCGTGAGAATGAGGGGTCTCTTTAAAAAACTAAATGCTTGTCTACCTGCAGAACATGCTCAGGATTCTTGCACAGTAAGGGGCTAAGAAGCAAAGGAACCCAGAGCCCCTGAGTCGACCCCAAGTTTAGACCTGGGGCGCTGACTCCCGCATTCCCTGTCCTGCCCCATGCAGGCACCTGCCACCGTGGGGGGAGAGGCGCTCCCAGTCCAAGCCCTCCGGGCTCTGAGCCCTTTCTGGCTGGCTGTTCACAGGAAGCAGGGTGGGGTGACGCTCACCCCTGCCCCCACCCCAGGCTCCAGACTGCAGGCAGGAGACCTGTGCTTGCAAGTGCAGCGCTGCCTTAGCCTTTCTGAGGCCCTGAGTGTGAGGGGGGCCCCCCCGCAGCGATGGGCAGCAGCCGGAGCCCATCCCTGTCCCCTCTTCTGCCACTCTTCCAGCTCCCACCCTCAGCAGCCAGCCAGGCTGGGAGAAAGGCCAGTGAACATGGAGCTGGGCACTCAGCTGGCCATGACCCCAGGGGCTCCTCCAGCGCCCCTCTGCAGAGCCTGGCTGTGCCTGGGGCAGCTGAGTGCAGGGCTGGAAGCTGCCGCTGGGCACAGCAAGGAAGGGAGGCCCCCGACCAGCTCAACCCAGCTCTGCTGCTCTCAGCCCCAGGCTCCTCCCTCTGCCCCCCTTGGCTCACACGTCTCCTGGCCCCCAAGTCTCCTGGGCCCCAAGGGTGTGTCTTGGCTTCTCATGACCCAGGGTCTGTGCTGGGGAGGGCTCAGCCCTCGGTCCTGCCTTCTTCCCTGAGCTGTGTCCCTGCAGGCGGGGACCAGGGCAGGTCCCTTGGGGAAGACCCCAAAGACACACTGCCTGACCTTCTTATCCCCGCGTGGGTCCTGGAGGAGCCACCCCAGGCTGTCCACGGCCAGCTCGGGCAGTGACACTCGTGCCTGCTGTGTGCTAGGGGGAACACCAATGGGGAACTCACCTGGGGGATGTCAAGGAAAGGAGCTGGGAGTGCCTGGCCTAGGTGGGTCAGAACCTGCCCACTGCCTGCCTGGACAGACACCCAGCTCTCCCTGGACCTGGCTCCCTCTGTGGAGAGGGTTGACCAGTCCTGCCAGCAGAGTTGGGGCCCTTGGGGTGACCTCTACCAGGAGGGGACATGGTGAGTGCACTGGGGAGGCAGGGCCTCAATTTCTTCTCCAGCATTTGCACTGTGCAGCTTGCAGGAGGAGTCCAAACTGCTGACCAGATGTGGAGGCAGCCTGTGCCCCCAGCCCAAACCAAGATGCCCGTGAGAGGAATAACCCTTTGGGAGCACATTTCGGGGAACCCAGAAAGATGAACTAGGCTGCCTGGGGTCACAGCTAGTGATAAGAACCAGCCAGGGCCTACGCCTCCGGCTCAGATTGCAGTCATAACCGCACCTGTGCCGCCTGTTTCTCCCACCCCCACCTGCCTCTCAGCGGTCACGGGGAATGGGCTGCTCCCCTCGGCAGAGCAGGGCCCAGGGCAGGGACCAGAGGCAGGAAGGTGCAAGCCTGCTTTACTGATGGAGGCCGTACTTGTGGCAGGGCAAGAAGGTTCAGGATTGGGGCTGGGTGCCAGGCTGCTGAGGGACCCAGAGCTGCCCTGGCTCAGGGCTGCCCATGTTGTAGCTGGGGGCAGGTCAGTGTGTCTGGGTTTGCTTTATATCTCTGAGATCTGCAGGGGAAATATGTTTGCCCTGGCCAGAGCCTGCCTGTTGCTTAGAGCTGTGTGGTCATGAGCTATCACCTGTGCAGGGCACCTATGGTACAGGGCTGGGGACGGGGACTCACGGCAGGGGTCCCTCGCAGGAATGACAGCCTCCTGCATCCCTCTGTCCCAGACCTGCAGCTGCCCTTGCTCAGCGTGTGGGGACTGCTGAACCTGTGTCCTGGAAGTGGGCACCACTCACACACATGGCTGCAACCCCGCAGGCCTCAGCCCAGTGAATGACAGAAGCCCGATTCCTGCTTGCCTGCTGCGGGGACAGCTGGCCACCTTGGTCACCTTGCTGCTCCTCCATGTCTTCCTGAATGATGCGGGCACTGGCACTGCTCTGAAGGCGCTGCGAATCCCCCCAGGGCGACGTCTCTGGGGCGTGGATGAGGGCAGGTGCTCCGCCCCGTCTCTGCTGGCCAGCAGGTCTGGCCACTCCTGCGGTGGCCTCATCTTCATGGATCCACCCTGGCCAGCGCCTCTCCTCAAGTCTTCTCCGCCAAGCCAGGGTCGTCAGTCCCTGCCTTGGTCAAGGGAACTGAGGCTCAGAGGCAACTGTGTGGTGTGGGGGATACAACCTGCGAACGCAGGAGGGCCTGGGGGGTGCTGGCTCCAGTGTCGGGGGCCCTGTGGCTGGCCCAGGCTGTGTGTGACTCATTCCAGCTCGTGCCTGTGTGCATTCTGTCCTGTCCTCCACTGCTGAGCTTATGGGAAGCAGGGGAAGGAATAACCCAAATGTTTTCCTAATAGCTCAGCATGGAATGGATAGAAAATGTTCCTGGGTGCAGGGGGATGGTGGGTACTGGAGACACAGCTCCATCTTGAGCTGCCCCTGGCTCCGGGATGGGCTTTGAGGGGCTTGTTGCCGTGGCACTGGCTGTCGAGGAGGCCACCCTTCCTCGGGGCTGCTGGCAGCAGCTGTATTTTTATACCACATCTGTCAGCAGGGCTCAAATATTCCAGCACCACGTGGGATCAGGACACGGGCAGCGCCTGCAGGCCCATCTCAGGTCTGCCTGGCAGCTTCGGCCGCTGTGTGGAGCTGAGCCCCTGCCTCCATCGGCCCGTGGTGCCCCCTACACAGGGGGAGTGGGGGCGGCGTCTCCAGCACAGCAGGCAGCTGCTGTGTCTCCGTCCATCACTCCCGTGTCAGGAAGGGCTGCCCTGCTCCCAGGGAGACCTGAGAGTGCTCTGTGGGTGCCTGCAGGGCTGGGGCACGGCAGGGTTTGGGACAGTGGGCATGTGGGTTCTTGGGCAGGAACCAGGCATCCTGCTGCATCCCCTCCCGCAAGAACCAGGCCCCCTCTGCTGTCCACCCCGTGCCGCAAGCTGCACATTCTTCTTTGCTGGGTGCCAAAGGGTCGAGGCTCTGTGGCGGGCACAGTGCCATCCTCTGAAGTCCGCCTGGGAAGCAGAGTCAGCTGCAGGCTGGGCCAAAATAAAGCCCTGGGGACTGAAAATGTTTTTCTTTCCTGCCAAGAGGATTTGTGGCTACTCCCAGTAAAAAGCCTCAGCACAATAGGATCATTATGGCTGAGATAAGGAACCAGCCAGGCAGGCCAGAGGAGGAACATGGGTGCAGAAAGTCCATTAAAGGCATCCTGCCTTTAGGTCTGGACACAAAACATGCCTAGAGCTACCTGGCAGCCAAGGAGAAAGCAGAAACTCGATCTGCACCCCTCCTCCCCCAATTGCCAGGGAGACAGAGCTGGAGGCCAAGGCTTTGAGGAGAACAGAGGAATCTGGGTGTTGGTCAGTCCCACAGGGAAGAATCTCAGCTGTAAAGATTCCGCCCTCAGGGAGGGTTTGGGGGCCTGGAGAATCCCAGGGGCACTTGGGTAGCAGACTTGGTGGTGGGGGCAGTTCCTGAACACCAGTCTCCAGGCTCTGCCTCACCCCTGGCAGCCCCTACAGCAGTGCAAGCCGGGGACACAGGGCCGGCTAGGCATGAGCTCCTTCCCTTTGCTGCAGCACGCAGCGCTCAGGAAAACCCAGCCCACTCGGGCTCCCATTCCGACCGCCTCTGTCCCTTCCTGCTCTGCACCCCAGCTGGGCCGCCCTCCCCACTGGCTTCCTTCCAGCGGACAGGCCACAGGTCCCCCAGTGTGACCAGGCACACCAAGGCCTGACCTGGGGCCACCGCCGTCTTGGCCAGGCGGCAGCTGGGCAGTGCAGACTGCCCAGACCCGGGCAGGAGCCCCAGAAGGACCCCCCTGCTCTCAGAGCTGCAGAGCTGTCCCTCCGGGCTGTGGGGCCCAGGCTGTGAGAGGCACTGAGGGTGACGCCATGCAGGGGCTGAGAGGCTGGAGGGAGACCCCATGCAGCAAGAGGCCAAGCAGGTGCGGCTGCGCTGGGCTGGAGCGGGGAATTTTCCGCTTCACGTGCAGGCCCGGCTGCCGGAGCGTCTGTTCCTCCCGGTGGGCGTTTTCTCCCCTTCCATCAGCTCTTCACTGACTATGGCGTCTCAGGAAACAGGGGCCTCCGTGTGGCTTCAGGAGGAAGCTGGGCTCCTGGGAGGGTGTGGGGAACACGGCCTGGAGAGGGCGCTGTCCAGCTCAGTGACCCTCCTGCCTCAGCCTCCCAGAGTGCTGGGATGACAGTCTTCTGTGCAGTGCATGTGCAGAGTCAGGACTGCCTGGTCTGGAGCGCTCCTCTCTCTGGCTCCGTCACAGCAGTGCTGAGATTAAATATCAGGTCAGGAGGACCAGACAGGCCCATGGTGCCACAGCCTCGCAAGGCCTTCCTGCAGCTGCCCCTCCACGGGGAGCCAGGCCCAGCCCTGCTCACTGCGTCGTCGTGGAAACAGTGCCGATTGCCCACCCGCCTCCCAGGATATAAAATGCCAACTGTGTGGAGAAGTAATTCGGTTACCGGCTTCCTACAGTGTGCACCGCTGCACACCGAATTTAAAGCGAAATCTGTCCTCTTTTAATTGGCTCCAATGAAGCTGTTATGCACGATTGATTGTTGTCTTGGCTTCCACAAGGCCTGAAGTAGCAAACGAAGCTGCAGAGCGAGTCTCTTGCTTTGGTATTGCTCGGCAATCGAAGGGCCCGCCGGCCACAGGGGGCCAGCCTGGGCGGTGTGGGCCGGGCTGGGCCCAGAGTCTGGGGCCACCTTCACCCCGCACAGAGGAGCCGTTCCCAGGGGTGGAAGGTGGCTCCTGGTGGCCGTGCTGCCTGGTATACTCTTGGGCGTCTCGGGGATCCTTGGTGCTGACAGATGGGGAGTGGCCTGGGTGACTCCCCGTTGGTTGGCACAGGGTGGGGTTCTCCGGACTGACCTCAGGCTTGCAGAGGTCCCAGTGACCAGGCTGGACCGAGCTCACCAGACTGGGGGTGCCAGGGCCCCCCATAGAGACTGCACACAGTAGGCGCTTAGCTGGTGTTGGGACTGGCTGCGAATGTGTACCCCTGTCGCTCCTTCAAGTGGAAAGCTGTCTGTGAGGAGAAGCTGGCCCTCGTGTTTAGGAGATGAGGCTGTGGTGGGGAGTTGGGAGTGTTCCACAGGGACGGCTCAGGCTTTGTTGAAAGTCCCAGTCCCTACCTGGCTCCAGGATCGCTCCTTTCCCTTCTTACATTCCTCCAACGACGGGAGCTCACTGCCGTTCTCAACCCCTCAACTTCACATACTACCTGCCTTTGGGCTTTTCCATTTTATTACCTGGGAGTCTTCCTCCCGAACGTCACCCCTCCATCCTCAGGTAAACAGCCAAGGCGGTTTTAGGGCCCGCAGAGTCAGAGGGTCTTGGTTACTTTTCTCTCGTTGCTGAGAAAAAATACCCAACGCCCAAAATTAAGGAAGGAAAGGTTTATTTAGCTCACTGTGTGTGGAGGTTTCAGTGCATACTCAGCTGGCTCCAAAGCAGGTGGCACATGGCAGAGGGCAACCGTTCATGGCGGCGGAAAACAGCAAAGCAGCAAGAGCACAAGTGGGGAGCAGTGGAAAGAGCAAGCCTTTTTCCCTACCTTATGTTGTATGCAAACTACCTGCCCCAGGGCAGGTGCGGCACTCACACCCATAATCCCAGCACTGGACCATGGATCAGTCATAAACTCTAGAAGCCCACCCCATGACTGCATGAGGCTTTGGGGGACATCCAGACACAAACTATGACACAGAGCAAACGTGCCTGCATCCCTCTGCTCCCTCCTTCCCCATGTTCTCTACTCCTGGGTTTGTGCCATCCCTGGCTGGAGAGAAGTGTAGGCCCATGGGCTCATGGGACTTGGGGGCTGGGCCTTGTTGCATCCCCAGGGAGCACACAGCCAGCCGGGGGCTGGGCCAGGCCGGACCCCGTAGAGGAGCTGCCGTGGGGGCTGACGGGAAGGGGTGCCATCAGCCTGGGGTCCCCTGAGTGCAGGGATGATGGGCCTCAGGGACAGGGCCACTTGGCACCAAAGGTGAGTTGCATCCCTGGACCTCGGGGGTGGCTCCTGGACAGTCCGACTCTGAGCCCTCGCACCCAGGATGCATGGGACTGCGGTGGGGCGGGCGAGGCTGGAACCAGGACTGTGCCGCTTCGCTGAGCGCCAGTGTCCCACACGGAGGGCAGGCCAGCAGTGGGCTCTGCCCTGTGGCTGAGAGAACAGCCCTCAGTCCTTCTACAGCTGCAGAGGGCAGGATGGGCACAGCTCCAGAGAGCATAGTCTGTGCGGAGGAGGCTGCCCACCGGCCTTCCAGGCTGGGCCGAGGCGCACACTGAGGCGGGGCCCTGGGCACCTGGCTGTGCTACTCGGGCTTAGCGGCAGGACTGAGCCTCCTGAGCTCGGAAGGTCCCTCCGCCCCCAGCTGGGGCTCAGGCAGGAGAAGTGCCATGTTGGACTCAGCCTTGGTCCTGCAGCCCAGGTGACATACTGAGGCTGGGGATATGGGTTTGCTGAGTGGCTGCAGTCGGTCAGCAAGGTTCTGTCACGGGGAGCCCTGCGTTACTGACCGTCCAGTGGGGACACCCATTGTGAATGCACGTTCACCATGGGGGGGATGCTCCTGCCTCCTCACTCTCTCGCCGGGGCGGCTTAGCAGGGGTGGGTGGCCCAGGTTGCCCAGGTGCTGAACCACCCAGGAGAGCAGGGACCTGCACACCCTCTGTGCTGCCTTGAGAGTGACGTGGCTGGCCAAGCATAGAGCCTGGAGATGGCTTCCAGGGTGCCTCCCTGCCCACTCCCTACCCAGGGCTCTGAGGTGCACAGCAGCCGGTGGCTCCCAGGGCTGGGCCAAGCATGCGGCATTTGCCCCCTCAGAAATCAGCGCCCGGCGCCCACTCGTGGCCATGCTCCGGGACCGAAGGCCATCGTGAGGTCGCAGGAGCACATGCAGGGCCAGCTGCTCGGGAAATGGAGGTTCGAGGTGCCCGTCTGCCCCGTGTCTGCATGTGCTTGGGCCTTGGATGGGAGTCGGCCGAGGCTCTTGCCAAGCCACCCTCCGAATGCATCATGTTGCTGCCAGCCTGGCCGGGGATGATCACCACCCCCAGCCTTGGGATGCCCCAAATGCCAGCCTAGGTGAGACCCCCGCTGTGCCACACATAGGCCCACAGGGCAGAGGTGCCCATGGTTGCAGTTTGGGGTGGTGAGGGGAGATGGGAGGGTGCCAAGGGCAGGGAGAGGGCAGCAGATGGCCATCCTAGGGGTAGTGACAGTGGCAGCACAGATCCAATGTGCCACGGTCGCCCCTCACAAACCACAAAGCCAAGACTACGAGACATCAAGACAGAGGCTGCAGGCCACCGAGTGCCACGCAGGCAGCCTCGGCCTGCGGTGCTGTTCTGGGTCAGTGGGCCTTGCCCTCCAGATGCCGCAGCTGATGCCAGTGACACTTTGATCAGCAGCCCCTGCTCTGTGACAGCAGCTGCCCTGCTCCTGGCTCGGGCCGGCCCCCCAAGAGGTGCTGTTTCCCCCCAAGGTCTCTCCTCCCTATATTCCCGGGCTCCTCCGCCTTCCACCTCACTCACTCGAGAGCATCTGTCCAGCACCAGCTCTGTGAGCGCCTATGGGCAGCGCACACGATGACCGAAGCCGTCTTGCGGTTACTACTGTCACCATGGCAACCAGTAATGCCCACCGTAAGCATTCCTTCAGGAACTGCAGCGAGGGCCACAGAGCACCCGCACCCAGTTAATGGCAATGTCCCTGTCCTCACAGCCTCTGCAGTCTCCTTTGGGGACAGACAACAGCCACAAAAATATACACATAAACTCAGCATTGCAAATGGCGGTGCAGTGACCAGCTGACCTGACCCTGAGCTGCCCTGTGGGCTGGGCCAGGGAGGCCAGGGATGGGGATTCTCAGCTAGGGAGGCAGCAGTGGTGAGGGGTGGAGGGTGCGGGCCAGCCCCATGCTGGGTGCTGGGGTCCCTGGAACAGGACAGCACAAGCAGCAGCTGAGCCACAGGACCACGGACTCCCAGCTCCAGAGCCAGGGCCCCCCCATGCTCATGCCCCTTGCCATGGCCTCATGGTCACCCCCTTCTTCCTAAGAGGACATTGGTCATCCTGGACGAGGGCCCATCCTGGTGGCCTCATGTAGTCAAGGCCTTGTTTGAAATGCAGTCACATTTTGAGGCCCCAGGGTCAGAGCCTCAGCTGAACAGGGGACACAGCTGGGTCCATTCCCACCCACGCAGGCTGTGTACACAAGCAGGGCCCTGGCTTCTCCTGTGGTGATATCCCAGTTGTAGCTGGACGAATGTACCTGTGCCTGCTGCAGATGCGTGGGTATCTGGACTGCCTAGGGCCTGGGCCACAGAGGTGTCTGTGTGGTGGCTCCTTGGGGTGCAGCAGCCTGCAAGGTACCCCCTACACCCTGGGCAAGCCCAGTAGCCTGTGAGGCTGCAGTCCATTTCCTCGTTCCATCAGAGGGCATGCCCTCTGTGGTCCTGCCCTGGGTGTCCTGGGAGGAAGTGACCACTGTGTGGCCACACAGCAGCAGGCCCGGCTAGGAGGCCGGCTCCCCAAGGGCAGGCTGAGCAGGGTGAGCAGTGCAGACACTGCTGGAAGCTTGGCTTCAAACTTGACGCTGCCTTTCTGCAGGACGGGCCTTGTGGTTTGTCACCTGTGTGGTCCTCAGGTATGTTCCACTTTTGGTTCCTGGTGTCTCTAACAGCCTTCATCATAAGGGAATAAGCTGGAGCCTGCCTGAGGCCTATCGCCTGGAAGTGGTCCAAGTGGGCGCGGTCAAGCCGCGGCACCGAGGAGCTGCTGCCGGCCCGCGAACCAGAAAGCGCCGGTGAGGGAGGCAGCGGGCTCTGGGTTCACTCACATGACATTTTGCTCAAAAGACAATTTTCTAGAGCAGCTTTAGGCTCACAGCAGAAGCGGGTGGTAGTTAGAGTTGCCATATGCCCCTTGGCACGAGTGACTCTCCATCTGGAAGTGGGGTGCCGTGGCACGCGGAGAGGTCCTTCAGCCAGCGCTGTGTCAGCTGTGAAGTGCGGCCCCCGCCCCCGGGCCAGGGTTCACACTCAGAGGCTCTGAGAGGAGCTGGCTGCTGGCTGCCACCTAGGCTTGCAGGTGGAGGGGCAACCATCCCCGTGCCCAGCCCAGAAGTCTCTGGAATGGCCTTAGCCAAGCAGGAGGGATCGTCACAGCCAGCCCTGGCCTCCAGAGAGGCTGTCATTTGCTCTGATGATGGAAAACTACCAGTCTGCCCAGGGGCCCTGTTATCTGCCATCTGTGTGCCAGAGAGGCACTCAGGGCTGGCAGAGCTGGCAGGAAGGTGGCATTTCCGCTCCCGAAGGACGAGGGCCTGGTGTTGCTGCCTGTGCCGGTGGCGGGACCTGGAAGAAGAGGACACTGTGGACTGTCCCTGAGGCTGGGGCCTGACTCTGGACTTCACCTCTCCCCACCGCATGACCCCGCAGTTACATCCACCTCTCCGCATGGGTCTGTCTTCAGCACCTACTATGCGCAGGGGCCCCTGTACCCACCTCACGACCCGCAGCTCAGCAGGGGCCAGCCCGTCTGGGCTCATGTATGGCAGGGGCAGCAGCCACGCAGACCGAGCCACAGTCAGTGCTTCGGGACCCTGAGCCACCTGGTCCTGCAAATCTGCCTTGGGAAGAGTTGCCTGGGTGAACCCCACGGGAAGCCCAGATGCCGAGGTGGGAGAAGCCCAGGCTGGGAAAAGCCAGTGGGACCTCGAGGACCGAGGCAAGGAACGGAGATGGCTCTGCCAGGAAGCTGGTGTGTGGGGCAAAAGGGCGTCATCACCCTGCTGCGCGGTGGCTCAGGCTGGTGTCACCGGGCAGCTCTGCTGTGGCCTCCAGGTGCCCCATCCTGCGTGACACCCAGTCCCTGGCCCACAGGTTTTGTGCCTGCCAAGGCAGGGGTTTGTGTCTGGGGACATGAGGGCCATCTCTGCTGCCTCTGTCCCTCAGAACCCTGCTGGGTGCTGTCCTCTGCCCAGGACGGCCCCGAGGGTGCTCGGTGCACCCGCCCCACCTGCATGTCCTCCCTCTGGGCTGACTCACATGGACCTTCCTCTCCCTCCGGGCTGAGGGTGTGCAGATGGGCTGAAGCCCTGCAGTTGGGCTCTGGGCCACACGCCCATCAGAGGGAGCCCAGGAACCTCCCGCTGCCCAGACAGGACCCCTCTGGGACCCACACCGGCCCTGAGCAATGGGTGCAATTTTAAACCAGCACCCTGGCGAGCCGTAAAGCCACAGCTGTGGCACTCGTTGGAGCTGCTTCCTCTGCACTGCCAACTCAGGGAGGACAAATCGGCAAATAAAACTCTATCCTCTGCCGTCGCCTCCGAAGCCGCGTCCGCTGCAAGTGCGCGCGCCACTCAAAGCATTTCTCTCCCTCGGGAAATGTCCCCAAACTGCGCCCACTGCAGACCGGTAAACCTGTCGGGCTAATGAACGGCTTTCATTTAGTGCTCCGAGGGAAGGGCAGGAGGGAGACGGATGGTTTGTTGACTGCAGCGCTGGCGCCTGACTCTTAACTCTCTGGTTCCTGTGCAAGTCAAAATGCCCAGCAGAGAGCTCTTTTTTCTTGCAGCTTTGAGCTGAGAGGAGAGTTTTATGAAGATGCTGTTTGTGCTGATTCCTGTGTCACATTTCTTCCCACAAAGTCCTCAGCAGCAGTTTCCAAGGTGCTTTCGCATGCCTCCACTGACGGGGGTCTCACTACCCTCGTCCACGGAGGCTGACCTGTGCTCTGGGCCCCGGGGGCAGGGCAGGGCTGTGGGGACGTAGGCGCTCAGCACAGTTCCGGCTGGGTGGGCACTCGAGGGCCTCATCTGCAAGGTCAAGGGGTCAGCAGCTGGTGCAGCCCCCGGCTCTGGGCACGGGGAGGACAAGCATGGGGGAACAGGCATGTCAGGGGCCTCCAGGACGGGCGGAGCTGCACTCCTCTCTGCTCCCTGCTGTGCCCACAGAGAGGTGGGAGGGTCTGCAGCCGTCCCTGCCCAGCCGGCACCCATGGGCTCTGGAAATCCCAGAGCAGGAGCCCCTGGGGGCTTCTGGGAAAGCTCCCGAGAACCTGGGCTCGGGCTCAGCCCCTGGTGCCGGGGGAGGCGGGGGAGCTCCTCTGCTCAGCCTCAGCTCTGGGCTTGCACCATCTCAGGGTCCTGGGCGGATCCTGGGTGTTCCTGGGGGCCCCACCTGCACTATCTGTGAGCTGTGTGGCTGCCATGTCTCAGCCCCTGCTTCTAGAAAGTTCTCCCCCAGCTCCAGGCCTGCAGTGTTGCCGGCTAGGGCAGGGCTACGCCCCTCACTGAGAGGGAAGCCGGGCCCTGAGAATGAAAGAGCCTGCAGCCGAGCCCCTTGGGCCCGATCCCTGCCCCTTGCCTCCCCCACCGGGCCCAGCCGAAGCGCCTGGCTGTAACAGGCTCTACCACAGACTTGGGGACCTTGGCTGCCACCCAGGCGCAGACTCCATTTTTGAGGGTCCCTCACGACAGTGGCTCACGCTGGAGAGGCGGCCCGCACGGTCCCTGTGCTCTATGGGTGGACGCCACCGTGGGGGCTGGGGAGGGAGGGGAGGCAGAGACCCGCCCCAGGTGGCAGCTGGGTGGCCCAGAGGACAGGCGGAGCCCGAGGGAGAGGCCCCAGGCCAGGGCACAGTGCAGTCAGAACCATTGGGGTCAGGGGGGAGGACCAGGGGGTGACCGCACCGTGCAGGCGTCTGGCGCCAAGTTCAGAGCCGGTGACCTGCAGAGACATCAGAAGTGGGCTTTAGCCTCCCTGGGGCTGGACGGAGCTGCTGGGCTGGGGTGGGCTGTGGCAGGACCCCAGGAGGGCCCATAACCATTCAGGGGAAAAGATGAGCTGTCCATGGCCGGTGGCTCCCGGGGCAGGGCAGAGACAGCAGGAAGAGCATCAGGAGCAGAGACAGGCCGGGCATGTACCCCGCATCCTGGCTCTTGGGGTGCGGGCACCATGCACGTGTCACGGAGGAGGGAACACAAGGGGCCTGGCAAGGACTGAGCCTGAGTTTAGGGTCCCCCGAGGCAAGCCTGGGACAGGGGCTCTTTGGCAGCTGACCCCAGGTGGTGAGGAAGAAGGGAGGAGAGAGCGAAGGGAAGAAGAAAAGAGCAAGGGTCGCCCCGAGGGCTTAGCTGGGGCGCCGGCTCCATGCCAGGTCCCTCACAAGGGGCTGGCACACAGGCTCACAGCGGCCCGCTGCCCACAGCACCATAGCAAGGGGAGCGTCTCCCTGGGGAGGCTGTGGGCAGCCTTGTCCAGGACTCGGCCTGGCTGGGCCGTGTGGAGGGTCCATGGCTGCAGAACTGGGCATTGGCTCTCTGGGCTTTGGAGTGCTGGCCAGGGAGAGCAGCTGAAGCGGGGAAAGGCATCCTGAACACTCCTTCATCGAGGAGGAGACACGCTTGGTGATCTGGTGGCACCAGGGCCTGGAGAGCTTGTCCTGTCCCACAGAGGAGCACAGCGGGGGGTGTCGGAGTCCCGACCGTGTGGGCACTGCTGACAGCTGCTCAGCCTCCAGGTCCAGGTGCCCACTGGGCTGCGCAATCTGAGGCCCTGCAGACTTGGGGAGATGCTGCTGGGGTCCTGGGGTCACCAGGTGAGAAGGCCACCAGGGCCAAGCAGGTGAGGAGTGGCTCTCACTGAGCTGTCCTCCTCCCCTTAGTCTGGGGTACCGTTTATCGGCCCTGTAGTGGGCAGAACAGGGGTCCCCAGGTCAGAACGAGCCCTCGCCTGGAGCAGTCTTTCTTTTTAATGAACATGTGTGGAGTGCAGAATGATCCCGTTCACCGTGGGGAGCCGGAGCGTGTACACAATACCCCTTCCCCTCCCCCACCTCCCTGTCTCCTTCCCATCTGCAAAAGCCGTGTCTCCCCCTCTCCTATTGTCTGTCTTATTTTGCTCTCTCACGAACTTATACATTGGTTTTCTCATAGAAGAGAAGCCATGGGGTACTTAAGCTCGAGTGTCTGACTAATTTCACTCAGCATTGTGGTCTCAAGGTGCGTGATTTCCCTACCAGTGCCTCAGGTCTATCCTTCTTCTTGGCTGAGTAGTGCTCCATGGTGTGTAAACACCATATTTTCTTTATCCATTCATCTGTGGTGGACGCACAGGCTGCTGCAAGATTGAGCCGGTGAGAGCAGCGCAGGCTTTTTGTGGAGGTGACTTGCTGAGGTGCGGCCGTGCCACGCGGGGGCTGCCTGACGTCAGTGACTGGTGCCCTTGGGGAAGAGGGAGGGGGACAGAGACTCAGGGACGTGGATGTAGGGGAGCCCGGCCCTGTGATGTCTGCATCTCAGCCTCTGGGACTGAGACCCCTGCACCAGCCAAGGAGCCCCAGGAGCCCCAGGAGCCCCAGGTTTTCCCTCTCTGGCCCTCGCCCCCATCCTGTTCTGTGCTGTCTCCTAATCACTAGATGCAGCCCATACCCTGCACCCCTGGACATGCATGGGCTCCATGACCCCCATCTGTAGCCTGCTGAGGTCCACCCCTGCACCTCCCTGCCTCAGCATAGCTCACTGGGCGGGACCCCACGGCCGGGGGGGTGGTCAGTGCACACTCGTTCTCTGCCCCTGGGCTCGGACCCAGCCCTCCCTCCCGCTGCTGCCCTCATTCTGAGCTGGCACCTGGCTCACAGCACCCTGCCCCGTCCTCTGGCTGTCCCTGTTCACATGCGTGTCAGGCACCCAGCGTCTGACCCCAGGCTCTTCATGCACCAGCAGGGACCTGGCCGTCTTGGAAGCCTCCCCGAACTGGCCGTCCTTGCCCACCTGCAGAGGCCCAGCCTGGGCCGTGTCCCCCTTGCTTGTCCCCAGCCAGCGTCCCCGTGGCCAGAACCACTGCCAGCAAGATCCGCCTGAGCGATGACTCTGCTGCTGGCCCTGCTCCGTGTGGCCTCCCTGCTTCCACACTCAGGGCTTCTCTGGGTGACGCTGAGTCAGAGAGGAAACCGAGATGGGCGGTGACAGGGCTGGGCACCGCAGTCACGGTGGCCCTGAGGTCGGGGTCTGAGCTCGCCGCTGCAGCCCTCCACCCGGCACAGGGCCTGGAGTCTGGGTCACTGACAGACGGGCTCCCCTTTCTCAGCGGCCACACCTGTGCCCGGAGATACTGACTCGCTGTCCGGCCCCAGGATGCACTGGCAGTGCCAGGTCTCAGCCTGGCTTCCCTGACTCTGGCATTGCCCTGAGGGCCGGCTGAGCCCTGGGGTCAGGCAGAGGTAGCTGGGCCGGGGGTGATGGGGCTTCCGCCCTCACCCACACTCAGCAGTGATGCTGTCACCCACGTGCACCCCAGGGCTGCAGCCACCCGGCTGGCCTGGTCACCGCCTGCAGACTGCAAGCCCCACTGTGCCCGGAGCTGACCACCCTGCGGGCCTTGGTGGGGTGGTAAGGACACCTTCACTCCTGTTGGCCCGCCTTCATCGCCTCACACCTGAGCCCTGCCTCTGCCCCAGCTGCCCACTACAGATGCGCTTTCCGTGCGCTCCTAGACAGAGAAACTGAGGCAGGGAGCTGGGCCCCGTGTGCCATCCCCTGCGCTGATCCACCCCACCTCTGCCCTTCACCGCAAACTTCCTCCCCCACTTGCCACGGTCCCTTTCCTCTCCGCCTGGCTCCTCTCAAGCTGGGCAGTGATCCGTGCAGGACGGTCAGCCTTGCTCCTCAGCCTTCGTCCTTGCTTCGGGGTGCGGGGCCCCTGCTTTCCCCCTGCCCGTCTCCCCTGTGGCTCCCCCAGGTGCTGAGGCGGCTGGTGCTGCTCTCAGGTGCTGCAGCCAGGGTCCCAGCGTGATCCCCCTGGCTCTGCTGCTGGTGGGCACATGGGCCTTCCTAACAGTTGGGTCCAGTGCTTGCCCCACAGCCCTGGCCACATGCTGCCCATCTTCCTGCCTCAGCCCACAGTGCCTCCTGCTGCCTACACGCGGGGCCCTGGGGGTGCTGCTTCTGCCCTTCCTCCTGCACCCTCCCCATCCTGTCCTAGCTCCCTTGCTGGAAGGACAGGACATGGGGGGAGAGGGGTGTCCTCAGTGAGCCTCACTTGAAGGGTATGGTGCTCTAGGGCGTGGGGGGCTGTGGGAGGGACAGGTGGGGATAGGGAGAGGTCAGAGCCCACTGGCCACACTGGCCAGGCGTGCACAGGGCTGAGAGGGTGTGCAGGAGGGGGCTGTGGCGCTGTCCACGCAGGGTGGTGCTGAAGATAAACGAGCCAGCGGAGAGTACGTGGGGCAGCCCCAGGGTAACCTGCCCCCTACCTGATGCTGCCTGCGTCAGGTGAGCATGTGCCCAGATGACAGGTGCGGGCACAGGGTGGGGTGGGAGTGACTCCTGGGCACCAAGAGGGTTGTCCCAGGCCTGGGCCCGTGTCCAGGCAACTTCCCACCGTGCTCTGTGGAAGCTGTCCGCTCATGGAGTGAAGCCCAGACCTGCCATCCAGTTAACTAGGGCAGAGCAGTCGTCCCCAATTCTGCCAGTGCTGTGGAGAATGTGGGAACGGGTGGCATGACACCCGGTGGGTGCTGTTCCCTCCGGCTGCGCCCCGCCCTCCTGACCTGCAGGCCTGGCTGAAGCGGCCTGTGTTTATTTGCATTCCATCCAGCATGAAGCCTGGGTCTGTCCAAGTCCATGGTGTGGGTGACTCTCCCTTTCCACCAGGAGAGGGTTGTCCTGGGGGATTTGTGCAAAGATTCCAGCTCAGACGAGGGCAGGCATGTAAGCAGGTCTACACAAGAGGTGTGTGATGTCCTCCAGGGCCTGTGTATCACACACATGCACGGGCCCACGTCACATGGGCCTCTGTGTGTGCCCTGGAGTGGGCAGGAGGGTGTGGGAGACTGGGATCCATGCACAGAGAGAAAGGGCGTCCTCAGATCATGCACCCAAAGGCAAAGTGCAGGCAGCAGTTAAGCCTTTCTTTTCTCAAAAAAGACAACACACAGTCTTCTCTCTGGCTGACTGCACAGTGTTTTCATTGACAAAAGAGGGCCTTGGGGGCAAAAGAGATTGTGTTCATTCATTTCCCAATTGGACAAAACAGACTCTGCCTCCGCCATCCACGCTGGACCTGCCCTGGTGGGGTGGGGTGACAGCTGGCCCTGAGAGGCTCCTCTCTGCTGCTCTCCCAGCTCCTTCCATCCCCTCCTTACTCCTTCCCTCCTCTCCCTCCATCCTCAGCCCTGGCTCTTGATTTTTCCGGTCTGTAGATAAGCAGCGTCCGATCAGCCGCTGTCCTGCAAGCTATTTTCTTCAGCACCACAGTGGTGGACAGCACCCGTGGCCCTGGGGGCTAAAGAGCCAGGGAAAGCCTCCCTTTGCTCACCAGTGGGACGCAGTTCACACCAGCGGGACCTGTTCCACACCAGCGGGACCTGTTCCACACCAGTGGGATCTGGTTTGCATGACCTCCCCAGCAGCCGCCGTGGGGCTGGCGTGGCTCGGGTGTTTGAGAGGTTTCCAGACTCGTGCCAAGGAGTCTGAGGCTGCACTCAGGGCCTGTGGGAAAGGCGGCCCCCACTGCCCCAGGACTCTCGCAGAGGACAGTGGGGAGGGGCAGCCATGGCCCAAGTGCTGCTCCTGGCAGGGCTGGTCTGGCGTCTGGGTGTACCAGTGCCCAGAACCATCTTGTGGCCCATACCTCAGTCCCTGGACATGTGTGTCCCCTCCCCATAGAGTCCCCTGCCCGCCCTCCTCTCTGCCCTGGTCAGTGTCCAGCTCAGGGGGCTCCCCCCAAGTGTCCCCTCATCCTGGTGGACACCAGCCAGCTGGCCAGGCCCCCGTGGCTCTTCTCAGGGCCCAGAGCCCTCCCAGGAAGTCGGCATCAAGCAGAGGCTCTGTTCCCACAGGTGAATGGAATGGAGAAGTGTGGCCGCCCAGCCTTAGCCCCTGAGGTAAGCATGGCATCGGGGGGCGGGACCAGCAAACAGGAAGGGCTCCTCTAGTCCACCCCCAACACACGCCTGGGCCCAAAGGGACCAGGGCTGGCGGGGCTCTAGCTCCAGGTAGAGACTGGTCCCCTTCACCCCACATTGGAGGATGCAGTTAGGTGAGTCCCTCTCTTGTCCTGACCTGGCCCCGTCCGAACATCCTGGAGGCCTCAGAGTAGAGTTTGCACTGCTCTGTGCACCCCAGCTCTGTGGAACACACCCATGCAACACGTGCCAGGAAGTCACAGGGTGGGTGTGGCCCCTCATCCCCCACACAGTGCAGAGGAGCTGGGGGACAGTTGGGCACATGGGCACAGCAGCGTGCCCTTCCATGCAACATAACAGAAGTCTGGGGGTCTGGGAGGTCGACTGGGGTGTGCTGGGCAGGGGCCGGGTCTCTCACTCCAGCTGGCCAGGCACCCTTGGGTGCCTCGGAGGGCAGGGAACATTCAGCACAAATTGCTGGGTGAATTTTAACCACTTGAAAACATGATGCCAGACAAAGCTGATTCTGGAGGAAAGACTGCTATCCGGGATGGAAAGATGAATCACGATCATGAATCACGTCATGAGGGCTTAAAGGTCAATTCAACGAGAAGACATATCAACCCTGAGAGTGCACATGTCTAACAACAGCTTAAAAGAAATAAAAGGAAAAGCTGACTGAGCTGAATGGAGGGAAAGAACAGGAGGGTGGCCCTGCCTGGCCTGAGATCCAAAGCTCCATAACTGAGAGGTCCAGGGGATTTGCAGTCACTGCCCCAACCTGGCCTCTCGAGGGACACTTGTCACACACACCCCTGGTGTCAGACTGCACGTGCTTTCCAAGCGTGCACCCAACAGTGTCCCGTCCCACCACATCCTGGGTGGGTGAAGACACCAGCCCTAAAATGATATGAACCATATAAAATTTACTCCCAACCACGGTATGGTTAAGCCAGAAGTCAGTAAGAGAACAAGACCTGGAAAACCCCTCAGATGTCTGGAAGCCAAACAGCACACTTCCAAATAATCAGTAGATATTTTTAACTGAAAAAATAAAATAAAATGATAGCACAACAAAATCTGCGGAATGTTGCTAAATCAGAGCTCCCGGAGCTGTCTAGGTCCGCAGGCTGGGTGAGAGGAGGAGGACACTCCAGCCCGGGGCTCCAGAAGCCAGGCAGAGCGGGGCAGGCTAAACCCAAACAACCAGGAAGGAAAGCGGACGAGCAGCCCAGTGGAGGTCAACACGGTGGAAAACAGACAAGCAACAGGGAAAACGAGTTCGAGAAGTTGATCTGATCGATAAACCTCTAGCAGACAGATCAAGAGGCAAAGGGAAGAAAGGTCATGGGGAATATTATGAGCAACTCATGTTTGCTTCCTAGAGGGTACCACAAATTCTTCACAAATGCAAAGGCACACTCAAGGAGTAGATAATCCAGCCGGGCGTGGTGGCACACACCTGTAATCCCAGCACTCGGGAGGCTGAGGCAGGAGGATCATTCTGAGTTCGAGGCCAGCCTGGGCTACAAAGTGAGGTCAAGGCCAGCCTGAGCGGCAATCGAGACCTTGTCTCAAAAAGACCAAAAAAAAAAAAAAAAAAAAAAAAAGTAGATAATCCATGGCATCTTGTATGTGTTGAAGAAATTGCCTAGTGTGTTTGAGGCCCTTGGCTAGAGCCTCAGTAATGCAAAGGAAAAACATGAAAGAGAAAGAAAGAAGGAAAAGGAAAGAACGTGGATTTGTAGTTAAATGCCTATCTGCAGGCCTTGACGGCCTCCCCAGTGCGGGGATGGGGCCTTAGGTCTCACTACCAGCTAGAAGCAGGTCTGCCCAAACTCTGCTAGGACACGAGAGGAGCGGTGCCCAAATCGCTGTGGCACCCAAGTCACCGGGGAGAGGGTCACTAGGGCGTGTCTCGCGTTGACCTGGATGTAAAAATCAGCCGTGTCACCCGCCTCGTGCACAGACCACCAGGGAACCCACAGGATCACCTCAGGAGTGCAGACAGGCTGCTGAGTGACCCCACACCCTTCCTCACGCCAGCGCTCAGCGAATGAGGAATGGGGGTTTGCCCGGCAGGGAGCTGGTGTTTATGACGCGTAACCATCCCATCGTGGGGAGGCTCCGGTGCTCCCCCAGGGGCGCGGGATCAGCTCCCCCAGCCCTGCAACCTTCCGTGAAGCCACAGTGGCTCCTGCTGCTGCCATCCAGCCACCACCTGCAGCCGGCCCCGGCTCCATTTGTGTCCAGGTTGGACCACCTCCCTGGGCTCCCCAGGCCCAGCCTTGCCTGGGAGTGGGTCATAGCACGGCTTTCCTGGCTCCGTACGAAACCAACAGATTCTCTGTAGATTTTTAGTTACTTCAGTCAGCTGTAAGTTCCTCGAAGGGAGCTGCACGCACAGGTGGCCAGGAGTCACCCACTTCCCCAAGAGGAGCCACCGAGCACAGGCCATACTCCACTCCGCAAGGCTCCTCCCTGCAGAACCACGGAGTTGGGTGTCTGAGGGGCTGGAGGTGCCTTGCTCCAGCAGCCTGCCCTGTGGCATAGGGAATGGGCTGGTGGAGAGGAGACCACCGTGGGCACAAGTGAAGGGCACTCAGGCAGGGCTATGCCAGGCCCCTTTCAAGAAGCACTGGGTGACCCTTGGGAAGGGGTAGCGTGCATGGTGACCTGGGAGGTGCTTGTGGCTCAGAGGGCAGGGTGGACATTCTCTAGGTGGGATCTGTGCAAGGGACGTTGTGGCAGAGACTGGCGCAGGGCAGAGCGTGGCCAGGCTGGCCCAGTCTGGGGGACGTGTAGTGTTGTTGGGCTCAGGGAAGGGAGGGGCATCCTGCGGTGTGGGGTGCGTGGGGTCAGCACTTCGCTCAGGCCTGGAAGCTAGAGCGTCCTGCCAGAGGTGGCTACTTTCTGTCTACCTAGGTGGCAGCCATGGCAGTCACTGGTTGGGCTGCCCCAGCCCACAGCCTGCCCTGGGTCGTGTGGAGAAGTCTGGCGCAAACTGCATTAAACAGTTGGATTCGTTGGCAGAATTCTCAGCATCTTTCATCTGTGAATGGAGTTCCGGATTTCCAAGGGACAATTTCCCCACATGTCTGAGGACTTGTACGTGCTCATGCAAAGTGTGTACATGCTAATGTGCGTGGATGCGTGTGCGTCACACTGACCAACTCCACTGGAATGATGTGCGCAGGGCAGCTTTAGGAGAAACAAGCTTCCGCTGGCCCTGCTGGAGGGATCCCGAACTGGCCCAGGACAGCACGACATCAGGACCCCCTGGAAAGCGCTGACCACATCAGTCAGTGAGGCGGGGCTGCACAGACCTGGAGAGACGCCCTCAGGACCCAGGGGCTGGGTCCAGGACCAGAGGAGCAGAGTGACCGGCCAGCACTTCCAGAAGCTCTAGGAGCGAGCAGGGCAGGGACAGGGCGTGGCTGGGCAACGAAGCGGGTGGCAAAGTGACAGAGTAGGTGGCCAGGCGATGGAGCAGCAGGGCGGGTAGCTGAGAGCCGCACCCTCCCCAGGTAGAGAGGCGCTTGGGGCAGGGAGGGAGGGAGGACCAGAGACGACCGGGAGCCTGGATGCAGGCTGGGTGGACGGGGTGTCCAGCGCTTGCCAAGGCCTGGGCAGGCGGCAGCTCTTCCTGTCCCGGGAGCTTGTCAGATCTTTCATGGAGCCTGAGGCTGCTGGGCCCTGGACGCCAGGCACTGTCCCTCGCTGTTCGTCAGTCGTGCAGGCAGGGCTAATTGGATCTGCAAATGTGCTGCGGCAGTGACAGAAGCTTTTAGTCCCCGGATGGGGTAGAAATTGGATTTGGGGCTCTGCCTGGAGATGGTCCCGGTTCCTCTGCGTGCTGCCGCTGCTGTGTGGGGCCAGGCCAGTGGCCTGCGCTGGGCAGATTATAAATTATGCTTCCACTTAATACGTAGCGCGGGTGATCAATCCCGGTGTGGCCGTCCACCTCCCAGCCCTGGGCAAACCTGGTTTGCCTCTCCGGGTCTGGCTGCCGCAGTGGTTGGAGAATTTCCTGTCTGACCACCTGTGCTAGGGGTGTGGTCACCAACCGTGTTCGTAGGCCTGGGGGACCCCATGGGTCACACCTGGGGGACCAAGCTGGGCCATGGATGACTGACAGCTTTGTGAAGTGCCCCTTGCCACCCTGGGATCATTCTGACAGCGGTGTGACAGGGTGCCCACCCTGGCTGGTTGTCCTGAGGTCACCATTCTCTCCCACCCTGATGCTGAGACATTTGCCTCCTTCAGGAAGCCTCTGTGATTGCTCTCCCTCCTTCACTCTCCCTCCTTCAGGGCCTCACACTGACTCAGACGCGGTCGTCTTGGACACCCCTTCTGTCCTCAAGGGCGAGAGTCTCCCAGGGCGGTCGGGGCCCTCCTCACGGGTTGTTACGGCCGTGTCTAGGTGTCCCCGCAGAGCCTCATGTGCTCATAGTGGGGCTTTTTCAGAGCTGGCTGGGTCAGGGTGTGTGATGCTGGGATGAAGGGTGTGTGGTTACTGACTCAGTCAGTGACTGGTTCCACGTAGCTCTGGGTGGGATTAAGGGTGCCCCACCTTGGGTGGATAAAAAAAACGACAGGGACAACTGCGGTGTGTCTCCTGCTCTGCGACGTCCCTGCAGCGCCCCTGCCTGCCATCCTGCCCTGGACTCACGCTCCTCTGCCACCCACCCTGCCCTAGAGCAAGCTGAGTATGGACTGAAGCTACAAACTGTGGGCCACACAAATCTGCCCTCTGGGTGTTGGGTATCTTGTCTCAGCAACGAGAAAAGTGACTAAGACGAGGGTGCAAACCCTCTCTCCACCTTCCAGAAACACTCCCGAGCCAGGGACAGCAGAGGGAGGCACCAGGGCCAGTGGGGCTCAAGTGGACAGAAAGAGCAGGCCGAGGGGACTCGCCGAGCCCAGGATGCCGAAGGCCAGGCGGGGCCCTTGCTCCTGGGCTCTGAGAACTGCAGGCGAGACCTGGACGGTGCTGGTCAGGAAAGGAGGAAGCTGGGGGGATCAGACAAGGGCCCCATGGGGGACGCCCTTCGTGACGGCTGTCCGGCTGCACTGCCCCACCCATCCCCGGCCCCCACGCCTGTGTCTCCCAGGCCCTCCGTCCAGCAGCAGACACTGAGGTGCCCTGTGCCCTCTCCAGCCTGCAATCCGCTCCCGGATGCATGGACACCGTGCGCTGCTGCAGACGCACGGATGGGGAACTGGGCCACTGGCCTCTGGGGGAAAGCTGTGGGTTTGGGTTTTGTTGTTCTTTGGGTTTTTTAAAGACAGAATCTCACTTTGTAGTGCAGGCTGGCCCTGACCTCACAAGGAGCCTCCTGCCTCAGTTTCCCGAGTGCTGGGATCACAGGCATTGGCACCACACCTGGCAGAGCTGTGGGATTGGACCAGAGGGGCAGGTCCACCTCCCGGC
The DNA here is from genome assembly GCF_000276665.1 of Chinchilla lanigera. Lineage (NCBI taxonomy): Eukaryota > Metazoa > Chordata > Mammalia > Rodentia > Chinchillidae > Chinchilla > Chinchilla lanigera. The sequence continues at coordinate 2,383,401 of NW_004955514.1, forward strand.
CTCAGCCTCTGCAACCCACGCCTGTAAGCCCAGCACTGGGGAGGCTGAGGCAGGAGGATCACTATGAATTCAAGTGTAGCCTGAACTATATAGGGAGATGCTTGAAAAACAAAACAAAACAAAAAAAGGAATACTTATGCCAAAATTACTGTTTATCGCAATCGGAATGTAACCATGTCCCTCATGTTAGGTGGCACAGGGAGCCTTCCGGGAGGATTTTGGACTGGCTGGAGTCTCGGGGAGCTGAAGGTCCTCTTCATCCCCGCTGTAGTCTTGCTGCCCACATCTCCCCAATTCCCTGGCCAACTCCTGCCCCTGGGGTGACCATGGTGACGCCCGGCCCCTCCCCTGGGCCCTGCAACAGGTCCCCCTGCAACTCCAAGACACCTGGGGCGGGGTCTCACAGTTGTCATTGTTCCTGTCCTCTGCTTTTATAGACAAGGACCCCAGAGCTCAGAGGGGCTGTGTGGTGCCCACCTCACAGCCTGGGGTGGGCAGCAGGGACCGCTGGGCCAGAAGAGGACCCAGCGTGTTTCACGGTCGTTGCGCACTTCCTGGGTCCCCGCAGCCCGGATTGGCTTGGCCTGCTCACGGCCAGCAGCCCGGGCACCTTGGGGTTATGAGCGCTGGGGGAGCAGTGGGCCCCGCCCCGCGGGGGCTCCCCGAGCCTTGGGCTCTCGCTGTGGGCTGGGGATGATAACACTGTCGCATCCCTCGCCATCCTCCTGGGCGACCGTGGGGTGCTCGGAGGTGGAAGCAGGACGGTCCTTCCCTCACCAGAAGCAGTCCCCTCGATCCTGCAGCCGCAGGGTGAGCTCATCTGTTCAGCCTGGACGACTCCTGGGGGAGAGGCGGCCGCTGTTCTGTTCGCTTTTGTTGTTTTTCTTTAACAACTCACCTGGTGTCAGAACAGCCGCACGGACACAGGGTGAGTCACCTCATTCCTCCGGCTCTGCGAGCCAGGCGAGCGGGACCCTCCTGGCCCAGGGAGGGAGCTGCTCCGTGTGGCCGCTGGGGGGACCATGAGCTCCAGAGCTGCAGCTCCCCGAGGGCCACCCCCGGCTCCGGGCCCGGCCCCTGTCCCCACTGAGGATGCTGAGCCCAGCAGCACCCAGTTTCCCACCAGCTGTGGCCCTCAGAGCGCACCCGGCTGGGCCACACTGGGCACACAGGGGGGCCCTGCCCCGCCTGGGGGGCTGGTGAGAACACCAGGTGGCATTTGGGGGTTAAGCAGGGATCTCTTCCCAGTGTCCCCCGAGACTGGAGCGGAGCCTGGGCTGGTCGGGGGGTTCCTGGACACTGCGGAGGACCTTGAACCCCATATGAACAGGCGAAGAGCAGTGCCTCCCATTGCTGGAGCTTCCTGCCTGCCCCCACCTGCCCCAGGGGTCCTTCTCCCACTCCGGCAGTCCTCCTGCCTCAGCATCCTGTGTTCTGGAATTACAGACATATATGATAGCCGCAGGGGTTAACTGAAGGTCCCTGACACCCTCCGCACTGGGGCCCCACCCAAACACTGGGCATTGGCCCCAGTCGCTTTCTCTGGGGACCCTGTCACAGTCCCAGAGAGGCCCAGGCACAGGGCAAGCCACGTGGACGTCTCCCGGCACCATGGTGCAAGGGCAGCTCTGGGGTCCCTGAAAGTCGGGAGTGTCAGCAGAGGTGGGCAGAGGCGGGGAGGGACCCGTGGGCTGCCCGCAGGAGCTGCTGGGAGGGTCGGCGGCCATCAGCCATGGTCCCATGCGAGGCCACCACTCTTCAGAGAATGGCATCGCCCAGCTGCCCAACGGCCTGGCTGCCAGCCCTTGGCAGGCTCGTGAGTCACCCCAGGCCTCCCGGCTCACTGGCTCAGGCCCCCGCGGAGGCCCTCGGGTTCCTGCAGCGACACTCCGCTGTCCCCGTCCCCACCCCTGTCCCTCAGCCATCTCTGTGGTCAGAGTGCCGCAGCTCTCCACCAGCCCCAGGTCAGCTGTGGGGTCCCCCTGATGACATCACCCCGACAACAGCAGGGCCCGTAAGGCCATGCCCGGGCACCCACAGGGCCACTGGCTCCCTGCAAACAGGTGCGTCACACCTCTAGGTTTGGGGCACCCTGCACACACCAGGGGACGCAGAATACCCTAGCTGCCCTGGCTTGCCTCAGAGCGACAGGAAACCTGGTCATGTCCCTATGATGCCCTTTTAGAAACCTGCAGGTAGCAGTCAGGCCCCGGAGCCTGTGCCCTTGGGGAAAGAGCTCCGAACCCTCCCTGTGCTCCTCGAAGGACCCAGTTTCGGGTCCTCTTTCCAACCCAGTCATCACTAATAAAGACCCTCCAAGATCCAGGTTACCCAAAGGGACCCAGAAGCCTCCATGACATGGTAAAGAATAGTACCATCTGCCCAGAGTGCAGCAAACCATCACCTCCCTTATTCCAGACCTTGTACTCCTAGTAATGTAACCAAAGACTAAATTTCCTCTTGGTAAAAATCATCCTATCTCCTGCCCAAATGACTCTTGTGTCGGTTATGCCCACTGGATTCTTTATAAACAAGCAATTTCCCATTTTTCTGGGGAACACAAGTGTAAGTCGCCAACAAGGAATTCCAGGAGCCCGTGCAAGCGGGTAGCCGCGTGGTCAGGCCTGGCAGCAGTGGGTGTGACAAGTGAGGAGACTGAAGCTGTCTGCTCCTGACGGCTCCCTCCAGACACAGCCTGCAGCCCCGGGACTGCGCAATCTGTCACACATGCAGGATATATTTTTGAAACAATTTCAAGTATTTATAATTCATTGATTTTTTTGTCATCCTCCTCAAAAATACCAGAGAAAAAGAAAAAATACATATTGTATCATGTTACAAATTCCGCCCGCTTTCCTGCCAGGGTTTGGATCACAGCAGGATTTCGAAGGGTTCACAGGACGCGTCCTTGGGTCACTGCTTTTCAGTCACATGCTGAGCTGGAGCGGGGTGCGAGCTCTGAGTGCGGGGCAGGGGCCCTGGGCCAGCCACGCGGGCTCCGGCACAGAGCCATCGCGGTTAATCCGGTGTTTGCCGAGACCCCTGGGACAGTGTGGCCTTTGATCGGGGTTTTCGGAGGATCAGCGTAGATTCCAGCTCTCAGAGCCTTGGCTGCACGGAACCGCCTGGCGGACCTGCTTCCCTGTGCTGGGTACGCAGCGCCTCCGTGCCCTTGAGTTCCACTCCTGATCTCCTGCAGCCCTGAGATCCGGCCCTGAGCGGATTTCACATGGAAGTGCGATGCTGCTGGGCTTGTTTGTCCTGTGCTTGCAGCGTGACCGACTGTCCTGCTGGGGACTTGGGGCGGCCGGCCAAGGAGGGGCCGCTGAGCACAGCAGAGCCGTGGCCTGGGTGCCCCACTGCCCCAAGGAGCCTGGCCAGAAACTGGGCGGCACCAAGAGGGGAAACAGGCAGGGCGAGGGGGACAGAGCCTGGGTGGGCAGCAGTCGTTCCGGAGCAGAGAGCTGAAGAAACCGATGCTGTGGGCCACAAGGGTCCCCGGGAGCTGTGCAGGCAAAGGCCTGGACCCGACAGAGGCATGAAGGAGGGGAGAGTGCTGGGGCCGGGCCGGCCGGGCCTTGTGGGTTTGGTGGGGACCTCAGGCTCTGCAGGGGAGCTCACGGTGGGCTCGGAGCTGAGCCAACAGGATGGGGATGGGACAGGACCGGGGCGAAGGTGCCACACAGCCGGCCAGCACCAGAGACCCCGAGGCAGTGGCTGTCTGGAGGCTGGGCCCGGAGGAGGAGGAGGAGGAGGCGGGCGGGAGGGGAGGGAGGGAGCGGCTGGGGCAGAGGTGCTGGCGTGACACAGGGCTGCCGCCCCGCCCCGCGCAGTTCCTGGGTGCCAGGTTTAAACGCGGTCGCCAATTCTCTTCACCACGAGGTTTGCGAATCTGCAGCTTGCCTCGCTCTCTGCCTCCGGCACGCGGTCCTGTGTTGTTAGCGACCACTGCAGCTGCAGGTGGCGCCCCCTGTGGTGCCTGCTGGGCCGGGCCCTAACCTCACCGGGGCCGAGCACCTGCCATGACACAGGTCAAAACCACGCCAGCAGCGCCGAGGGGGAGTGCCACGGGCCGGTCCCTGAGACTCCACCTGCTGTGTCCCGGATTGTCCCTGGCCCTCACCCTCCTGCCAGGCTGTGCTGAAGCACGTATGTCCCGGCTCAGGGCGGTGCTGGTCACATGTCCCCTCTTCCTCGATGGCCCCAGGCGTCCTGTCCCATCCACAGGAAACAAGGATGGGACTGCAGGGGTGAAGCCCAGGAAGCTGACGCTGATGAGGCTGAGTCTCCATCAGCACCCGGGCGGGGCCTGCTCAGCAGAGGGCGGGCAATGGTGCCACCCTGGGCGGCAGGGCAGGGCTTGGGACACTGCGGACCTGGAACCTGGAGCTGCCCACCATGGGTGGGCTGCCGGGTCCCGTGGAGATCTCCTGCCCCTCCTTCTTGCCAGACAAGGGCGGGTCTGAGCAGATGCTGCCCAGGGAGAGAGAGGCGGCTCCCAGCTTCCCAGTGGACAGAACCTGGGAGGACACTGCCCCCTGGACACACCCTCCACCAGCACCTGTGGCCGCCATGGTCTCCTTCTTTGCCTCGCTGAGCTGCTGGGCCAGGTGCCACCAGGAGGGACGCAGAGCAGGGCTGGCGGGAAACACCGTGGCCGGGCCCAGCAAGGCTCTCAGGCCAGCTGGGTGCCGGTCTCGTCGGGTCCAATGGGGCCAGATTTCCCACATCTCCGGGCCCTGGCCCCACGGCTGTCCAATGGCTCCACTGCTCACACCATGCCTGGCCTGCACCCCACTCTGGCCGGGGAAGAGGGGCCCCCAAAGCTGCTCCGGTATCTCAGCAATGTCATCCCGGGAAGAGTCCGTGACTCCTGCCCGGCCCTGCTTTTATATCGGCCCCACCTACCTCCCCAAACATTCCACTCCTGTCTGTGAGCCGTGCCAGGGTGAGGAGCTCCGAAGTGGGCACACCCCCGAGGCCTCTTCAAGGCCATCTTCTGAACACACAGATACATTTACAGTCTCCTAGACCCGCACGCCCCTCGGCTGTCTCCTCCATTAAGTGCACGCAGGGCCGCCAGCACGCTCACACCGCCACACGGCCATCACCGCCATCCACCCGCAGAACTTCCTCTGCATCCAGACAGAGACTCTGTCCCCACTGCCTCCCGCCCCTCCGGAGGCCCCGGAAGCCACTAGCCTGCTCTGTCTCTGTGAGTTCGCCAACACTATGCCCTGCAATCAGTGGTGTCATTTCTGCACTTGTCTTTTGGTGACTGGCTTATTTCACTTAGCATGATGCCTCCAAATTTCATCCACGATGGGGTATGTGTCAGAATATCTTCCTTTTCAAGGCTGTATAACATTTCACACGATGTACCCCATTTCGTGCTGTGCTCCTCCCACCTCTTGGCTTGGGCATGTGCATACCTAAGTGTCCTTGTCCTAAACCCTTTAGAGCATGTTCCCAGAAGGGGAACTGCCAGATCAGGCAGTACTTCAAGGTGTAATTTTTGTTAGGAAAGCAGCTGCACTGGCCCATGTGGGGTGCAGGTTTCTCCGCATCAGCCCTAGTGCTTGTTTCCTGCCTTTCTTGCTGGTATTTTATATGAGCCGACCAGAGAGTGGAGGGGGTTCTTTCTCAGCACAAAACGGAAATCACGAAAGGGCAGAGTACAGCTTGAGAGTTCTGCCCAAATGATAGTGCTCACGGGACTCAGCAGGCGTGAAGGAAGCCGGCCCCGCGGAGGCCACGGCAGAGCTGACGCGGCCGGCAGGGCCCAGCCCGCTGTACACTCCTTTGGGTTTTATAATCCTCCCCCTTGCTCGGAAGCCCCTCCCTCCAGCCCGAGCCAGGGCAGCACAGGGCACATGGGAAGAGCCGTGTCCAAGGAAGGGTGGACCTGGGACCGCAGAGCAGAGCCTCCAGGACGACAGCAGTGTGGCTGTGGGGGCCCCGCCTTTGCCACTAGGGTCTCTGCTCACAAGCTGCAGGTAGAGCTTTCTCCCAGACCCTGCTCTGATCCTGTCCTGACTCAGCCTTCCTGAGCTGGCGTTTCCTGACATCACCCCTTAAGGGTGTGGGGTCTGCTGTGGAGCCCCGCATGGGCATGGAGGGAGAGGAAGTTCCTGGGTGACAGCCGGGCATGGTGGTGCAGGCCTGTAATCCCAGCACTCAGGGAGGCTGAGGCAGGAGGAACACAATCAAGGCCAGCCCGGGCAGTTCAGCAACATAGCAAGACCCTGCCTCAACGTAAAAAATAAAACAGGCTGAGGCTGTAGCTCAGTGGGAAGGCTCTGGGTCCAATCCCAGTATTGTAAAATAAAAATAAAAATAAAAACAAGAGTTACAGGTCAAGTCACCCCCAGAGGAAACCTCTAGGTGTCTGTGTTTGTCCCTGTGAGGGGTGTTCAGTTAGTAACAGAAGACTGCCCCCTGCCCTGCAGATGGAAGGCACAGGACAAGGCCCCTACGAGCAGCAGTGCTCCTTTCTGCATCTTGGCCGGGCTATGAGGAGACCCCGCTGGTTCTCAGAACTGGTTCTCCCCGCTTGTGCTGTCTGCCCTCGAGCACTGAGAAGTTTCGCAGTTTAAGTGACCTGGAGTCTCCGGGACGCGGCTGGGACGTGGTGAGGTCATGAAATTGTATTTCGTCTTCAGCTTTGTTCTCTCAGGGGTGGCTTCTAGGCCCTCGATCCCCGGGTGTCAAGCCCAGTGTGTTTTGGATGTCACAGAAAAGCCAGGTGGGTGGGAGGGCCGGGGCTCTGGGGAGAGGGAAGGAGGGAGGGCTGAGTTGCCCACCCCAGCTGGGTGGCAATATCTGTAGTAGGAAACCAGTGAACGTGTTTCTCTGAGTCCCGGGAGCCATGGAAGCAAATCTACCGATCCGGGGGAGCAGATCACAGGAACCCCAGATCTGTATCCATTGGTCAGAAGCACAGATGGAGCCGCCAGGGCTGCAGCTGGCGTGGGGGCACCGGGAACAAGGCCCAGGCTGTGCACCGGCCTGGCATGGGGACTGCGGCTCTGGGTGAGGGTGCAGCGCTCAGTGTGCGGAGATGGGAAATGACCTGGATTCCACCGCCTGTGCATCCCAGTGACTTGTGCTTAGGCTTGGGGAACCTGACCCCCGTCATGGGCCCCGCCCCCTGTCTGCCGCGGTGTGGGTCTCAGGCACCCACATCCCACCTCTAACTCTGACGCACCCCACCTCCCTCTGCGTCACCGCAACTCGGAGCGTTTGCTGGCTGGGTTCACCTGGTACCGGAGGAAAGGAAGTTTTCAAGCAGCTTGGAGCCCATTCAGAAAGCACCTCGGTTGGGAGTCACTTCACACCCCAGGCAGGGCTGGCACTTACCCCGCCCCTCCATGCCCTGTCTGAGCCCCACTCATCGGCGGGCACACCAGCTTCATCCATTTCCTGCGGCTCCAACAAAATTTCTGGAGATTATAGAGGGGTCGTGGGGAGCAGAATCAGCATGAAGGAGGGAGCAGGGGGTGGCCTGCAGGGTCAGAAGGGGAGGAGCCCCCTGGCTGTGCAGAGTTGGACACAAAGGACCCGCGGCCGTGTGCTCAGGAGCCTGGGGGCAGAGGCCAAAGTGTTGGCAGGAAGCTGGCGGGGATGGAGAGGAACACACAGAGGCGCTGGGAAGACCAGGGCTCCCCTGGAGAGGGAAGGGTTCTTTCTTCTTCTTCCCCTCTTGTTCTGTCTGGGCCTCAAGCCCGCTGGCTGCTGCCACCCATGCTCAGGCTGGGTCCACCCTGCAGTCTACCGCCGCCTGTCAATCATCCGGACCCATGCAGAGCCTACAAATCGCTAGCGGCTCCTTCTCGAGGAAGGTACCAGCATGGTCCATGCTCACCTCGGTGAGGAGAGAGGCCCAGGTTCTTCAGCCTGAAGCCTTGGAGGCAGAGGTCCAATCGGGAGGCTCTCTGCAGAGCAGCAGGGCAGGCTTGACGGAGACCACTGTGAAGCAGCCCTGAGCAGGACTTAAATTAACCAATTGGCTTTCCATGTTTACTTGTGAGTCTGTCCAAGACTAGGCTCCTTGTCTGGAGATGGACAGTGGACTCATAGTAAGTGTGCCTCTGTGAGTCACTGGTCCCTACTGAGGCCTGTAATGGCGGGTGAAGCTGGGACTCCTCAAAGGACAAGACAAAGTCACAGCCAAAGACACCTGGATCCAACCTCAACTAGATAACGACTGTAGCCTCAGGTAACTCCCTCCTGGGTGGATTAACTTAATGCCTTACTTGGAGAAGTCCTTGAGTAATTCTGCTCCTTCGGATAACCAAATAAATATGGCCACCTGGAGAAGGTCTTGGTCTTAGCCTCGAGAGAATCTTGAATTCTGTGAGAGGGCGCTGATCCTCCTGGAGCCCTGAACTCGTCCCATTCACCTCTTTTATTTAGCCTTTGCCATACACTCACTTGGGAGATTGCGGACCTGATCAGTCTATCATAACGAAGGGGTATTGTCAACCTGATGCAGGCTCACTGTGCTCCCTCGGGGACGAAGGGCCTGACTGGTGTTTCTGAGGACCTGGTCAAGGTCTTCTGAAGTTGCAGCATGGGCTCTCCCGCTCAGCTCCCCTGTCTCCCAGCGTCACCTTGCTGAGGACCGATCTTCTGGCCTGTGAACCAAGGGGGACCCACTCCGCATCTCCCACCTTAGAGTCACTGGACCCCAACCTCACCTCACCGCCGTGCTGGCTGGGCCCTCAAACACACTGACAAGCGACACAGCAGTCCAGGACCCATCGCCTCACAGAACCCAGAAGGTGCCTCCTTAGGTCTCTCCTGGGCAGGTGACACCTCTCTGGTGGCCTTGAGAACCCCTGGCAGGAGAAGGTGACAACATTGGCTGCGTGGAGCCGCTGCCAGGGCACTCACCTGTTCCCACATCCAACAGCCCCGTGGTCCTCCCCTCTGCTCCCCACTGCGTCCAGTATCTCCCCCCAAATGCACCACCCTGTTCCGGCCTCCGTGTCCCCAGGAGCCGGGGGTCACTCAGCCCCTCTGCAGACACCTGTGCTCCCTGTCCCCAGGGCCCTGAGCCAGCGCTTCAAGACAAACACTGTTTTCCACACATGAATCCTATTTTTTTTCCCATAATGCATTTATTATGTCAATTGAATCATCATCCTGAGATTGTTCTGGAATAACTGACAATAAACTCAGCAGCCAAAACTCAGCGCAATAAATCACCCTGAAATCGACAGCGGTGGGGCTTTGCTGTTTCCCCCAAATAGTATTTGTCTGGTAAAAATAGCTCACCTCGGGCTGAAAGCAAAGCACGCACACAGAGCTCCCTTCGGGGTACGGGGTCCCTGGGCCTCAGCGGGTGGGGCGCACCTGCCCTGCGTCTGCCCTGCTCCCGCTACAGCTCTGTGGAGCGAGCCTGGTGTCAGAGCCCCAGGCCTCTTGTGGGGCGGGGTGCCCTTCTTTATGTCACTGTTGGCTCACCCCTGCCCCAGGGGTTTCCTTTGCTCTGACATTGACATCCCGGGCACCATGCCACGTCGGCCAGCATCACCTCTCTGGCTTTCCAAGGACCGTCACTGCCCGCGACATCTTCCCCACCCACTCGCTTTCAGCTCCGCTCTTCACCCTGTTGGGAGTGAGTGTCTTGCATGTGGTGCATCTGTGGGCCGCGCTTTCAATCCACCTGCCGATCTCTGGCTCTCTGTGGTGCTTTTTTTTTGGTACCGGCAGTCAAACTTGGGACCTTGCGCTTGCCAGGCAGGCGCTTGTGCCACTGAGCTAGATCCCCGGCCCTGTGGTGAACTTTTAGCAGTAGCATTCGAGGCAGTTATAGCGGCGGCGGGGCTGACGCCTGCCCTGTTCTGTGTGTTTGTCTCCTGCGCATCGCCTTTCTCTCTACTCTTCTTGTGCTTTCCTAGGCTTGTGGGGTCTTTGGGGCCTCTGCTTCGACTTGCAGTGCTGTGAGTGTGACGAGGGTCCCCCGTCTCCATCCCACTGTGTAAAACCCCCGCCTCCTGTGTCCCCGCGGGCCCCCAGTGAGCACACAGTCACTTTCAGTAACTCCTCCGCGGCTGGCGAGGCGCACCTCAGACAGTGCGAGGACTTTTTTGCTCTGACGGACAAAATTTAGAAAAGCCAAGAGGGAGGCGGACATGCCGTGGGCACGGTGTCACTGTCACACTAGCCGGGGCGAGCCAGAGCGCTGGGCCTCCCATCCGAGGCTGCGTGGGAAACATCTCGACCGGGTTACAGCACCGCAAAGTGCCTGAGGCTGCCCCCCGCTGCCCGGGACGGTTTCTTTCCTCCGTCAGCCCCTTGAGCCGTGAGTGGGCAGGGAGCAGTGGGCTGCTGGACTCTTGGCCGCCCCACGTGGCTGGGATGCACGCAGCATCCTCGGGGGCCAAGAGCAGCTGCCCTGGGGTGGGGGCAGTGCCCAAGGGGAGGAAGATTTCCCCGCTCTAATTACCTTCCCAGGAAGCTTCTCAAGGCCCCGAAATTGACTCAGTTGTCTTTGCCTGAGCTCCCCAAACTCCACAAAGCTCCTGAACCAATTTGAAGTCTGCAGAGTGAGCCCCGTGGGAAGCCTGTGACCGAGCTGGAAAGGAAAGTCACCTCCCCAGCAACCCCCCCCCCCCGGCCCTCACAGGGACGCACTGACCTCTGCAAACAAGTGATCTTAGAGAGAAAACTCGGCTTCTGAAGGTGCTTTTGGCCCCTGCAGAGAGAGCTGGCACCACAGCTGCTGTGATGAGGTTTGCAGAACTCGAGGGCCAGGAGCAGAGCCCTGATTCACCCTGGAGGTGGAGAAGACTTCTCCAGACCGATTAGAGAATCCCAGAGCGGCCACTGCACGGGGCATCTCTTCACTATCTGCAAAAAGTGTGTGGCTTGAACTGAGAGGAAGATCCAGCGGAAGCCAGACCCCAGCTGCAGCAGGAAGATTGAAGCCCGGGGCGTCTCTGGGTAACGCCGAAAACGCCGCAAGTCAGCCTCCCTGGCGGAGGGGACCAAGCTTCAGCTGCTCACATCCCCAGGGGCCAGGCAGCCCCTGTGGGCCGAGCCTGTGAACCCCACCTCCTGGCGGCAGTGGCAGGCAGGGCGGGGTGGGGGCATGGTGCCAGCTCTTGCTGTCGTTGCGGATGGAGACCCTCAGTGTGCTGAGGCTGGGCTTGTGTACACACCATCTCAGCCACAGTCCCCACCACCCTGCAAAGCCTTCTTTGCAGAAGAGGACTAAGTTGCCCAGAGGGTCCACTCAGCCCCACAGCACAGGCTCACATGACCAGTGCCCACTGCTCCTGGACAGTCCCGTGTCCCTCTCTGCAGCCTCCCTCTTGCATGGGGCCCCTGTCATAGCTCTGTGGGTCTGGCTGCTCTGATTTCTCCCAGCAAACCACACTTCTGCCTGCCACAGTGCCTTTGCACAGGCTCCTCCCAGGGTTGGGGTGCTCATGGGTTTCCAGAGCAGCCTCTCGGCCAGCTTCTGCTGCTCCTCTCTCACTGGCCATGTCTCCTTCCAGACAGCACCTGACCTTGGGACATGACCCTCCTTTGTCCGCTGCATGGGACGCAGGGCCCTTCTCCATAGCGGACTCCTGAGACACACCCAACACTCAGGACGGGCACGGCTGTCCCCACCAGGGCACCATATATCAGGCGACGCTGGCTCAGGCTGCAGCCTGGCTGCCCTCGGCCACCCTGGTGGCTGGAGGACTCCCGCTGAGCGCAGTCCCTGCAGGGACTGGTGTGTGGTCCCTCAGGTCACGCTGAGGCCTCGGGTTCTGTGACCCGGTCACCACGGTGTGTGAGGATGAGAGCCTAGGTCGCTGCTGTGGCCCTGGGCGGCCCTCCTCTGCCCACTGGGCGGCAGGACCCCCACTCTGCGCTGTCCACCCGCTCCCCACTCCCGCTCCCAGCACACAACCCCGGAGGCACCCCATGAAGTCCCGGGCACCATCAATCCCTGCCTTTCACCATCGCTGGCTCACAGATTATTTCCTTCCTCGTGCGCTCCAGTGATTCGCCTGTTCGTTTATACGCTGCTCTGTTCCTTGACAGACCCATTCATTCTCCATTGATGAACTCACTGGTTTGCTGGTTCAGGCATCCATTGATTCATCCATAGACCCATCTACTCTTTAGCTCCTTGGCTCATTTATTGGCTCATTCACTGGCTGGCTCCTCCACTCATCCGTCCACGGATTCCTTAGTTCTTTGGTTTCTGGACTCAGCGATGGGCCCCGTCAGGTGGGAATCGCTCCCAGTTGCTCTGCACGGGGCCTGGGCAGGGCTTGTCCAAATCTCTCTCTGGTCACTCACCTCAGAGCAAGGTACACAGCTGGCACCTGAATGTGCGGACTGCAGAAAGAACATGTTTTGGGGCTGGCTGGGTGCAGGGTAGCTCTGCAGCTCCCCAACCCCCGAGAGAAGTGTCCCTGTCCCCACTACACAGGATGCCCCTGCTCCCACCCGGAGCTCTTCCCCTTCCTCTCCCTGTGCCCTGGACCTCGAAGTCCCCGGAGAGCTGCTCCTGGAGCCCACTGCCCGGAGCTCTCACCTCTCCTGCCCAGTGCCCCTTCCTCTGAGTCTCTAACCGGCTTGGCCACCATACGCAGCAACCCCCCCCCCGGCCTGTGACCACGGGCAGACACCTCTCCAAGGTGCAGCTTCCCCCCAGATACAATGGGGAGCAGATAGACTCAGCCCGCTTCCAAAAGGGGCGCGGAAGAGGCGGCCCCAGGGGCATCTGTGAGACCAGGGCAGCTACCAAGTCCTTTGCACAACACAGTGACCACCGTCCTGGGGGGCCGGGGCCAGAGCGGTCCCCTCCGCCCGCATCATCCGAGTTTGTGGCCAAGGCCAGGCTCTGCCAGCGAGAACAGCTGCTGTGTGACCCCAGCACGGTCTGGGTGGGCCCCCTTCCCCTCGGTTCCTCCGGCAGGAGCGTGGACAGCTGCGGGCACGGCGGCCCTAGCCTGGCCCTCCGGCTGAGCGTGGGGAGCAGAGACCCCCGGAGGGGACGCTCCACTGTCCTTGGCTGCAGAGCGGCCACTGCGGCTGGAATTGTGTAAATGCTGCAATGACCAACCAATGGGGACGCGCTCCGTGACAAGACTGCAGAGAAATGACAGCTACGTGGAGCGTGTGAGCCTCCCTTCCATCCTGGCATTGAAAACAAGTTAGGAAGATATAATTTGGGACCAGTGGGGAACCTAAAATTCAGGCTAACATTAGCTCATGAGTCAGCTGGGTTGCCATAACAAACCTCCAAGAGGAGACCCAGCGCCTGGAACTGAGCTCACATGCTCGCAGCCTGCAGGCTGGCGGTGTGACGGGGGTTTCGGGGAGGCCTCTCCCTGGTAGAAGGGTGGGTGAGCAGCTGAGTCCGGCCGACCCAGAAAAGCCCTGCCTCTGCTTGTCCTCAGAGAGGACCCCACCTTCCCACTGCCCCCCAGGCCCCAACGCCAGCCCCTCGGGGCATCACCAACGCTTAGGCCCCAGCATGAGCTGTGTCCATGTCAGATTTTCTGGGGTGGGCCAATGTCTCAGGAGACTGAAATTAAATTCCTCAGGGAAGGGCAGGAAGGGGTGCCCTGGCTGGAGGGAGCCTGACTTTCCAGCTGTGTACCGAGAGGCGGACAGCAACGCGGCCCAGCCTGGCCACTGGCACCCGGGGCGGGGAGGCAGGCGACCACGCCTGTGCAGCCCTTTCTGTGTCACCCGGGCTCAGGACGTTCCACAGGAAGTGAGGTGCAAAGAAACCAGCTGTGACAGCGTGGCTGAGCCTGTCTTGGCCTGGGTGTCGGGCGGCAGCCCTCACTGCAACTCTCACAGGTCAGACCAGGCGGGGCAGCAAGGGCGCAGGACCCGCGGGAGCACCTCTGCCAGGGAGGATGTTAAAGGCTGGCATCAGCCAGATCCCTCAGGCCAGCGCAGCTCGGGGACACACAGCTGCAGTGGCCCCTGGGACACTGGCTGTGGCCCTTCAGGCTACTCCAACCCTGGTCAGCGGGCTCCTGGGAACTGAGGTGTGGAATGGGCCTGTGTGGTGTCACGGAGGTGTGTCGGGGTGGGGTTAATGCAATGCTGTCATGCCCGGGAGGGACTGGCGCACAGCGCCTGCGGCTGCCCCAAGGTGGGGACCTGCCTGGATCTCAGTGGAGCCTGGGGCCCTGTGCAGCCCCCACCCTTTCTCCCCCCTGCCCTGCACCTCCTCCTGAAACCCGCTCCCAGTCCAGCTGCTACGTGACTGTTGTTCCCCCAGGTCCTTGAAGGGGGTCTCATGGTCCTGCGTGTGATGCAGGCAGAGAGGGGTAGAGCGTCTCTGTCCTGTAGGGCAGCCCCCTTCCCACAATGCCGGTGAGGACCTCGACGACATCTCCGGGTATGTGCTTGGCGAGGGGCTCCAGGATGTGGTCCCCACCTCCCTGCTGGGTGAGGGGGGGTGCGCCTCAGAGCCACATGAGGGCCGCTGCCCTCTGCCTGCTGCAGGACCCCATCCCAGGCTGTGCCCCTGCCTGTGCCCTCTGCTCTGTGTGTGCTCCTCTGCTGTGGCTCCCATCTCGGGCATGTGAGCCCAGGCCAGATGAGGCACAGCAACCTCGAGTGACGTCCTCCCCGGGGCCGGGCGCAGGGGGCCTTTCTTCTCTGAGATTTGCACATTCCAGGTACTCTGTGTAAGGACGTGCTGGAGTCAAGTCAGAGACAAGACCCCGGTGAGCTCGGGGTCATCGCAGCTCTCGGGAAGCGCCCAGGGCCCAGAGGGTTCTGTCCCGGCTCACACTGTGGGTACCTGGGCAGCCCCGGGGTGGCCGGCCTTCAACCCCCTGGTGTGAGATAGGACAGTGTCCTGGCCCTGCGTTCCAGGTCTCAGAGCACCCTCCAGAACCAGCAGGGGCCAGGCCACTCTGTGGCCTTGAGTCTGAGCCCGGCACCAGCCTGGAGGGAGGCGGCCGGGGCCACGCGCTTTGCCTTGGTTGCAGAGAGCCCGCCCCACTGCTGAGAGGAAATTGTTCTGGCTCCAGAGCCGCTTCTGGGTCAGGGCCCAGTCAGTGAGATCACGGAGACCTCCAGAGCTGCGTGCACATGGGAGCGGAGAGTGCAGTCACCCAGGCAGCTCCGGCCGGACAGAGGCCCCGAGTCTCCAGGCCACTCTCTGCTGCAGGTGGGGAAACCGAGGCCCCGCGAGCCCGGGCAGCACTCCCCTGGGCGGGGCGGGGTAGGAGGAGCGGGTAGGGGAGCCAGTGGGGCTGGTGTGCATCCAGGCCCGGGCACTGCCCAGGGCTGTGGCCCCGCTGTGGCCACTTAACCTCTTGAGCCCAGACGTCAAATCACACATTGACCCTGAGTCCCAGGCTACTGTTGGGTGATCACAGCGTCAGCAATGCCCAGCGCCGACCCGAGGGCACAGGGCAGGCACAGACGGCTTCCTCAGCCTCTCCGGCAGGTCCAGCCCCTTGGCGCATGCCCTGCTCCTTCCATCCCAAAGGGCCTCTGGAGGGGACACCCTGCGAGCCGGGTTCCTGCTCCTGAGGAAGACGGGACTTGCGGGTGGGAGGGAGCTGGGCCTCTCCTCCCAGGGTTGGGGACAGGGAGTCAGTGAGTCCCAGAGGGCGGGCAGGGGTGGGAGAGGAAGGATGAGGTGTGGGGGAGGCTCCACTTCTGGAGAAGGGAGCTGCCTGGACCCCAGCCACTCCAGAGCCCTTTAGGGTGAAGACAGGGTGGAAGTTGCTGGCAGGACCCACAGGGCAGACCTCTGCCCCTGGGGCAGCTGGGCCTCAGGTGGTCCTAATCATCCCCAGCTTCCTTGTAGGGCTGGGGCAGCTGAGGAAGCAGACGTAGGCCTCAGAGGCCTGTCTCCCACAGGCTGGGTGAGTTCTGACCCTCACTGGTGTGTGCACGCACTGGACACAGGCCTTGTCAGGTGGGAGGGCATGACTCGGCCCTCCCTTGTCTTATTATTCCCGTTTCACAAAGGAGAAAACTGAGGCCAGGAAGCCTGCCAGGCAGGGAGCAGCAAGGGTGATGCTCTCAGCTGTACCAGGCCCGCTGCCTTCTGACCCGGCCCCAGCCTTGTGCCTCAGTGTGGACACCAGCGAGGTCGGTTTGGCAGGCCACTTCCCCCCGTGGGGGAAAGCACCATCTCCCATTTCCTCCCCACGTGGGCGACATGCCCTCTGCCAGCTCCGACCCCTCCTGAGGCTGCTGCCTACTAAAGCTGCCCATAGGGGCTGGAAATCTGCCCGTGGGAACATTTCCTTTCGCAGCCTGCCTTTGGAGAACAGGACAGGCTGCAGGGTGGGGCATCCCCACACCCCGCCCTCGGTCCCCTGTGCCCACAGGCCACCCCCGTGTGGAGTCGCCACAGGGGCGGAATCCGCGTTCAGGTGGAGCATGGGCATCCAGGTCCCTGTAGTCTTCGTCTTCTTTCCAGCCGGCAGGGCCAGCGGCCACACCTACGCCCACTTGCACTGGGGTGACTCAGGAAGCAGGCCGCCCAGCTGCAACAGCAGGCCCTGCCTGCTGAGATGCTGGCACTATAATGCTCTGTCTGGGGAAGGGTCTCCTCGCTCCCCAGGGAGCCCAGCAGGGGTGACCTCTCCCCAACCTCACGTGGTCATCCCTGCCGCAGGGACCCCGCTCTGCAACCACGGCCCTGTGAGGACAGCGGGGGACTGGACTCTGACTCTGTCCCTGCTGCTGGAGCCAGCAGCCTCTGCAAACCGACTGTTAAGTGAGCTGAGACTCGGTGCTCAACCCCTGCACCCGAGGGAGGCGGTTTCCTGCTGTGCAAAGCAGAGAGCTCCCTGCTACCTTCAGTCTTCACCTGCACCACAGCGGACCCACCCCTCTGAGCGGCCTTCCCACGCTGTTTGTGGAGGTTTCATCCACAGTCGGCTGGCTCCAAGGCAGGAAGTGCGGCAGAGCGGAAACAGCCCCTGCAGGGCGGACAGGAGGGCAGAGTCCAGGGGGAAGGAAGGTATGTATTTCCCCCACAGGCCACGCCCACGGCAACCCACCTCTTCCCACCAGCCTCCCCTCCCAAGCACACGCAAACCGGTCTGTACAGCGGTCTGTGGACTAAGCCAGCACCACGCCTTGCTGCAAACTGTGAGCCAGAAGAACCCCCTCCGCATTTAAACTGTGTCGGGTGTGTGTCCCAGCCACGAGCAAGTCGCTCAGGCGGGGTCCCCGGCCCTTTTCGGCCCCTCTGTCCCCCTGCAGCACAGCTCTCAGCCGGACCCTGCCGAGGAGCCAGGGGAGATGCGGGGCCCTGTCCCCCTGAGGGACAGCAGCGGGGCCACCTCAGAGTGCTCCACAGGGAGGACGGGCCACGCTGTGAGCCCCGGACACTCCTTGGCCAGGCTGGAGCAGGGGCTGCGGGGCTTCTGAGGGGGCTCCTGGGCCAGCGCCTGCACTGGGTGGGAAAGCCTTGGGTGGCCTCTCGCGGGGCCTGAGTCTCTGACAGGACTATGGCCCCAGGTCCAGGGTGGGTCTGGGAGCTCAGGGGAGGGCGAGTCTGGGGTGCAGATGCAGAGAGGGAGGCAGGGCAGGGAGGTGCCGGGCGGCACAAGGCCCTGGTTAGGATGTGTTCGTGTCCGAGGGCCAGACCCGCGGCTCAGGTGTGCTTGGGAGGGGGTCTGACAGATGCAGAGAAGGGAGGAGTCTGGAGGCGAGCCCTGACAGGAGGGGAGAACAGACGCAGAAGAAGGAGGTAAGCAGGGCCGGGCGGCACCACCGGCGAGGAACCCCAGGGCAGGAGGCGGGGGAGGTGGCCGCCCCCAGGCTTCAGAGCACAGCCCTGCCGGCTTCGACTTCCAGCTGTCCAGACTCTGGGAGGACAAGTGTCCACTGTTCAAAGCCCCCTGCTTTGTGGCCATTTATTATGGTTGCCTCAGGACTTGAACCCGAGAGGTGACAATTCGGATCACCAAGCCCCACTGCCCTCGGAGCCCGGTGTCCCAGCTTCCCCCAGCTCTGCGGTCCTCGGTCCTTCGTGCTGGTGCCATGGGGCCTCATGCACACACAGCCTGGTGAAGGCCCAGATCCCGGACTTGGCCAGCCGCATGCCAGGAGCTGCAGGCTGCCACCTGGCACTGTCACCGGGTCTGGCAGATAGGGCACAGGTGGGTACTGTCAGGGCAGGCTGGGGACACCGGGCAGATGGAAAAGCAGGGCAGGAAGGGGCAGGAATGAGGAGGGCCGGGGCCTGGTCTGGGCATAGCTTTTGTGGGCTGCCATGTAACCCAGCCAGGTGCCGCCTTCTGCATGGGACGGTCCCGCAGACAGTGGACCCCTGGAGAGACCACACCCCTAGAAGTCACATCCACCAGGGCCCAGGGAGGAGACTGTCTCCAGCCACCCTCACCCCACCCCCACGTCACTGCGGGCTCAGCCCAGCCAGGGCCGCCACTCTCGGTCAGGCGTCTGACGTGGGCAGTCATTGCCTCCTGCCCAGGAGGAGACGACATCGATCGCCCTCCCGCTAATTGAAGAAGACAGAGGACATGTCAGGCCTGCGACCTTTGCAGAGGGGCCATAATCCAATGATCCCGCCTCCCGCATGGAGAGCAGGTTAACATCATTACGGGACCCGCACCGTGGGTGCCGTGCAGGCCAGGCCAGCAGCAGCCTCGCGGGGGACAGAGGGGACTGCACCTTCTGGGCCTGGCCTCCCTGCTCCACCTGTGTGTCCCAGGGAATCGTCTCCCGCAAAGTGAAGGTGTCA
Source organism: Chinchilla lanigera (assembly GCF_000276665.1). Classification (NCBI taxonomy): domain Eukaryota; kingdom Metazoa; phylum Chordata; class Mammalia; order Rodentia; family Chinchillidae; genus Chinchilla; species Chinchilla lanigera. Next base: position 2,402,116 of record NW_004955514.1, read on the forward strand.
CCTGGCCAACCTCACCCAGGCTGGGGACCCAGTCCTGACCCACACCCCGATGTGCCCATCACCCTCAGGGCCCGAGGTGGGGGCTGCAGAAGCCCTGGAGGGTCTGGGGTCCCTGCCTGAGCTGTGGGAAGGTCACCAGGGGAAGAGGTCCCTAGTTAGGGACATGCTTGTCCTGCCTCTCCCTCCTTTCTCACTTCCGGGCTTCTGGTTCAGCTCCTTTGTACCACTTTTTTTTGTTTTGTTTTGTTTTTTTGAGACAGAGTCTTGCTATGCAGTTCAGGCTGGCCTTGAGCTCACTTTGTAGCTCAGGCTGATCTCAAACTCGTGGTGATCCTCCTGCCTCAGCCTCCTGAGTGCTGGGATTACAGGCATGTGCCACCACACCCCGTTCCTTTGTACCACTTAACTCACCCACTTCTCCCCCGCCTTGGCTGGGTCAGTGTGGCCTCTCTCCTGACCACTTGCACAGGCCCACCCAGGCCCAGCCTCGTTAGAGTGCCTTCTCCTCCTCTCCTGCCAAACTCTTACTTACCCACCCACACCCACCCCGCAAATCCTGGGAGGCCCGTCCCTTGGAGCCCACAGAGCTGGCTGCACAGGTCCTGGAGCCATAGGAACACCCAGGGGACACACAGCCCTCCTGGCTGCCTGCCTGGCACAGGTGGAGAACCAGACCAGGGCCTGGGCTGCGTTCCTGGCTCTGTGGTTACAGCTCCAGGAGGCCCTAGAACTCTTCCTGTGGTCAGACCCAGCAAGGGTCATGAGGCCGTGCCTGTGTGGGTCGATTCTCCATGTGTGATGTGGGAGCTCCTGCCCAGGGACAGTGAGTGCCCCTCTCCCTCCCTGACCCACTGGCCAGTGTGTCTAAGCCCTGCTCAGCCCTGGGAGTCCCCAAATCTTCAGCCAGCTTAGCAGCTGGACAGTGTCCCCTGCACCTGTGTATCTCTGGGAACTCCCCGTGGACATGGGGTTTCATAGGTGAAGCGAGGCCATGTCTGGGTGGGGCCAAGCCCACCTCATCCCACAATGGTGTCTTCACAAGACAAGAGGCCGCCGGGGACACACAAGGAGGAGGTCAGGTGACAGCCACGCCCCTTAATTCCACGGTGCCAGGGCTCTGCCTACTTGAGCCAGGACTCTGAGGGCGTCTGAACACGCTCCCCTCTCTCGGGGGGGGGGGGCAGCAGCCACCCAACATGGCAACACAGGTGTTGTCTGAAGCCACCTCCAGGCAGCCCTGGAAGAGCTTGTTTCTTCAGAGTGTAGATGGGGCAACCACAGCCCTAGCACAGGGCATCAGCAAGAATGAAGCCAGCCAGCTCCCACTCAGCCCAGGGAGCATTTTGCCCTCTCAGAGACCTCCACACCCCTCAGGGACTCTGCCATCTTCTAATCTCCCAAGGCTAGCCACTAGGTCTGGAGCCAACCCAAAGCACCACCCCAGAACCCTGAATCCTCCTTCATTCCATACCTCCACTCCTTCCTCCATTTATCCACACTCTGACCATGCACCTCTCCACCAATTCATGTGTTGACCCACCTACCCACTCACTCACCCATCCACCCATCCACTCACCATCCATCCACCCATCCACCCATCCACCCATCCATCCACTCATCCACTCATTCATCCACTCATCTCCCCATCCATCCACGCATCCATCTACCCATCTCCTCCATCACTCATTTGCTCATCCATCCATCCACTCATCTCTCCATCCATGCACCCAGCCGTCTACCCCTCTAACTCTACCTATCCACCTCCATTCCATTAAAATGCCTCTTCCATGCGGCATTCACTTTTAAAAATTGTTATTCTTATTAGCATATGTTTGCAGCACATAATGATCACATTCCTTGGGGAGTTAGTACATGTACTTAACACATCTTAATTCTTTTGACATCCCCTTCCCCTCCCTCCCTCCATTTCTTGGTCCCCTTCCCATCTGCAAAAGATCTCTTTCCCTTTCTCCTATTATCTGTCTTTTATTTTGCTCTTTAGTTTATTTCTACTTTGGCTTTCTCATGTAAGAGAAACCACGCAGTATTTAATTCAGCATTCATTTTTAAACACTTATTAGCAATCTGTGTAATAATACTGGTCTCTGCATCACAATACAACGAGCTCCTGCGTAATGTATTTCCATTCCTTCTCTTAATTCCAAAATAGCCCCGGGTGTGTGGCGGAGACAGTGAGCTGCCCGTCAGTGTCCACAGCCCCCTCATCTGGGCTTGTAGCCACAGGACGGTTCCCAGTGTCCCTTGCAGTTGGCTGCAACCAGCTGACCAAGCCCCGGGCAGGAGCGATGGGGGACGCTGTGTGCCATCCTGGAAGAAGCAGGGACACCTGCTCTTCCCTCTCCCTAACCCTCCCCAGCTGGGTGCAGGTGATGATGGAGCCCTGGGGGCGGATGATGGAGCCACCAGGTGACAGGATGAGTGTCCACGGATCACCACAGGATGCTGCCCGTCAGCCAGGGACTTCTTCCAAGAAGATTTTATAGGCAAGAAAGAAATCTCCCTCCTGTTTGAGACACTGTTTTGGAGTCTTTCTGTTACCAAAGCCAAACCGACCTTCGCCGAGAGAGTCAGCGCCATCATGCTCAATGTATGAAGCAGGAAGCTGAGCCCCAGGGGAAAGTGGCCCCACAGGTCACACGTGGGGAGTGCGCGGGGCCCGGCCTGCTCAGCAGTTCGCCCTGCCAGGCGTGCGTGCTGCGAGGGTCAGGACGCAACAGATCTCCTGCAGCCACAGCTCTGTCTGTGCGGAGGACGTAGAGCCCAGCTCACCTCGGGAAGCCCAGGTCCAGCGCTCGCTGGTCCACGTGAGGGTCCTCGTCTCATCCCCGTCCTGACTGCTGGAGGAGGAGTGGAGTGTCCCCAAAGCGCCCCTGGTTGGAAGGCCTTCGCCCCACGCTGCTCTGCTAGCCAGGGATGGGGGTGTCCTGATGGGTGGCCCGGGTCCTGCCGGGACGGGGCTGCGGGCTGGCCGTGCATGGTGGACAGCTCCTTCTCTTGGGGGAGAAGGGGCCGGCCTGTGTCCCTGAGTGCACCCTTGACAAGCACGCGGGGGAGGGAGATGCGGAATGCAGAAGCAGGAAGAGGGGTATTCCTAGGCCCCAGCTGCGCCCGGAGCAGGAGGGAGGTGGGCAGGTCAGTGTCCCTGGCGCTGTCCCCTGCTCTGGAAGCTTCCACTACTGCTTCCTGGCTGGGCTGGACAGCCTCGTGAAATGCCCCCAGGGGGAATCCATGCCCAGGAGCGATGGGGGATGCTGTGTGCCATCCCTGGCCCCATCCTGCCTGGGAAGCGGGCTCGCAGTGCCCCTGCAGAGGCGTGAGGAGGAGAGAGGCCCCAGAGCAGAGGAGCAGGGCGGGGTGTGCAGGAGCCTCCTCCCAGGGGGGATGGGGGAACCTGCCAGGAGCACGAGGGGCACCTGCATTCTGGGAAGGCGGCTTCGGGAGCAGCTGCCCGGCCATGGGTCTCAGAGGCACTGCTGATATTTTGAAGGACCATAAAATGTGAAGGCATCGACCAAGGGAAAGTATTGAGGATTTCATCAACGGTTTCTTGGCCCCTGTTAATGAAGTTAGCTCGTTAATTAGCACTGACTGCTCAGGACTGCCCGACAGAGCGCTGCATGCACGCGTCCTGAGCATGGCCTCCCCGAGGGCCTGAGGTGACGGCAGCAAGATGGCCACAGGGGAGCTGTGCGTGGCGGTGAGGGGGTGGCACGGTGGAGCAGGGGTCCTCCTTGTCCTGGCCAACATAGAACACCCTCTGTGCTCCATATGCCTGGGCACCTCAGTCCCCTCACCCGGGCCCTGTCCGGCACTCCTGTCCCAGCTGCCCTTCCAGGAGGCCTTGGGGTTCGCAGGGGTGGAGTGGGGCGGAGCAAGCCCCAGGTGTGGCAGCACAAAAAGCATCTACTAGAGCCACCCTGGGGCAAGGACGCAGCCCCCGCAGCGTGGCCTGTCCTGGTGGCTCCTGCGGTCCAGCCACGGGGAAGGAAAGCGTGGGTGCCTCTGCTGCTGGTGGCTGGGCTCCTGAGGTCGGGGACGATGGCTCTGCCATGCAGAACCCACAGCTCCCACAATAGGCCAGATGGGGACCCGAGGCACCATGCTGTGGCTGGCTCCCTGTGCCCCTCGCCGGCCCTGTAATGTCCTCTGAATTCCAGGGCAGTCCCTGTCCCCCGAGGTCAGGGTGACAGGTAGAGCTCTCAGCCAGCACTGCTGAGTTCTCCATGCGGTGACTCAGTGAATCACCACGTGCAAACTCCTGGGGATCCAGTGCCCAGGCCGAGAAACCAGTTCACTGATGTTTCGGACGCCCGCAGAAGGGCCACTTCAGAGTCCAGAGGTCATGAGTCTGGGGCTGCAGCAGGGTCTCTGGGGACTGGGACTTTGACTCCAGCTCTGCCGTGCAGATGCCACAAACACAGCCCGGAGCCGAAAGCTTCGGTCTCATCTGGAGAAGCTGGGGTGATCCTGCTCTTTCTGCAGGAGTTTTGCAATCACATGGGGAGCCCTGGGAAAGGTGAGACGAGGAGATGGAGGCTGGGTATTGAGGCAGCAGGATCCCGGGGCTGGCAGCTCACCTCAGGCTCCAGGCTGCAGCCACCCCGGGGGCCTGTTAGAAATGCAAACCTGTTCTCCCACCCCAGGCCCACCCAGACCCACAGGAGAAGCTGCAGGGAAAGCGAGCCTGCCACAGGCCACCCTGACAGAGGAGAATCACGGGTCCTGGGACAGGCCGGGCCACTGAGTCACAGGCAAGTCCATGTCCCACCGTGACCACTGAGGGCACCGCTGTCAGTGTAGCTCAGGGTAGCCCTGCTGCTGCTAAGCAGAGGAATCTAGAGTGCTGTTTCAGCTGTCTGTTTTCATCAGGTCTGTTTAGCGGCAGGTAAGCTACAGAGCACACCATCTTCCTGGGGGGCCTTTGATGGTCCCCTCCAGCCACCTCGACACTAGGTCCTACAACCCACACTCCCACCATGCTGGTACGGGCCATGTCGGCATTAGACAGGTGACGGAATCTGACTGTCCCTGTGCTGTACATCAGTGTGATCAGGTCTCAGAACTTCTAAAACATTAAAACAAGGGTACCAAGCCGACAAAAATACTGATGGCTTGGTGCCTAGGAGGAGCACGTGGCAGGTCACCTCGCTCACAAGTGCAAGGCTGTGACCAGTGCCCGTGGGAGCCTCAGAGGTGGGGGAGGGGAGGAGGGGGACAGGAACAAGACCCAGCCCAGGGCCACAGCCGCAGGGCAGCGCAGAGCTCAGCCCCGAGCTCAGCGAGAAATCCTGGGGACTCCAGCCCGGGGCCTGGGGGTGGCGGACACAAAGGGGAGACACCTGGGGTGGGATTCTCGATGAGGCGGCTCAGGCCGGCACCATGGCCAGGACCGAGATCTGGATCGGATGGCGAGGCTGGGGTCCCTCGCTGGACCTGGGCCCTGGGGGTTGGGCAGGGGAGCCCAAGGTCAAAGCTGCACCTGACGAGGGCTCAGCGGGTGGACCTGGCCAGGGCGTGGCCATGGACGGTGGTCTCGTTAGGGGGTGTCAAGCCCAGGCCCAAAGGAGCCCACAGAAACTGGGCACGTGGTGCCTCTTGGCTGAGGACGAGGACAGGAGCAGCTGTCAGAGGTTGCCTGAGGGCCGGGGCTCAGGGACCTGTGATCATAATGCTCCTACTCCGGCCCACGACGTGCATTTGCTCCATTCCCTCCGAGGCTGGCCTCCCTGCCGCCCTCCCCAGGCCCACTCTTGCCCATGGGGCTGCCTGCTCCAGACCTTGGCCCAGGCTGTGCCCAGCTGGGACCTGCTCCCTCTGCACCCCCACCAGTGTGGAGGGGGACAGGCCATTCTAGTCACCTCGAGATGCACATGGCTGCATGGAGGCCACCGGCCCCGCCTTGCACAGCCCTGCCCTTCGTGGCCAGTGCTCTCCCGGCATTGGGTGCAGGGACAGCCTCTGCCCAGAGCCGTCCAGGTTGCTCTGTGAGTGTTGTCCACTGCCAGGGCATCAGGTGACAACGTCCCGTGTGGTGCAGTCGGGCACACACGGAAGAAGAGAGGAGCTGGGCAGCTGCACCCCAGTCCCCCCACACCCCACTCAGGTGCAGGGACCACACACCCTGTGGGAGCCTGGGGGCCAGGCCCAGCTGCTCGGGAGCCATCTCCCCGGGGCCTGGAGACTCAGACTCCTGTGAGGCCTAGCCCTGCAGTGCTCCCAGGAGCAGGGTTCCTGAGCCGGAGGGCTGTGTGTAAGGTGGGGTTTGCTGCCACCTGCCGACTGCGGAGGGGACAGACGTCCGTTGGGGGTTGTTCAGAAGCCCAGCAGTTTTGGTTTTGGGGTGACCGGGCATGGATTCTGACTGTGTGACCTCGGGCTGTAACTCGGCTTCCCTGGGCCTCAGTTCTGCTTATTGGTTTATTTTTGTGGTACTGGGGATTGAACCCAGGGCCCTCAGGTGGAGTTTGTGTTGTTTTCCTCAGGACCTCACTGTGTCTCATGTAACCCTCATGACAAAGGCCAGAGCTGCCCTGGGCGGTGTGTCGGGCGGTCAGGCCTGGGATGGTCTCCCAAGAGAGGTGGTCCCAGAACTCATCCTGCTCCTGTAGGGTGGTGGAGGAGGGGTGCCCACCCCTGGGAGCCCAGGACCCCTGGCCTGGGGTGCCCACTGCAAGGTCTTGCTGTCTGCATGCTGTGGGATCACAGGGGGCTCCCAGCCACCCTGCATGAGGGACCACAGGAGCCCAGGGGGCCTCTACCTTGTAGCAGAGACAGAATCCAGAAGCCAGGGGAAGGGACCCCAGCAGGGCCACATCCCAGAAAGACCCCCGAGGAATAGGACCTTTGCTGTGTCCCTCCCACCAGGGGCGCCCATGCCTGACCTGCACAGGTGTCCACTGATTGGGCCACCACTGTCCACAGGGAATAAAGATGCTTTTCAAAACCCAAGCACCAAAGTGGGAGGAAACAGCAAATATTTGAGTCCTTCAGCAACACCATTTGGAAACAACAGATATTTTCCACCTGAGACCGAAAGATGAGGGACAATTTGGCCTGGGTCACCCCAACAGTGGGTGGGGCTGAGCCACCTCCCAGCACCGGGGAGGCTCAGCCAGACAGGGCAGCAGAGGAAAGGGCATCCTGTCTTTATCCTGCCACTCGGCCCCTGCTCTCCTCTTGAGGCTCAGGACACTTTGGGAAAGGTTCCTGGGGTCCTTTCCAGGCCCTTGGTCTGTGGGTTGTGCACTGCAGGGACACCCCACACCGCCATGCCACCCAAGGCCCCTAGGGAGTGGAGCACCTGTTCCTTACCCAGGTGCAAAGCCCACGCCCTCTGCTAGTGGAAGAAGATGGCCTTTCTGGTCACCTCTCCCCCCAGAGCAGCTACTAGCGGTGACTAGTGGTGTCATGGCCAGCTCTAGAGCCCCGCGGCTCTGCCTTCTCTCTGCTTTGTCCCCGTCTTGGTCACTTTCCATGCTAGGACACAATACCTGACACCCACAGTCCCAGAAGAGAGGTTGATTTTGGCTCAGAGTTGTGGTCCCTGGGCAGCTAGCTCCAACGCAGGAAGTCAAGGTGGAGGAGAGCTGCCCTGGCATGGCGAGCATGAAGCTGAGAGAGAGGAGGCGCTGGGGAGGAGCTAAACCTTCAAGGCCACGCCCCAGGGACCACCTCCTACAGCGCATTCAGCCTGGAACTCATCTTTGAATGAATCCACTACCGAGACAGCACCCCATGACCCAATCCCCTTCCCAAAGCCAGGCTGTGAACACACTTAGGGGAGCATCGTTGAGCTGAACTGTAGCACTCCTTCCCTCCCGTGGTGCCGATCCCAGGCAGCTCCCCATTCAACACAGGCCAGGGCAGTCGAGGTTGGCTTCCCAACCCTCTTACAGCGCTCACAGGAAGCTCAAAGCAGAGGGGCAGGGGTCTGTGCTGGAGACCTCCCTTCTGCGCCAGCCTCCCTGGGGCCCAGGGGCGCATCCCTTGATCACCCCATGCCGTGGGCGCCATGCTGGGAGAGAGCTCACACACCCCAGGGACCTCCTTACAGAGCCTACGCTGGGGCACCACGCCCTGAGTGTAGATGTTTTATAATTGGGTGTGGTCCATGCTGTGAGGACAGTCGAGTGATATCAAGCTACAGGGGGTGTGGAGCCCTGAACACGTACAAGACGCCTGGGGATGTCGGCAAGCGTTCCAGGCAAAGGTGCAGCCAGCTGTGCAGAGGCCCAGTGTGACCACGGAGGTCATCCGCGTGGCCAGGGAGGCCAGAGTGAGGGCTGGAGGAAGGACCGTGGCGGGGCACAGGTGGTCTCTGCAAGCTGGACAGGCCCCAGTCCACCACAGTGTGACCTCGGCCCAAGGGTCCCTCTGGGGGCTTCCTCAGACGAGAACAAACGTGCCTCGTCCCAGGCCACCAGGGGGCACTCATCACAGCCGTGTGGCAAACTGGATGGCTGCTATAGAGAACAGGGAGGAGCCTCAGGGCGAGCCCGTGGCTCCCCTAGCCAGGCCTCAGTTTCCCCGTCTGTAAGGAAGGATGTGGGTGCCCATCTAAGGCCACGTCCCATCACCCTCTCCCCAGAGTGACCAGTTGAGATCAGCACACCTGCTTGGTTGCCATGACTACCGTCTCCAGGCCTGCGGGGCAGGGCCACTGGCAAGGACTCCGGTGCAGCAGGGCTGCTGCAGGGGCAGGCAGCACCCAGGCCTGGGATTCGGCGTCACCCATGCTGTCTCCAGCCTGGCCCTTCCCTGGCATCGGCAGTCATGACCCTTCTCCTCCTCCACCCGCTCCCCCGCCCAGGGCACCTCGGCTGCCCGGCTGCCTGAGAGCCTCCCTGCCACTACCCAAGTGACTCCGTCAGGCAGTACTCGGGGTGCAGTCTACAGCACAGCCCTGCGTCGCCCAGCCCTCGCCTCCTCCCCTGCCGGGCCGTGGCTGCCCTGGGCCCCCGCAGCCCCTCTGCCCTCTCCCTGACTCTGCTCTGCTGCTTTGCCCCCGAGGAGCATCGCCCGTCTCCTCCCAGCCCCCACCCACTAGGGGTCACGAGTGGCTCCCACCCCAAAAGCGCTGGGGCCTTTGCACTTCTGTGCCCTTTGCAGAGCTCGGATCCCAGCATCTGAGGGTCTTCCTGGACCCTGAGAGCCACACCCCTGACCCTAGGGTCCTCTCCCCAGTCCCACTGCCAGAGCCGATTCACAGGGTCAGGTCTGTGGCTGCCCAAACTTGCTGTGCCTCCGGCCTCACCAGGAGGGAGGAGGGGGGAGAGTGGGGGCCCCACCGCGTGTCCCCCGAGCCCGAGCCGCTGTCGTCAGAGCCTCTCGGGCTGGGGTTTCCCGGTAAGAGGTGCAGCTGCGGGTCCAGGAAGATTTAGGGCAAACGCGCCGTGCGTTTCACCTCTGCAGCTTTGGGCGGCAGTCCCCCCGAGGAAACCCTGCCCTTCATCTGAGACCCGCGTTCCCAGAGGGCAGTGCGGTTTTGTTTCCCAAATATGCCCATCGTCGATGGTGAGGTCAGGAGTCCTGGCCCTGCCCACCCAGTCCCTCCGGAGCCTGGTGCCCGCTGAGAGTCTGGTGTGGCCAGGGGGCGCCCACAGCAGGGTTGCCCCGCCTGACCTTATGAATGCGATCTCCAGGCGCCCGCTGGGTGGCAGCATTGCACCACACACGCGCTCCATGCTCATCCTGAAGTCCAGCCTCCCGCTGGCCTGTGGCCACCCACCAGCCTGGGGTCGCTGTGGGCCCTCTGAGCCTCCAAAGGCTCTCGCCCTGCCCCAGGCTTCCTCTGTGGGGCCTTAGAGGGCAGGCAGGGCATCCAGCCTGCCAGAGGGTGGCGCCCAGAGCAGGGCACTGGGCAGGGGACAGTCTCTTCCTCTACTTCCTGTGGGTCTGCAGCTCTGCTGCCTGGGATCCCTCTTTGCCAGGCCACCTGCACGTGGCAGATACCGCCGCCAAACCCTCACAGTCGACCGCGTCTGGGCTGCGGAGCTTGGGCCTGGCAGGGCCCCGACTCCACTGCAGGTGTTCTGCACAGCGCTGGTGTCCCCATACTGCACATGGCCGGACGCCGCCGCCAGCAGGAGCCCTGGGCCTGTGCTCACTCTGCTGATCCTCCAGGCAAACAGAGGTAGAAACGCAGCTCCGTGTCACAGATGGGAAGCTGAGGCACACATAAGCCAATGAAAGAATGGACAGAGGGCAGACAGAGACCCAGACATGGACGAGGCCCTGCCAGCCTGTGTCCCCAAGCCCTGCCCAGGCCAGAGGGCAGCAACACTGGCTCCCTGAGCCCCGGCCCGGGGCTCCCTGGGGATGTCCAAGGAGGTGGGCGCTGAGCAAGGGCTGGACGAGGCCAGCCAGGCAGCCGAGTGGGTAGAGGCCCTGTGGCCTAAGGCCCTCACCGATGGTGCCGCATTAATTGCAGGTCCCTAACGGAGGCCAAACTGAAGCTCAGTCCACAGGGAGGAAGCAGGGCCCCTGGCCTGCTGTGGCTCCTCCTCAGCACCCTCTTGGGGCGGAGGCTCCCGAGACCTGGGCACACCGGGCGGAGCTGTGGGCCACCAGGAGACGTCGGGCGTGGGCCGGCCTGTGGCTGAGGCCTGGGAGGTGGCTCTTGGTCCGGAGGGAGCCACTGTGGCCCCAAGGCAGCCCCAGGCCTTGTCCCTGCTGGGACCCTGACGGTGGGCTGAGACGGCCCATGCTCCTCCTGCTTCGAGTCCAAAGGCAAAGCTGCGAAGCCCTGGCCGGGCCTGTCCTCCTGGTGCGTCGGGCGCATCCCAACTCAGTGAGCCTGCACATCCCAGGGGCCGAGGCCCAGCTCGCGGCCTGGCCTGGACGCTGCACCCCACCGCAGGCTTGTGTCTCTCCGTCTGCCTCTTGCTACAGCGCGGGGCTCTGCACAGGGACAAGGAGACCCGCAGGCTCAGCACCAGCTCCTGGCCCTGGGGTGCTGGGCCGAGGTCCCTCCTGGTCCCCAGTAAGCCTAGAGAGGAAGCCACAGCCTGCCACGCGGGGACCCTGCAGGGGGCACTGCTCACAGCTGCCCTTGGTGCTGCTTGGCTGAATCCATATTCGGTGAGGCAAGAGAGCTTACTGGGGGTCACAGGGCCCTCCACAGAGCTGGCATTTGGCCACTGGCCTGATCCTGGACACCAGTGCTCGCCACAGGGCCTCCTGTCCCACTTGTTGGCTCTTTGGGAGCCTCCTGACACCCCTGGGCACCCCAGGGAGGTGTCACACCAGGCAAGGCCTGGATTCTGCTAAATGCTGCATGGGAACCCCGGGCTTTCACAGGGGTGAGCACAGGCGGTTTCCGATGTGACTGCAGGGGCTGCACCTTGCAGCTGTGGCCAGGGCCACAGGAGACCTGAGGTCCATGGCGCAAACGGGGCTGGGTAAGGGGCAGGCAGCGCACCCGGAACCCCCCAGGGCCACAGCATGGACTCCAACAGGACTCGGGGGCAGGTGGGCTAAGGGTCCTCCCGGGAGGGGATGTCGTTCTGGGTCACCCCACACTCAGTGCAACGGGGGGGGGGGCTTCCTGCGTGTTCTGGAGCCGTCATGGGGCAAGGACTTCAGTGACGCAGCCCACAAGATCCCCGAGTGGAATCACCCCAGGAGTCAGACACCTCCATTTCATGGGACATTCGAGCTGCTGCCAGGCCCTCCCTGGTAGACGACAACACAGAGCCTTCTCCGCTTGTGCCCTGTCCCCTAGGCTGGTTTCCTGGGGACGTCTCAGCATGGGAGCAGCAGACGTGGGACAAGAACTTTGTTTTTGTATTTTTGAGACAGAGTGTCACTATGCAGACCAGGCTGGCCTCGAACTCACTGCGATCCTCCTGCCTCAGCCTCCTGACTGCTAGGATGACAGATGTGTGCCACCTTGCCTGGCTGGGACAAACACTTTGAAGATACCCAGGGAGGAAAGGGTCTCAAGAGGACTCCAGGCACCATGCTGTGACACTGTCCCTGGGTCCCCCCAGCAGGGAGTACTGCCCACGTGAAGGGACAGGTGAGCCTTTCCTTGTCCAGCCTCTGGTCATGTGACACAGTGTCCTTCCCGAGGCTGCTGGGACCAAGCAGCACGGAAGAGGCCCAGACAGCACTCATCGTTCCACCCGGCTCTGGAGGTGTGGACAGGACCCACGGCTGCTCCAGACAGGGGGGTGGAGCCGGGTGGGGGTTCTCTCTTGAGGGAGGGGCACAGAGAATCTATGCAGGGTTCTCTCCCCGAAAGGCACAAGCTCTGCAGACCACTTAAAGGCCCCGTGAAGGTGGGCAGCGTGCTCAGAAACAGAGAAATGGGTCTTCATGGCGCTTGCTGCTCAGGGCGCCCCGCGGCTGAGAGAGCCCCGCCCTGCGCCTCCACTCGGGCCCGTGACTCCCCTGTCGCACGGCAGGGCCCCCAGCAGGCGGGTAGCTGCCTGGATGCCCAGACGCAGGACGGGACACTGCCAGGCCAGCCATGCCCCCGGCCTGGACTGAGAAGACACCCGGTGTGGCTTGCCACCTCTCCACGCTGAGTCCCGGGGGAAGCTGGCTTCCGGCCTGTGTTCCAGCCACACCGTCTGCAGAATGGGGTGTACCTGGGAGAAGGAGACAGAGAAGAGGATGCAGCGTCCTGTCACCTGGGGACCAAGGAAAGCGCTGTAGGGCACAAGGCCACGCCTGAGGACATGGCTGCAGCCGGCGCAGGGACAGCCCCGGGGAACATCGGCGCTGTGCAGTGTCCAAGGGGCGCCCTCAGGAGCAGTGAGCTCCCCATCCACAGAGGCATGCAAGTGGACTCTGATCAGCCATGGACTAGGAATACCGTGAGAAGCACCGACGGGACAAGCCATACAAGGGCCACAGGAAGTAGGGCCTGGACCGCGAGGTTTGGCTGCTGCTCTGAGCCACGGGTGAGTGTGCCACCTGTGGGCACCTTGAGGCTCTTGTTGCCCCATTGGGATGCCCTTGTTTTGTGGATGGGCACGCTGCGATCCCAACAGTCGGGGTGCCCTCGTCCCATCCGCTCCCACCCCACCTCCCGCTCAGGGGTCCGGGTGGGGGTCTCAGGCTGTGAGGGGCCACGGGGTGGGCAGGGGTGGGCAGCAGGAATTCCGGGAACGACGATTGCTTCAGCCTGGGCGCGGCTGCCCCCCGTGCTCCCGGCCGCCTGTGCGGACCAGACGCCCCGTTCCACATCAGCCCAGGCCTCGCCCTCCTGGTGGCAGCGGGGGTGAGATCACGGGCTGCCTCCGAGCGCCCGTCAGCGCCCCCAGATGTAATGGGGAACAGCTGCTCCTGAGGGGCCGTGTGGGGAGCAGACAGAGCTGTGGGCTCCAGCTGCCGCAGGGCCAGGCCAGCTGCTGGGCACAGGTGACGCAGCTGCAGGCAGACACACGGCCCCGGTGAACCTGCTGCGCGCCACGCACTGCGGGCGGCTTCACTCCGGCTCTGCGGCGCTGCGTGAGGGGAGGGCTGTGTGCTGCGCACAGGGCACAGGGCTTGTTGGAGAGGCCGAATGGCCCAGGGCACAGGCAGGGCACAGCCACACTCCGCCCGCGGGAGGGAGGGGTAGTGCCAGCTGCTCCTGTGGCCGCTGACTTCCTTGCTGGTTGGCAGGTGGTGTGCACCAGGGACCAAAGGGACCGTGCACATCTCCAGGCCCAGCTGCAGGGAGCCTTTCTCCTTCTCTTCCCCTCTGCCAGAAAATGCAGCAGGGCCCTCCTCCTCCAGGCAGGAAGCTGCTCCAAGCAGTGGGGCTCACACCCCCACCGCGGGTGGACCACATGATGTGCGAGCCAAGGAAAGGAGGAGAAGAAATGGGAGGAAGGGGAGGGTGATCAGGGGAGTCTGGATGAGTTATGCGGATCTGAACTACAAGGTCCAGTGAAAGCCCAAGCAAAGGCCCTGTGGCAGGGTGAAGGGTGTACTTCCTCCTTGAAACCCGGCAAAGAAGTGCTGAGTCTCTCTCCTGGGACTGCAGTAACCAAACACACAAAACAGGTCACTGGAAACAAGGAAAGGTATTCTCCCTCTGTCCCAGGGCCAGGGGCTGAGCTCTGCACCGCTGGGCAGAAACCAAGGTGTCACAAGTCAGGTCACACTCCTGGGGCTCAAGGGCTTCTTCCTGCTCTGCTAGCTCTTGAGCTCCAGGGGTCTTTGGTTGGGACCCTCCAGGCTCCTGTCCCCTTATGCCAAGATCCTTACCTGGTAAGGTAATGATCAAATAAGGCAACAATTGCAGGCCCTTGGGAGTGGGCTGTGGACATGGGGGGGGTGGGGGTGGGGGCGGGCATCTTCCAGTTGACACCTTGGTCAGGCCCTGCCTCCTTGGAGTCCTCTGCCAGCTTTGGGGAGAGGCTCCTGAGTGGCTGTCCTGGGGAGCTGCAGTGGGCTCTGCAGGGGTCCTGACACTTGTCCCTACGGCCACCAGGCCCAGGCTGGGAGACCCTGCACCATGGCCATGGACAGAGGTCACTTGGGTGCATAGTCCTGGGGGGGTCTTTGTTCCGCTCCGTGCCTCGTTTCTCATCTCTGAGAGCCTGTGTGGGGTCTAGTGTGGGTGCAGGATGGGGGCCATGCCCCACGGTGCCCTCAGTGGGAATCACGTCACTGCACAGCACAGAGTCACTTGGAGCTAGGTTCCCCAAGCCCAGGCACATTCAGCTCCTGGATTCGGAGCCCAGGGACAAGCAGGAGTCAACCCATCTCAACGGTACAAGCATCTGGATGGTGAGCACAAGGTCCCGAGTTCGATTCCTGGGACCAAAAAAAAGGCGTCAATCCAGTCACGCTGGGAGAAAAAAATAAGAGTCAGCGATGGTACCTAGGTGTGGCAGTGCACACCTGTGACCCCAGAACTCTGGGAGCCTGAGGCGGGAGCATTGCGAGTTCAGGTCCAGCCAGGGCAACTTAGCAACCTAGCAAGACCTGCATCAGAATGAAAAACAGAAAACAGGAGGGGGTGCAGCTCGGTGTGAAGGCCCGGGGACAAGCTCTGGTACCACAAAAACATAAGTGGTAGTGACCGGTGTCTGACAGGAGGGGGAGCCCGACGAAGCCCTAGAGCACAGGAGAGGGAGGAGGGGGCCGCTGGACACCCTCGGGCAGATGCGTGCCCGCACCCAGGGCCCCTTGAAGGACGAAGCAAGCGCTGCTGAGTGCGAACCCAAGAACAAAGTGCACCTTCCCTCACGAGCAGCATCGCAGCACCCACACATTCCTCACTTCTGACAAACAGCACGGACACCGAGCCGTCCAGAAACCCAACATCTGATTGCGATTACCCGTCTGGCAGGTATAAAAATGAGATTTCTGCTACTCTTCCCGCATTTTTGTGGGTCTGATCCTCTGTCGCCCCGAGTGAGCCCAAGGTGTAAAATCATCCTCTCCGCAGCCCGGTGGGGCGCACGCCCAACCTCCCCAGAGCACTCCCAATTGCACTTTCTGACTGTTGGTTTAGAAGGTTGTTTTGCTTTTTGTTCAGCTTCACAACTCATGATGGAACTACAGAAAAATGCCGGGTGGACCCCAGCACGTGCACGTGACCGCCGTCGCTGGCCGGGCATCCCCTGGGCGTGGGACAGCTGCTCTTCCTGGTGCAATGCGGGCGCAGCCTCCCAGCGGCTCCGCGGCCTCCCTCACCTCGCCCGCCTTTTTTTCACATTCCGACCATTTTATCCAAGATTTTTTTCCTCTGCTCCTTAAGAGATAAATTGAAAGTTGACGAGGAGGCACCTTTGATGTCAAGTAAGCCCGGGGTCTGCGTTTTTTCACACGCTTTATTGAAAAGCTCCAAACTGTCTTGGCAGATTAGAGCAGAGCCGGCACCTCGGTGCGCTGCGTGGTCCGCCCCGTGAGAGCCATCCTCGCCTTCCCTGCTGGTCCGAGCGTGTGGCTGCGCCAGCGTCTGGATCTGGACAGCTACCTGTGCCCTAGGGCACAGCAGGGGACTTGGTTGGCCTCTGTGCCCCAGCCTCAGAGGGCCAGGAAGGCCTGCTGGGCATCAGGGCCCAGCCAGGGCAGCGGGCAGCCCCCAAGGCAGGGCACCCTGGCCAGTGCCTCTCCTGCACTGACACTTTTAGCTGCTCTGCCCCTGACAGTGCTGCCCCCTTAAGGACCACAGAGCTGCCCACGGCGGGGCACTTCCCGGATCCGGATGGGCTTTCCCAAGAGAATGTGATGGTTCCTTTATCAGGGATCACAGGCCCTGTCACTGCCCTGTCCAGGCCTGTCCAGGGTGACTCTAATTCCTGGTCCCCTTTTCCCACCCTGATGTTAGGAGCACCTGGGCTTCCTGCTTCCTGGGCCTAAGGACCTGCCTGGCTGCCTCTCTGCTGCCAGAGGGGCCTGGGGCAGGGTGTCCTTCAGCCTGGAAGAAACGCTGGGGAGGGAGGCAGGCCTGAGCAGGACTCTTCCACACAAGAAGGAGGAAGGCAGAGGGCCTAGGAGAAAGAGGAGCGCCCCCCCACCCTGAGCAGCCCCAGGCGAATTACTGAACCTCTCTGTTCTCTCCTGTGAAGGGAAGCAATGAGCTGGACCCTGCAGGGTGGAGCCCACGAGGAGCAGGTCAAGCAGCCACCCTGGCAGAGTCCATCCCAAAATCCTGTGCAGCTTGCCCAGCACCCCTGGCCCCCTACCCTCTGCCCCACTGCTCTGGTCTCCTGTCCCGCTGCATCTGGGACAACGCAGCTGCTGCCCTTCTGGCGGCGGGCGGGCGGGACCATCTGCGCCCCATTCCTGCTGTAATCGCTTGAAGATGTGGCGGCGGTTCTGCTCAGCGTCTCAGGGCCGTGAAGTCTCCGCGCCCACCTGCAGCCCGGGCCTGCAATGTGGCCCCTGGGTCCAGGCACCCACGGACACAGTCCACCGTCGCACCCCGGGGCCCGGCCTGCCACCTGGGGGTTAGCAGCCTCAGGGCGCCTGGGTCCTGGGCACCCACACCAAGGGCTGGGAACTCAAGTCCGGGGAGTCTCGGCTGGCAGTCACTGCTGTCTCCATTGATGCCACCTAGGGAGGCCGGAGAGGCTGACCCACGAGCCTCCGCCTCAGCCACTCCCTCCCGCCCAGCTGTGACCGGATGGGCAGAGGCCCCAAAGACGTCCACGGCCTAACCGTCAGCCTGTGTGCGTGGCCCTCGCAGACACAAGGGTCTCTGCAGGTGGGGCTAGGCCAAGGGATATGTCACCCCGCTGTCCTGTTGCTGGGACACAACGCCCAACACCCACAGCTTAAAGAAGGGTGTGGCTTGGGCTGGGGATGTAGCTCAGTGGCATAAGTGCCTGCCTAGCGAGCACAAGGTCCTGAGATTGACTCCCAGTACCAAAAAAAAAAAAAAAAGAAAAAGAAACACAAAGAAGGGTGTGGCTCACAGCTCCAGGAGACCCAGTCCACCCTCAGCAGGCTCCAAGGCGGGAGCATGGTGGCCGGAGGGTCTGGTGGGACAGAGCTGCCCAGTTCATGGTGGCCAGGAACCAGAGCAGGGGGCCGGTGCTAGAGAGGAGGGGCAGCGACCAGATATAGACCCCAAGGTCACCCGCCATGACCCCCAGACACAGGCTAATTCCTGGGAGGAGTTTCTTTCTTAACCAGGCATGCTGACCACCAGCATTGCTGTTCAGGGGATCTTGAGGTAGGGAGGTTGTCGTGGGTCTCTACAGGGGTTCAGGGAGCGCCAGGGCCCCTGGAGAGGAAGCAGGAGGGCTAGAGTCAGAGAGAGAGAGGGGAGGACCCTGCAGAAGCTGAGGAGGACCTGCTGTCGCGCCGGCCATGAGGACAAGGAGAGGCCTCAGCTGCAGCCCCAGGTGCTCTGTGGCGCTGAGGAGGCAATGCCATGGGCCTTGCTCGAGCCTGGGGCCCTGCCACACCTGGGTTTTAGGACCTGCGCGCTCTGGGACTGTGAGAGGATAAACTTGTGTTAAGTTTACAGCACCCACGGGAAGCGTGTGCAGCTGGCCCAACGCCAGCCTTGGTCCCTACCCAATTTCCTGTCAACTCCTGCCCACCCTCAGCACCAGGGCCCTGCTGTACCTACAGGGACACCTAGGCTCAGCCACAGGGGTGACACTGGCTCGGGAAATAGAGGCTTGAGTGTGGGGGTGGGAGAGGCTGGGCCTTGTCCAAGAGGGGGCGATGAGTGGGGTCAGGGTGTCACGAGGGGCAGGTGGGGAACACAGCAGAGAACAGTGAGTCCAACCCTCCCTGGGCTGCCTGCTGCTCCTCCTCACTGGTCCCACTGTGTGTGAACACGTTCCCAGCACACTTTATTGTCATTTGAGACAGTGTCTCACCGTGCAGCCTGGGTTGGCCTTCAACGTGATATCCTCCTGCCTCAGCCTCCCAGTGTAGGGATTACAAGTGTGCACCACCACACCCAGCTCATGTTATGGCTCTAATGAGGTCTTTCTGGGCCAGTGGTCCTACATCACCGCCCTGGGTCCACCCTCCTGGGAGGACCTCAGCAAGGGCCTTGGGTGCAGAAGGCAGTGCGTACTGGGCAGCAGGGCCAGGAGGACACTGTCCTGCATCTGCATCCCTCACATCCTGCCCTGAACATTCCTGGGCCAGGAGCAGTGCTGGGGACACGGTGGCCAAGCAGGACTGTCCTCGTCCCTTGGAGGGTTCAAGTCCAGGAGAGAGTTGGACATCAACCAAGTGGCACCAAGGAGCAGGTGCTCACGGGGTCCTGGAGGACGACGGGATGGGGGGAGCAGGAAGAGGGGGTGGCCGAGGGCCCACACCAGCGAGCAGGGTGGTGCGGGCCAGGGCTGGCGCCTGGATTCCCCTGGGAGCCTTCAGGGCCAGGAGTGTGGGACCCATGGATAAACAAGTATTCACAGCAAATGGAGGAAGTGGGGAAGAGAAGGCAGGCAAGAAGGGGGAGGGCGAGGGGAGCAGGCGCACAGCAGGCGTGGGGTGCAGGTGCAGAGGCTGCAGGGCTGCCCTCTTGGCTGGGCTGGGGTGCGGCAAGCTCTGCCCAGAGTGGAGCCTGGTGCCCATAGACTCCATTCCCACCGCTCGGGGGACAAGGGGTGCCAGGGATGTGGGGCTGATTCGCTGAGCCCTGCTCTTTTCAGCATCCAGCAAACACACAAGTGTGGCCTGGAGACTCCGTAGGTGGCCAGTGACCACCCAGGACGGGGCTAGCAGTAAGGCGGAGACAGGTGGGCCAGGTGTGTGTGGGTGCCAGGCAAGCCTGGGGTGGGTCCTGGCTCTGTCTCCTGCTGGGGTAACCAGAACAGTGGCCCTGTGTGACATCGGGCTGCAGGGTTGAGGCCAGAAGGGGGCCTGGTCCCAGATTTTGGGTCCCACCCAGGGCAACCCCGCCACACCCTTCCCAGGGATGCGCTCCCCCCGGCCTGATGGGGTCTTTGGGGCAGGGAAGGGGTCAGTGGCCGCTGAAACCACAAACACTGGTGCTGTGCCCACAGGAAGGATGGCACCATTGCCGCTCAGTTTTCAGCAGGGCTTTCCAGGTGCGCCTCAGTGGCCGGTGTCCTGGCCCCGACTGACAAAACTCCACCTCTGACCAGCCCAGCACACCCTGGCCACCCTGCCTGAGCACGGGCCTTGCAGGCAGCCTGCCCAACCGGAGTCCTGTCTGTGCCTCTCACCCGAGGCTGTGTGGTCTGAGGTGAGTCCCTGGCCTTCTCTGAGCCTCCACTTCCTTGTCCACAGGCAGCCCACCTTGGGGTTGCCGTGAGGACACAGGTGTGAGTGTGAGTGTGTGTGTGTGTGTGTGTGTGTGTAAGTGCACATGGACATTCCCTGCTCCGCTCACTGAGGGGCAGCCCGCACTGTCCCTGGCCCTGCTGCTCTCGGGCGGTGGATGTGACGGTGGACTCGGAGCCGCTGCCCCAGGGACGATCCAGCTCTGTTCTTCCTTCTTCCATTCTGCAAAGCTGGGTCCTCACTGGCGCGGGGCCCCGAGGGACAGAGCCACAAGGTCACTGCCACCGCTGCTGTGACTCCAGCCTCTCCGCTGCTTCCAGGGGGACCAGCACCCCACAGCCCTGGTTTGTAAAATCCCACCTGGGACTTGAGGGTGAGGATTTCAACACGTGGGTTTGGGGGTGGCAAGCCTCCAGGCTGCAGCGGTGCTAAAGAGCAGGAGCATGGGGCTCCCTCAGGGGCCCTGCGTGGCCCTGGGCTTTCTCAGCCTGGACCCCTAGTTGTGCCCACGCAGACGGCTGGCGTGG
Organism: Chinchilla lanigera; assembly: GCF_000276665.1. Lineage (NCBI taxonomy): Eukaryota > Metazoa > Chordata > Mammalia > Rodentia > Chinchillidae > Chinchilla > Chinchilla lanigera. The sequence goes on from NW_004955514.1 coordinate 2,422,329, forward strand.
CCGCTCTGTGGCCCTCTGTGGCCCTTCTGTGGCCCTCTGTGGCCAGGGGGGCTCTGTATCCTGTTGCTCCCCAGAGGGGCGCTGCGGGACTCTGCCTCCAGGGGGCGCCAGAGGGAGCAGGCCTGGGGTGGGGTGGGGTGGAGGGGTGGAGGTGGGTGGGACCATCACCACGGCAACGCCCCCAACCCAGGGCCAGGCCACCTCCTTCCCCTCAGAGATGCACAAAGCCTCCGGGAGGTCTGGGCGCCAAAGGTCTGAGTCCCTCCTAGGAGCCCCTGAGTAGAGCGGTGCCCTCCCCTTCCTTAGGTTCGGGGCATCACTGTTTCCTCTCTGACATGTCTGGCCCTGTACGGTGGGGACCACGGGCTCCTTTTTTCTGAGGAACAAGACAGACTAACATTCCACAGAACACCCAGGACTCCTCTGTCACATCGGAGCTCTTGTGGTCTGGAGCCACACATGAAGTCAAGGCTCAGCCTGCAGCCTCGGCCGGGCTGGCTGCCGAGCAACTTCTGCGGGAGCTGCAAGGCCACCACAGGCCGCAGCGCTTCCCAGGCCTTTGCTGAGCTCCCCACAGGGCAGCGGCACCCCATCCCAGTGGGGCAGACCCCACAGCGCCTGCCCACAGCGCCTAGATGTGGGGTCCCTGTCTCCACAGCTGCTGCAGGCTCAGGCTCAGTGCCTCTGGGAGACGAGGTGCACCCCTCCACAAACATCCGATGCACCCCTCCACAAACGTCCTGTTTGTCCACCGCACACCAGGCGTGTCTTGTCCACACCCTCCCCACCTGCATGCCCTCTGATCTGGGTCAGCCCTGTTGGAGGTGGAGGAAGGGTAGGACCTGGGGGTCCCCTGCCTCGGAGTGAGGAGAGACTGAGCACCCTAGGTTCATCCTGTGTGCTGGAAAAAAAAGCACACACTTTTAAAATGATGACAAGCAGCTCCTGAGCGTCTCCTGCTCTGGTCTCAATCTCTTGTGCACTCTCACTTGGGGCAGGTCTGCCTCTCCCCGAAGGGCCCCGCCCTGCCTCGTTAGCACCTTTCCAGACAGGAGAGATTTACCTTCCTGAGCTCAGGCAAATATGCTAATCCGGAATCTAGAACACAATGACGCTCTAACAGCAAAATGAATGCTGCTTCTCCTGGGTTGTGGCATCCCACGTGGGAAGCACAGAGCTGCGGGAGCTGGAGGCCCTGGGGCCCCCTCCTTCCTCAGCCTGCCCAGCGGCCTGTGGCCTCCTGGGAGCCCGATGCACCCCTCCACAAACGTCCTGTTTGTCCACCGCACACCAGGCATGTCTTGTCCACACCCTCCCCACCTGCATGCCCTCTGATCTGGGTCAGCCAGCCCCGTTGGAGATGGCTGCTGTGCCCGCTGTGCCCGCTCTGCTCTCCTGGACTCTGAGTAGCACTATGTCAGCCTCAGGCTGCGAGGGGCGAGAGGGAGTGGGGCGGGTGCCCAAGGCCCGGCGTGGGGCAGATCGGTGCGGCTGACAGCCCAGGAGACTGGGGGTGGGAATAGGCTCAGCCCGGCTGTGGGCTCGGAGCCAGAGTGCCCGTTTGCTGGGTCCCCTGGGCAAATCGCTGCACCTCTCTTGGACTCAGCCTTTGCATTTCCAAAAGGATCTCCTGCTCAGGCCTCCTGGTGTGAGCAAGAGATCCAGGCCGGAAACTGGCGGCAGGTGGGTCAGAGCACTCTCCAAAGGCTGTAGTGGGGAAGGAGGGAGAAAGAAGGAAAGGGACAGGACGGCCCTGGGCTTCCCGCAGAGAATGCGGAATGCTTAGAAGGCACCCCAGCTCCCAGACCCACTCCCCTAGGTGAACTGGGGCCTCCTGGGCTGGGGTCCCTGGTTTCCCTGGTAACACTGCTTCACTCAGACTGGAAGTGATCGCCCAAAGACCAGCGCCCGGCAGAGCTGCTCAGTGCAGTTCGCACCCTCCCCGAGTTACTCAGCGCGGCGCTGGCTCCCCCGGGACTCGAACCTGGGCTGCCTGCCTTGATGTGTTTTTCCCGGACTCGCTTCTATTTAAACCAGCTGACCTTCAGAGCTGACCCTCACGTAATGCAGGCGCTCTTGAAGAGAAATCAATTGGAGCTTGAAGAAAATGGATTTGGGTTCGCATCTTCTGGGACGGACGTTTTTTAAAACACTGTGTTTTAATCACTGTGTCTGAGTGTGTGTGCCCACACCCGTGTGTGTGCCCAGGCTGAGTGGCAGAGGGTGCACAAGGCCCTGCATTCAGACTTCACCTCTTCCTGCTGCTGTGTGGTCTTAAGAGATCTCCCTCACCTCTCTGGGCTTCGGTAAACAGAGAACCACCGAGGGATGCCTGAACACACACGGGTGTGGGGTGGAAGGCGGGGCTCAGCCCAACCCCTCTCCTCAGCCAGGCTTAGAAGGGAACCTGGGTCAGAGTTAGGGCTCAACAACCCCTTTACAGTGAAGGGAACTGAGGCCCAGGGGGCCAGGGCCTCACCCTGCAATGGAAGCATTTCCTGGGGCACAGCCGACAGGACTTCAGGCAGAACCGTCTCTGCCAGCAGCAGTGGCTTCCCCACCAAGGTGCCAGGTCTGTCCTGAGGACAGAGTCAAGCTTCCGGAGCCGGGCACCATCTCCAGGGGACAGTGGGCCGGGCCTGGGTCCCCTGCACAGTGACCACCGTGGGTCACAACCTGAGGATCCCCAGCACATGGTGCCAAGGAGGGGCCTGGCCAGGCCCAGCCAGAACCAGGGCATTGGATCAGGGTGGACTCCATAACGTCTTCATCGCCACCCCCACCGTAGCTAGGGAGACCCTGTGCAATCAGCCCCCAGACCCCTCTGGAGTCCCCATGGCAGGCCGCAGGTCCCCTGGGACACAGGACCCACGGGGCTTCCAGGGAGCCACCACGTGTCTTCCACCCCACTTTCCCCCCAGTACTTGGGGTTGAAGCTGGGATTTCACTCTGAGCTACGACCTCAGCATTCACCCCGCTTTTTTTGAGACCGGGTCCTGCTATGTTACCAAGTTACCAGGCTAGGCTGGAACTTTTGATCCTCCTGCCTCAGCCCACTGGAGTGCTAGGCTTCCAGGTTCTTCATTGTTTTTTGAACAAAGACCACATTTTCATTTCACTGAGCCGCCTAAGCCAGGGCGGGGCTCGGTCCTCAGGTGTCAAAGCCCAGAGAGGCCGCAAGCCTCCCTGAGCGCCCGGCCTGGGTAGGATGGGGGCCGGAGAGTGTCTCTCCTGCCTGACCCGTGAGGCGCCCCTTACCCCGACCTAACCCCAGGGCGGCGCCTGCTGGGCACAGGTCACTGCCCGGTGAGAAGGTTAAGCAAGCAGAGGCGAAGGGAGGGGCTGGGCCTGGGCTTGGGGCGCCTGTGCCCGCCAGGCCCTGCTGGGGGAGGGGTGTGGTTCCAAGAGGCGGCCGAGGGCTGCGGCTGCAGAGGAGCTTGGTGCGGAGCAGGGCGCAGGCCTGGGAGGCCAGGTAGGACCGGATGCTGCTGGGCTGGGCGCAGGGGTGGAGCGGTGCGCGGTGCGTGGTGCGCAGAGCTGGGGATCAGACCAAGGAATGCGTGGCCTCCTTTGGGGGAGCCTTGGCGCTCAGAGAAGCAACGTGACCAGAAGCAAAGGCGGGTGAAGAGGGTGAAGATCCGGCCTTGTCCTCACTTGGGATGGTGCCCACGCCTGCCTCAGGCCCATGGGACAGCGCGAGGTGGCACGGCCTCAGCGCGGGGCATCAGCCGCACAGCTGGGCATGGCCCGAGCCTGCTGCCCACACAGAGCGGAGGGCAGTCCCGCCGCCCCGGGCAGCCTTTGCTGGCAGGCGCTGGCTGGGGCTGGCAGGAAAGTGCCAGGCCCCACACTGGGCTTTATATTTCCACCTGAGGTCCTGAGGAAGACCGGGTTGTCCGGTAGTGCCGGGTCAGCCCATTGGCCTAGTGTTGAGACCCTGCCGGCTCCACCCAGGAAGGCCTGGGCCGGGAGACGCTTGTCTGGGGACGGCAGGCGGGAATCTTGCTGGAGAAGCCGAGTGGCCCCGACACAGGGTCCTCGGGATCCTGTGGGGCTGGTAGGGCAAGAGGGCCGCGGGCAGCGAGCGCAAGGGCACGCTGAGCGACCCACAGGAAGGGGCAGCAGTCAACCATCCAGGCTTTTGCGGTTTCTCTCTAAGTGCAGGATCCTAGCACTCACCCCAACTCCGCTGAGCCTGGCTCTATTCCTATGAGAATGCAGTGGGGTTCAGGCCTCTGGATAGGCGCTGGGCCTTGGAAAACTTTCCATCTTGGGGGTCCCTGCGGGGTGCTGCCGGTCTCCAAGAGGGTCTGGGGCCCCAGGAATCACTGCTGCCCTATGGGCTGGGAACGCATATGACAGGGCAGGGGGGGAGTGCGGCGGTGATTCTCCTTCCCGGGAGAAACCAAGCTCAGAGAAACCAAGTAAACCGACCCGGAAGACCAGAGAGCGGATGGGTCATCCTGCTCATGGGTGTGGGGGCCGGCAGGATGGGGGAGCCAGCAGCCAGGCCCATGTGGGGAAGGCGCCCTGAATTCGAGCCTGGCGTCCATGCTGGGCCTCCCCTTCCCCGGGGAGCCGGTCCTGGGAGCACAGCTCTGGGTCAGGGTGCTCAAGGGGGGCTGCAGGCACACCGGGTCGGGTTGGGCCCAGCATGGCTTTTTGGCCGACCAGATCCATCCCTCCAGCGCAGTCACTAGGCATCTCCTCTGTGCTGTGGGCGTCTGGGTCCCCTGCATCCCGCAGCTTTTGGGGGGTGATAAGGGCATCAGTGACTGTCCTGGTGACAGCGTGTCAGGGTTGGGTCCTGGAGGAGGCTGCTGGGTCTGTGTCACCCCAGGGAGCCATCCCCACTGAGCTGCTCTTGGCCATGTGACCAGCTGCACCTTGAGGGAGCACCCAGAGGACAGGGCATTTGAAGGACAGGTCGGGAGGGCAGGGCCAGCAGTGGGGAAGGCGGCACTACACTGGGCACAGTTACTGCGGGAGACGGGTGAAGCTGATCTTCCCAGAGCCCGATGCCCCCCACACCCTGCCTGCCACAGGGACTCAGAGATGCCAGTCAGACTCAGGCTGTGCCCTTCTGTGCCCTGCTGTTGGCTGCCACCTCCCTGGGGCCAGGTGGTTCTGAACACAGCCTTGAGTGGTCCTGGTCATTACTGTACCCATTCTTCAGAGAAGGAGACTGAGCTTCAGCCACTCAGCACAATGGCGTGAACATAGAGCAAAGGGGCGCATTGCCCTCTGGGTCACCAGAGGAGTTAGCCATTTAGGACATGGCTCCAGTCCAAGGGACAGCTGGACAATAGGAAACGACCCTACCAGGGCTGGGATTTACCAAAAGCCACTGATCCTGAGCTCCAGCAGACTGGAGAGGCCCCTGCCGCCCAGGCACAGGCGAGGGGTAGGAAGCGGGTCCCCATCTCTGTGCACCTTCTCCCTCGGGGGAGGCGCTGACCAGCCTCCCGCGCTTGGCTGCCCAACGACTGGCTCTGTGGCTGGGATCACCGCAGGGGTGGATGCAGAATGGGCTCCCTAGGTCCGGGTCTGAGCAGGTCCTTGTGGTCTCAGAGCACAAACAGACTGGGCTCCCCCCTGGGGGCCTGCCTTGTGGGGTCCTCCGTGGGGTTCCCATCCTGCCTGCCCGCTGGAGCTCCCTGCACAGAGGGTACAGCGAGCCCCGCTGGGGGGAGGGGAGGGGCTTAGTGGTTGGGGTGAGTGCGGCGGGAGTCTGGCTGGAACCCTCCCCTCCCATTTCTGGGGTGCGCCGGCTTGGGGTGGCCCTGTCCCCCTGGGAACTGTGTGGGAGAACATCAGAGGACCCCTTGGGGAGCCCTCTCCACTGCCACCTCCAGTCCATGGCCTTGAGGGAGGCCCCCAGCCCTAGGGACCGCTGCTTGGCGCCCCTCAGGCTGTGGGCGCAGGGCTGGGGATCAGGGTGGGGGTTGGAGGCAGGGCAGTGGGCCTGTGCTTCCTTAGTTCAGCCTGGTCTGCGGACTCCCGCCTTGTTTGAGGCTGGATCCCCACACAGCAAGCTCTGCCTGGTGCAGACAGGTAGAAGGAAGCACAGAAGGGTGTGGGAGGGCCCCCCATAGAGCACTGCAAGGAAAGCAGAGCCCAAGGTGGGGGCACCAGCCTCAATATGTGCATGGGAACCCTGGAGGCTCCGGGTCTTGCCCTGCGCCTGGGCTTCCAGTTCTGTCCCGGAGACACCAGAACCTGTCGGGGTGGGAGACGGTCCGCCCGGGAAGTGCAGGTCTCTGAGATCCTGGGACACGGTGGCGAGTTCCTGGACAGAGGGTACAGAATGGAGCTTGGAGGCCAGGGCCCCATCTCGCTGCTGGACTGTTTGGTTTTTCTTTTGTAGCGCTCTGCCCCTGCGCTGATTGCTACAGGGAGCCCCAGGGGAAGGGGAGCACGTTGCACCCTGCCCTGGCCGCCCCCACCCCAGGGACCAGCTGTTCCCTCCCGGAGGTGCAGATTCCTCTGCAGAGGGGCCACCGGGGGAGGAGGCCGGTCACCGGCAGGGCGGGGTGCCTGGTCCTCCAAACCTCACAGTGGCCGGTGCTTTGGGCCATGGGGGTGGGCGCAGCAAGGCAGAGTGAGGCCTGCGCAGGAAGGACCCGGTTCCCAGCTTCCGTCGCTGCCTCCCGCTGGAGTCGGGAGGTGCGGCCTCCTCCCCTCTCCTGCCTGTCCGCGGCTGGGGAAGGGGCCGCCTCCTCTCCAAGGGAATCAGTTTGTCCGTAGTACCATGCAGCCCAGGGCGGCTGAAGACGAGTTTTGGGCAGTGGAGCCTGGGCCGGCGGAGCCAGTGTCTCCTAAGGACGCCAGCCCTGCTGCAAACAAAGGCAGGGACCGCGCTGCGTTCGGAGACCCTCCTGAGAGGGAGAGAATGGTGCCGGGCTGGGGCGCGCATCCGGCGCGGGGAAGCGGGGCAGCCCCGCTGTCTGGGGAGCCCCTCCCCGCAGACGGAAGTGAAGCCAGCGGGCGCCCCTCCCGGTCTTGGAATTACCTTGTGGGCTTGAACTCAGCCTGGGCACCACTGCCCCTCCCGGTGTGGACCTGCAGGTGTTGGCTGGGAAGCGGGGGGCGACCTTCCGTGTCGCCTCCTGCGCGGGACCGTGAGCGGAGTGCGCCCCGCCGCCTCCAGGCCCTCACTCGGGGTGACCCCACGTGTCGGGGAGGGGGCTTCACAGTCTGGACCAGGGCTGCATGGAGAAGCGAGCGGATTTCCAGCCTAGACGTCCCGTGCCCGTGAGCAGCCGGGTTGGACATTGTCCCCTGCAGGCATTTAGTAGGCACAGGAACCCGGAGTTGGGGGACAAGTCAGGGCCCCAGCTGCAGACCCGGGGCTGCAGTGCCGGGACGCGGTCCGCGGTGACCATAGCAACTGTGGTGGATTCCATAGGGCGCCTTGGTACCGATCTGGAACCTTCTTCCTCCCCTGCCAAGAGAGGGTCACCTCCACCTCCCACGCGCTTTCCTGAGCCCTTCATTCCTGGGTAATTGGATCTCGAGGGAGGACGAAGGCCCAACCTATCGCGGGCTCTGGGGTGCAGGGGCGCCGGGGCGATGCGTCACCACCAGTTCCACAGACCGCCTGCAGGTGGCGCCCGCGGGCAGCACCGAGGGGGGTGCGGGACTGCCCGGAGGAACCCGCTCTGACCCGCGGCGGGAGGGGGCCGGCTCGCTGCCGCGGGAGCCGGCGTCCTCACTCTCACTTTGGGGCTCGGAATGGGCTGGGGGCAGCCGCGGTCAGCAGCGCAGCGGACACAGGTCTCGGGGCTGTGGGCCAGGGCTGCACCTGCGCACAGGACATTGGGGTCCAGGCCTGTACCCGAGGGCTCAGGCAGGTGCGTCCGGGGGCAGGGGCGGAGGGTGGGTTTGATGCACCTGCAGAGGGATTCCGGTCTCTGCCCGCTCCTGCCAGGGCAGGAAAGGCCACTGTGCCACTGGTGGGGTTTCTGTGGGCCCTTGACGAAGAAGGGGTGTCACCCCCACACAAAGCTGGTGAGGCCAGCAGCCTTGTCTCCTTCCCAGATTCTCGCCGCTCCTGGCTTGGCGGGTGCGGGAGGGCGCCAGCCAGTGCCCACACACAGTTCCTCGTGGAGGGGGCATCTCCTAGCAGCTTCTCAGGGCCCAAGTGCAAGTGAAGGATGAGGAGCGGTGGCACAAGCCTACAGTCTAGCTACTGGAGAGGCAGAGGCAGGAGGATCACTTGAGCTCAAGAGTTCAAGACCAGCCTGGGCAACATAGTGAGATCCTATCTCAAAGCAAAGAAGTTTAAATAAAGGGGATAACAGAACCAGAAAAGGACTGAGGGTACTATTTGTGTGGCAGTGAGTTCCCTGTCAGGAGAGGAGCACAAGCCTCAGGAAGATGAGCGCTCCTGGGACGCTGCTGTTCTAGGTCATTGCCTGGAAGTCTCCCTTTGGACTCATTTCCCCAGGAAGTTAGCATTGCAGTTGTGGGCATGCCCATCCCTTCAACGGGCTGCCAGGCAGAGCAGAGCTTGGGAGGGGCGGGAAGGAGTGGACCCTCACTCCTGCCTTGCCTCCGCCCAAATCCTGCTCGGCCCCACCCCATGTGGGAGCCAAGTTTCCTGGGGGCATCGGGAGGGACGCTGCTCCCCAGTGCCTCCCTGGCCGCCTCCGGTGAAGCCAAGTTTTTGCTGGGTGGATGGCTGGGCCACTCTGAGTTCACCCCTGGGACCTGCTGGGGCCAGCTGGCTCCGCTGGGTAAGGAGCCCAGCATCCCCCATGCCGTGCAGGCAGGCCCAGTCTGGCCACCACTGCCCTGACACCTGAGCTCTATTGGATGGGCCCTGGGGAGGGGGCAGAGGGCGTCCCTGAGTGGTGACAGTGCTGCTGGGTGGAAACCCTGGGGAAATGGTGCTGCCCTGGAGCTGAGCCAGGACACCTGGGGCTCCGGGGCCTTGTGGGTGAGAAGGACTGAGCTGGGGAGAGGTGTGCCGACATGGACTGTGATGGGGGTGACCGGGGCACTCTCCTAGCGCAGAACTCAGTACCCAACACTCAAAGAGCGACAGGTTGATTTCGCCTCATGTCCCAGTCCACAGTTAACTGCCTCCAAGGTGGGACGCAGGGCACAGGGGCCTGGTGGAGGAGAGCTGCTCACAGCATGGGGCACAGGAAGCAGAGAGAAGGGAGGGCCCAGGAGGGGGATGAACCATTCTAGGCCCTGCCCCCAGGACAGCCTCTTCCACCAGGCCCCACCTCCTCATCATGGCAGTGGGGAGGGATGCTAACCTTGGGGGCAGGGCCCATAGGGCTCTCTGGGTCTCCCTGGGAAGGTGGCTTTTTTTTTTTTTTGGTCTTTTTGAGACAGGGTCTCGCTATGCAGTTCAGGCTGGCCTTGAGCTCACTTTGTAGCGCAGGCTGATCTCAAACTTGAAACAATCCTCCTGCCTCAGCCTCCCGAGTGCTGGGATTACAGGCATGCACCACCACGCCTGGCTAAGGGAAGGTGGCTTTTGCCTGCCAGCAGCAGAGTGCCCCATCCCTGCACCCTGCCTGCCATGGTCCCAAGCCCTCTGGCCTCCCTGACATCCCCAGGCCGAGTCCAGATGTCCCAGTGGGAGTGCCCACTCCAAGTGGCCCTCAGTGGTCAAATCTGCTGTAACCCTGTCTCCAGGTCAGGTCATGCTGAGTGGCCCAGGGTCAGGACTTGGATTGCAGACTTTGGGGGACATGGTTCACCACCCATTGTGTGCACACAGAGGAGCAGGAAGGGACAGGCCTGCGGGGCAGCCATTGCCCGGAGTTCCCTTGCCAATGTCCATTCTCCTGGCCTGTGTGCCCACCAGCCTAGTCCTGCAGGCGGCCCCCTGTCAGGAGGCCCCTGCTCCCGCTTCAGCAGGTGTCTGAAGGCGACTGGGTGTGCATCATCGGTCTTCTCGGCTTCCTGGAAGGGGTTACAAACCATGCTGCAGGAGCACAAGGCTGTCCCGGGACAGGGACCACTGGCTGGATGGGAGTGGCTGCTCAGCCAGTGGGAGGGGCAGGGTGGAGGTCAGGATGACCGGGACACTGTGGGGGCGCTAGAGGCCACACTCATCCACTCCAAGCCCGAGAGCCATCAATCAGACTGGCAGGTGGCTCCTGGGCCCCAGCTTCAGTTTCCAGAACCTTCTCTTAAGCTGCTGGGGAAGGCTGCGTGGTCTCCCAGTCCTCTAGTCAGGGTCCTGGGCTGCAGGCTGGAGAGGTCCCCAGGGACGCAGCGACACTCAGTGTAAATCTGTTCCCACCCACGGTGGAAACCGGCGCTGAGGCCTCCACTTCAGGGTGAGCCTCACATTACAACCAGCCGCTCCACCTGCAGAGCTCAAAGTGGCCATGGCTGCATAGCTGTGCATGGGGGACCCCCGGGCCCAGTGCTGGGACAGGAATGCAGGGAGGAGCAGCTCCGCCACCGTCCCTGTCACCCGTGGCTGGCTGTGCATCACACTGTCCCCACCTCCCTCCCCAGCCTCACTGGGTCCTGCGCAGAGGAAAATCGCCCAGGCCCCCAACCCACAAGAGGAGTGTCTCTGGCTGTGTGCGCCTGTGTGGCCCCAGGCCCAAGGCCTCACTGTGAAACACTCAGGGACGGACCGAGTCGGTGTGGACAGACAAGGACACAGCCCCAAGCCTGGGTGGTGGGAGCCCAGCCAGGCCCCTCTCCGCAGAGCAGCCCGGGGATGGTGGGCACAGTGCCTCCTCCAGAAGCAGGGTCTCTGCCGAGGGCACAGGTGTGGCAGTGTCCTTTGAGCAGGTGGGGATGACCCTTCCCGGCCCTCCGGTGGGGCTGGGGGCTGCTCCATCTGAGGGGGAGCAGACCCAGCAAGGCCTGTCCCTAAGGGCCCAGAGGACAGTACAGCCCCCTCCTCGCAGTGACCAGGCCACTGCTACTGGAGCACAGGGGCCTCCCGGGGAGCAGATCCTGCTTTCTCCCCACACCCAGCCTGCAGCCCCAGCCTGCTCC
>NW_004955514.1:2433437-2438069 GCF_000276665.1 Chinchilla lanigera
CCCTCCGCCCCTGCCCTGGGATTGAGCTGAGTGACCCCCTCCAGGGAGGAAAATGTCTCCCTTTGCAGTTTAAAGGAAGGCTCCCCAAGGAAGGAAGCTGGACCCACAAAGTGCAGCCAAAACACTGCTCAGGCATTTGGTTTTCTTCAAAACCAGCGCTTTCAGTGTATGCCAAGCACCTGTCCACACCAGCATTTCCACTCAGCAGCCCTGAACTTCACAGCTGGTTCAGCCAGGCTGGCGGCCACCGTGGGGGGCAGCGGGAGACATTTCTGGCTGCTGGTGTCTGCAGAGGGTGAGGACAAGCTCTGGAGCCAGGACAGAAGGTTGAGGGGGTTTCCTCAGACCCAGGTGTCTGACGGTGGCCGCAGGCCTCCGTTCACTTCTGTGCTGGTCATGGCCAGCACCCGGCGCCTTCTGCACTTCCTGGCCTCTCGTCTGCCCTGCTCCTGCTACTGCTTTCAGATTACTCTTCCTTACCCCCAGCTCTAATCCAGTGGCTCCCCTGCTCAGTAACTTGCAGTGGCTCCCAGTTGCTTTCCAAATTAAGAAACGTGTTCTTTAGCTTGGCTTGCAGGGGACCTGGCTTCCGTGACCACTCTCTCCTTCCCTAATCTGACCCTCTGGCTTCCTCCTCAGCCCTGCCTGGGGCCCTGCCTTGCTTGATCCTTGCAAGCAAAGAACCTTTGCCCCCAAGGCCAGCCTTCCTTGTAGACGCTGCAGCGGCGTCCTGGTTCTGAAGGTCTTGGTGTCTCCAGCCTTCCCCTCCGGGGCCCCTTGGGCCTTGAAGAACATGGGTGGCCTGAGGTCTGCTCTTCCACTCTTACTGGCAAAGTATAGTTGGAAGCCACCTAAACACCTCCCCTAGCAGGGTCTGTACCCTACCATGGCCGCATAGAGCCTCTCCCTGGCAAAGGGCCCTGGGGCCCAGGTCCCCTCCCTGAAACCTGGGGAGGCTGCACCTGCTCCAGTCCTTGCACCCCTGGGTAACACATGGACCCCTGCCACGCTCTGCTGAGGAGCCCCTCTCTGCCCCCAGTTTTCCAGGGAACCCATGTTATGAGGGGCCAAGGGCACCCAGAGACACCCACCCAGGGACATCCCTCAGTGACAGCTAGCATGTCCAAAGAAACAAGCAGAGGTGCTTCAGATAAGCCTGGCCGGCTCCCGAGGTCCTGGTCTTCCCCTGGGGTCTGTTCATGGACTGGGGACAAACCACTGTGACCCGCAGACCCGTGGCCACTCACGCCTCTAATGTCTGGGAACACACGTGATGGGACAGTGGTGTGCACGCTGAGTTTAGAGGTTAGGGAAACCGGGGCCGGGGTGTGGCTCAGTGGGATACTTGCCTGGCTCCTGCAAGGCTCCAGACTCCTTGCCATGCTGAGGAAGAAGCACTGCTGCATTTCCAGCATGGACATGGCGGCCCTCTTTACCTACACGCGCCCCACCCTCGGACTCGGCCAGCCACAGACCAAAACTACCCAAACATGGGCTTTGATTCAAAAGAAAAATTGCAACTACTTAACACAGAGTTTTTCTCTTGTCATTGTTCCCTGAATACAGTATAAGAAACCAGGTGGCACGGTCGCTTGTAATCCCAGCACTCTGGGAGTCTGAGGCAGGAGGTTCACAAATTCAAGCCCAGCCTGGGCAATTTAGCAACTTAGTGAGACCTTGCTCAGAAAATAGAAAGGCGCAGGGACGTAGCTCAACGTGAATGCCCTGGGCTCAATCCCCAGTGCTACTAACAAACAAAACCAGTGTAACGACTGTGGATATAGTGTCTGTGTTGTATTAGGTGTTATAAGGCGTCTGAAGTGTGCACCAGACTGTGCATACATTGTGTGCGAAGACCGTTTTCTGTAAGCGACTGGAGCCTGCCAAGATTTGGGTATAAGAGGGTCCTGAGCCCTTTCCTTGGGTCACCAAGGGACACCGTACTTGAGGAAATGAGCCTGGGACTTGTAAAAGAAACAGTTTATTACAACAAAACAGGTAGTGGTTGCCTGAGTCACCACGCGCTCTGTGCTCCTGTGTCTATTCCCACCGACCCTGCCGGGCAGATTTAGGGGACTTCTGGGCTCCCGAACCCTGCGCCAGGCACGGAGGTACCAGTGACAAATGCACCGTCTCTGCAGAAGGCAGAGCGTGGTCTTGGTGGACACTGGTTTCCCATAGGGCCTGCTGGAGTGGAGTGTCCACGAGGTCCACCTCAAGTAGGGCAGAGACACGGGGTCAGAAGTGACTGAGACCCAAGGCTTGGTGGACTCAGCCTGTGCAGAAGGACCGGGCATTTGTCAGGTCCCCGCCGGAGGCAGGGACTGGAAGTGTGCGAGACTCTGCTTTTCTGGATGGGCTGTCTCTCAGCCCCAGGATCCTGCCTAGGGCTCACAGGGACTGGAAACCTTGCGTCCCGGCCCTGGGAACTCTAGAAATGCACACTGATGGTGAGGGACACGACGTGGAGGCAGCCACTCCTGCTTCCACCTCTGCAGTCAGCCCTGTCGGGTGCAGCTCAGGGCCCAGGACCAGCACCAAGCACAGAGGCAGTGCTGTGGGCCAGCGCCAGGCCCCCTCAGCCCGGGCGGCCCTAAGCAACCGGCTCCTCCGCTGCAACCAGCTGCACCCTCAACGCCCGCGCTGCGCGCCCAGGACCCCGCGGCCCTTTCCGTCGGATTGAAGGGACCCAGGTTGGCTGTTCGGCCCCAAAGCCAGGACGCAGCAGGTTGACCCCCACCGCCCCCAGGAGCACTCTCTCAGTCCGCCGCACTCCACCGGTTCAAGCGCCCCCCAGAGGCAGTGGGAGCCCAGGAGCGCCAAGCGCCCCAGCCGTGATCCGCCTCTGCTCGGTCTGGAAGCTGCACTCACCCGCGGTTAGAGGAATCCAGACTCAAGGCACCTGGTCCAAGGCCACGTGACCCCAGAGAGCAGGGAGTGAGAACCCAGGCTAGAGGAAGGCCTCCGGGCGTGAGCGAGACCCGGCAGACCCAGAGCGCGGGCGCGCGGCTGAACGCGAGGACGCGCACAGAGGCGCCGGGACAGCGGTGCAAATCCGAGGGTTAACAAAATCGGCTCCTCCCCGCAGCCATCGTCTTTTCATCCAGACTCTTCTTTTTCCTCAGTTTACCCATGTCAAAGGTGTCCTCCATTAGACAGCCTCTGCCCTGGGTTTGCCCGGATCTGGATGCCCATTTCTTCTCTCTTCCTGGGCAGCCCCTCTGGCCCGGGCACCTGTACCTCTCCGAGCCTCGGGCCTGCTCCGGCTTCCCCAGGCAGCGGCTTGGCCATCGTGTCACCTTCTATGAAGGAAGCCATCATTTATTTGGGGACCTCCAGGTTAAAGGACCCAGGCATCCCTATCACTGAGTCTCCGCCCTCCCAGGGCTGGAGAAGGGTTAAGGCGCCTGGAGTCTGCAAAAAAGTCGACTTCCAGCAGTAGGCTCAGCAGCCACTGGGCTCAGAGGGCGCCCCAGCCCGCACCGGCTTTGACTCTGCAACCGCGGACCCCAAGAGCCAGGGCTGTGCTCCGGCTGCGCCGTCTGCTCCGCTGTCCTGTTGCTCTGCTGCCAGCACACTGGAGGGTCGGACCGGCGAGCCCGGAATCCCAGGCCTCCGGCTACGGCACTTAACGTCTGGAACCATCTGGCGAGTCTCTTCTGCCCCGCGTCATTTTCTCTCTGGAAAATGGGGCGATGCTCCCTTCACCGCAGCGCTGTGGGGGATTCCATTAATCAAGGTGGAAGGCGAGGACCTGTACCCTCCCCCAGATCGCGCGCACCTGTGGTGCCGGCCGCCGGGCACTGGGCCTGGCACGTTTCTCCTCCGAGACCGGTGAGGTGCTTGCTGCGGCACGGGGGGCTCCTCACCGAGGCTCCTCCTGGGCGTCACCCTCAGATGGCTGTAGCGAGACCTGCGTCGCCCTAGGTGGGGTCCCCACTCTTACAGGGTGAGAAACACAAGCGCAAAAAGCACAGCGCCTTCGCTCGAGACCTCCGCGCTTGGGCAGTGGCTGGGTGGCAGCTCAGACCCCTTCCGCCTCGGGGAGGCCGGCGCGGGGGTTCTCGGCAGTGGGGACCGTACCACTCAGCGCGACCAGGCAGGTGGTGGGGAGCAGGGCGCTGTGGGGACTGCGGCGCACACTGAGAGCGTGGGCAACGAGTTCTGTCGCACGAAGGGGTCATCGAAAGCTATTTCACTAAGAGTAAATATTAAAACGTGTCGTGTTTTCGCAGCCCTACTTTGGCAAAATTTCTATTTTTAAATTACACGCAGGAACAGTTTATAAAATGATAAAATTGTGGCCCAGGTTTTTGTGGTATTTTAGAAGCCTGGGAATCTTCACGCAGCGACACCCCCGCGCACATATGCACACGCACGAATACACATGCACACGCGCGCTAGTGCACACACGTATCTGCACACATGCACATGCCAAGCGCGCATACACGCACACACACCCGCTTATGCTCAGGCCCACACGAGCCGCGACGGGGTAATTACAGCTCTCGCCCGATGGCGATTGGCCAGCCTGCTCCTCCTCGGGGCCCACAGCCAATGGGCAGCGGTCCGAACGCGGCCCCGCCCCCGGCGCGAGTGGCGCGGACGCGCGAAGGCATCGCGCGCGGCGGG
>NW_004955514.1:2438905-2447049 GCF_000276665.1 Chinchilla lanigera
TTGGGGCGCGGGGGGCGAGGGGAGAGGCAGGCGGCGCCCCACGTCCCCCAGCCGCTCGGACTCCCGGGCTCCTCGCCTCTGTCCTCTCCAGGCCATCCTTCCTGTACGTGCGGCGGGCCAGGGTCGTGTAGGCCCTCGCGGCGCCCCCGGCTGGGCAGGTTTGGGGACCCACTCCGGGAAAGGGGTCCGACCTGCGGCTGCGCCCCTGCCGGGATCTGCGGGTCCTGAGGGGGCGCCGCTACGAGGGGCCTGGGGCCGGGACTGCAGGCAGTGAGGGGGAGGAGAGTGAAGGTGGACTGGGGGGAAGGAAATGGAAGGACGAGGGCGGAAGGGCAGGGTGGTGAGGCAGGGGCCATAGTGAAATGCAAAAACAAACAAAAGCCCCCAATCCCGGAGTGATGGGAGAAGCGATAGAGGGGGGCTAGCGGAAGGGCGGGCGCAGCGCTCAGCCACACAGCCCTGAGGAGGCACTGAGCGAGGGTCTGACGGGCCTTCGGCAGGAGTCCTGGGGTTCCGGCTCCCGCTCCGGTTCCTTTGTGCCTGCCTGAGGCTTCGGATGGAACTTGAGACTGAGCCCTAGACCGCTCTGCGGGTTCTCCCAGGCCCTTAGGCCTTGCCAGGCAAGGGGGTCCCCTCGTCCAAGCCCCTCTCCCGGTTTCCCGCCCCTCCCCCTCCCAGGCCTTTGTTCCCCGCTGAGGGCTTAGAGGCCGGGATGGGGGCATGGGGGCCCTACAACCCGCTTGTCTCTCTAGCCTGGGCACCCCAGTCCCAGAGTTCTCCGTCTCCGCAGCATCGGTGCTTCCCTTGTGGACCTGTCCTTCAGGGAGACCAACAAAGCTAGACTGCCCCAACCTCCCATTCTGCTCCCCAAAAAACACACTGGGAGGCTGGCTGAGCACTGTCATCCAGCCGTAGCCCTGGGATCCGTTTGGGTGCTGGTGTGCAGGTCTGAGTGTGTGTTCGAGGGAGCAGGTGGCCTATGACCTGTGACCCCTCTCACCTGTTTGCTAACCCCCTTCCTGGGGTAGGAGTGACCCCTGTGACCAAAGGACCCACAGCTCAGAGCCTGCAGCGTCCAGGCTCTACCCCCTTACGTGAACTGCAGCAGTGGCTCAGAAGTTTCCTTGAAATCTGACGACTCCAATTAGTGCTCCTGTGGAGGTGACTCGGAAACTGCCCTCCCTGGTGACATTTGTTCTCCCCTTGCCCCCTGGGGAGGTCCCCACCTGCATCCCAGCTGGCAGCTACCCAAAGAGTTGGTGCCTCTGTTTTTTCGTGCAATGCGGGTTAGGGTCCCAGCTTCCACCTGGAGCAGGCAGGAAGCACAGCTTGGCAGTGCTTGGGCCTCTAGGAGTTGAGGTCTTTTGGGTAGGGGAGCAGCAGGACTTGTGCACACCAACCGCTGCTGGACTTCGTGTGGGCACCAGGAGGGCACATGTTTTGCAAAGGGACTGGATGGGGCACAGAATCTGCAGCCTCCAAAGACACAGGCCCAGACCGAGTGTGCACGCAAGCGCATCACCGTTGGCACTCCTGGCGCAGGCACTGGCTCACACCCCTGTCCACCTCA
Source organism: Chinchilla lanigera (assembly GCF_000276665.1). Lineage (NCBI taxonomy): Eukaryota > Metazoa > Chordata > Mammalia > Rodentia > Chinchillidae > Chinchilla > Chinchilla lanigera. The sequence continues at coordinate 2,440,476 of NW_004955514.1, forward strand.
TCTCTTGGCCTTCGGGGGCCGGCTGGACTCTGCCGACCTCAGCGGGAGCCAGGGCCTTTGCTTGGGCCCTGGCTCCTTCCTCCGTCTCGCAGATGTGCCAGGGGTCGGGCGGACCTCTTCAACTTGCGTCCTCCCTTGCCAACCCTGGGGACCGCTGCTCCCTTTGGGAGGTGCTGGAGCAGGCACTCAAGGTCTCCTCATTTCCCCTGGGGCCTCTGTCCCCAAACCTACAAGCTGGACGGCCGGTCTAGGTGTCTGGGCAGGGTGTGGTTGTCGTGTGTTCCTGACTGGCAGGGACGGCCTGTTTGTGGCCTGAGCTCTTTTGAGTTGACATTGGCATCCGGAGGGTGCTCCAGAGGGATCAGTCTTGGTCATTCCAGGCTGGGTGCTGGTGTGTGGGCGGGACAGCTCCTGGCTTGTTTCCCATTTGGGGTTTCTCAGAGGTACCTCTTTGCTCCTGTCCCCTGGTTCACATGCTTTGTGCAGTTTTCCAAGGGTGCAGCATGCAGCTGGGAGGTGGCTGGGGTCACCCTGCTTTTTGTGTATATGTGTTTTTGTCTTCCTCTCCTGCTGGGTGGGCGTTCTGGTGCATGCCAGAGTAATGGAGGGTCGTTTGCAGCAACTTTCTGGGGACCATCCACTCTGGCCTCCCTTACCCCGTTCTCCATCCTGGGTTGGATGCCCACACTGGGCTACACAATCCTAGTCTCTGGCTGTGGGTGACCTCAAGATGGGACAGCTGACAGCCTGGAGGACCGCACCCTGGGAGCCAACCATTATGCCCCTCTCTTCCTGCAGCCAGCGACCGGGACTCACCGGAGACAGGCGAGGAGATGGGGCGCGCAGAGGGCGCCTGGCCGCGGGGCCCCGGGCAGGGCGCAGTGCCCCGGGAGGCGGTGGAGCTGGCGGCTCGAGGCCCGGCGGCCTGTGGGGAAGAGGCAGTGGAGCTGGCAGAGGCCCCGGCGGCCGTGGCGGGGGAGGCACGCGGCGGAGGCCGCAAGAAGAAGACGCGCACGGTCTTCTCCCGAAGCCAGGTCTTCCAGCTGGAGTCCACCTTCGACCTGAAGCGCTACCTGAGCAGCGCAGAGCGCGCAGGCCTGGCCGCCTCGCTGCAGCTCACCGAGACGCAGGTGAAGATCTGGTTCCAGAACCGCCGCAACAAGTGGAAGCGGCAGTTGGCTGCCGAGCTGGAGGCGGCCAGCCTGTCCCCACCGGGCGCGCAGCGTCTGGTCCGTGTGCCCGTGCTCTACCACGAGAGCCCCCCGGCTGCACCGCCTGCACCGCCCGCTGCGCTGCCGTTCCAGCTGGCGACCCCTGCGCCCGCGCCACCCCCGCCGCTGCTCGGCTTCTCCGGGGCACTCGCCTACCCGCTGGCCGCCTTCCCTGCCGCTGCCTCCGTGCCCTTCCTGCGGGCGCAAATGCCAGGCCTGGTATGAGCTGTGCGTGTCCCTGCCGGTCGCCGCAGTCCCCGCGGACGCTCGACTGGTGGCGGTGCGCACAGGGAGCGGGGCGGCTCCCTGGGGCTCCTAGGTACCTTGAGGAGGACGCGCGCAGCTCTGGGGAGCCCTCCAGAATGTACTGGGCGACTGGACTGCAGCTCCCCACCAGCCACAAGGTTGGAGCTCTCGCTGGGAAAAGGGACCCTGCAAGGATGCTGGCTCTAGGCGCACAGCCCAGGAGCAACTTTGGGCTCCACTGCGAAGGAAGATGCCTCACGGGCTACCCCAGGGGCTCCGGGTGACTGCCCCACAGTCATTCTGACCCCAGCACAAAATAACTCCTTTCCTGGGACTACAGCGGAACGTAGACAGCGACAGCGGCAGGTCACTGGGTGGGCTGTGACCAGCGCCTTCCCTGCCACCGAGGTGGAGGGGGCCCCCAGTGTTGGACCCGGATCTGGGGATGGGCCGGCAGGACTGGGGCTTCTGTCCTAGGCTGTAGCCCCGGATTCTCTGGTGAAGACTTTTTTTTTTTTGCTGAATATGCTTATTTGCGTATGGAATAAAAAGGGACATTTTGTGGACAGTTTGGCTGTTGTGTGACCTGGGGTGGGAGTGACTGCTGCATGCAGGCTACACTGGGCACCTGCTGACCGGGTGCTGGGAGGGGAGCCGGGGCTGCTGTGCTGGTGTGCAGAGTGGACGGGAACAGGGGTGATGGGGTCCATACTCCCTGACCCCTGCTCTGAGATGGACAGGACTCCAGGACTCCATGGTGGTCTTGCGGGGGAACAGGGAAACAGAGGTGAGGGGGCGACCCACAACTCCAGGACCGAGCTGGAACCCAAAGCCACAGGCAGCCTCACAAAGGGCCTCGGAGCTCTCTGTGTCCACTGCTTTCCCTGGCAGGCTAACTTGTGGGAGTTGCGCTGCCTCCTGCCTTAGCTGCTCCCCTCTTTTTGAGGACTGAATCGCTGTCACCGGTCTGCACTGCCTGAAGAAGCTGATCGGCGGCTTCTGGGTGCAGATGGGGGAGGTCCTGTCCTGTGTGGGAGGGGGCACTATTTCTGGTGCTTCTGAGTCTGGGGGTAGTAGGTCCTTCAGGGTCTGAAAGGTCCTCTTCCGTGCATAATGGAACCTCTGAAAACTGTCTCCCTCCGGCTTCACCTTGCCACACAGTAGGCGCCAGACAGCCTAGAGAAGGCACCACAGGGCCTGAGGGGTTGCTCCTCCGTGTGCGCCCCCACCCCACCCTAGGCGGCAGTTAGCTCCTGGGGTCTCTGGCCAGCCCTTCAGCAGCTGGTGCATTGCTGGGGTGGGCTGTGGCTTTTGGAGAGGCTCCTGTGGAGGCGAGGGTCCTTGGCCAGCAGTCGCATCTCTAACCCGCCTCCCCCATGGGTCAGCTGGGGCTCCGCTGCCTGGGCTGCCTCAACTGCTTTTCTCAATAATAAACCTAAACCCGTTTTTGCCGATTTCTTCTGGGACGGACTATGATCTGCTCCAATGAAATGAATTTATTTTCTAGCACCCTCACCAGCCGGCAGTCACAGAGGGTAGTGGGGTGTTCCCTCCCACCCTCCCCCCTCACGTGCCCTTTCTAGGCCTTGGTGGTGCCGCCCGGCTCGCCTCATCCCACCCCAGATGGGCTTGGGCATTGGTGACCGCGGTGACCACAATGTGGCTGAGGCCTCAGAGCCCAGTGCAGGACCCTGGCTCAGCAGGGGACCAGGTCTCTCTGCCTGGCACTGTGGGCCTGCAGTGCTGTTCCAGCTGTGGAGGCCTCTGGATTCCACGTCCTGGAGGCTTTCTGCTCGGCCTTTATGAACGGGATGATGAAAACCCAGGATAAAGGGTGTGGCCACCGGTTTCTAGATGGTGCCGGTGCAGTCTGAAGGTCTCCCGGTGCCACAGGATGGGTCCAACCAGAGTTCCCAGTGAAGCTGGGCTTAAAGACCGCTGGGAGAAACTTGGCTGCTTGTCGGGGCCTTGGGTGGGATGGCGCAGGGCTGGGGAGACAGTGACTGTGCTTCCGCTGGCATCAGGCAGGTCCACGCAGCTCAACTGTGGGCAGATTTGAAGACGGAGCTGTGTTTTTGATGGAATTAGATTGGGCGGAGAGCAATTTCCAGGCCGCGGGCCCAGAACGCAAGGGAGGCGGGATGGAGAGAGCTGGGGAGCAAGCAGGCTGCATCCCAGGCAGGAAGTGCAGACGCATCCCCGCTGCACTCGCCCACTGCCTCTAAGAGCCTTGCCTCTGCAGTTAGTCACAGGCCTCTGACCTGGGGAGGCCATGAGGGGCAGCTCAGGCTTGAGAGAAGCAATGGCACACCGTGCGGCCCGAGAATCCCCGGAGGGTGCCGGCCCCTCGGAGCCCCCAGCTCCTGAGCCATCGACCGCGGCGCACCTCGGCGCACTGGCTCCTCCAGGCTGGCAGAGATGGATGGCTTCGATCTGTCTCCACCGCACGCCCTCCCTTACTCCTCCCAGGTTCCTTCATCAGCCTAAGTGAGGCTCCCGGGCAGCCGCCCTGAGCCCCCGGGGCCTCTGGCTGCAGAGCCACTGAGCCCAGCTGAGTCAAATGGGCTTTGGACACTCAAGCAGGGGACTGAGTCCTGCTTGGCAAGGAGACCCTTCCTGGCGAGCCCCCTCCCTTCTCCAAGCCTCAGTTTCCCCATCACCGCATACCAAGAGGACTAGGGGCTAGGTCTGAGACCAACAGGATCCCCCAGGCAGCACCCCACAGACATCTCGGGAACCCGCCCCTAGCCCTGGGTCCTCTGGACTACGAGGAATGAGTAATAAAGCACTTCACAGAGCTGGGGCCCAAAGGCAGCTCTGTACCCAGGGTACCAAGAAGGGGACTCAGGCCTGCCCCTTCCCGGGTTTGCCCTGGCCTACCCGGCCCATGCTGGCCACACGGCCACTCATTCCTGCCTCATCCAGTGTGACTGCCGGGCGCTGGGCACTGCCATCCTGGCCTCCGCACCCCAAGCACACAGCCCCTGCTGTCCAGGACGGTGCTGTGGCTCTTCTCCAGGGGGGAGCACCCTATGCACCCCAAGGCCCTGTCACCACATGCAGGGGGCGTTAGCGCGGATGAGAAAAGGGTTTCCCAGAGCCTTGGCGTAGTGCCCACCCAGGAAACAGTTCCCCTGGGTGGAGGCCAAAGGGCCGGGTGCCAGCCAGGTGAGCGTCAGGAGGCCCTGGGGCTCTCCCAGCTCCTCCATGATTCTGTCAGGCTTCCTCTACCCGGCATTCTTTGTGGCCTTCTGACCCCAGCTAACAACCTGTTGAAAAGGTAAACTGAGGTTCTGAGGGAGCAGGGATTCTGGGGTACCCAGAGAGACCAGCTGCTGGCCTGCACTCCACACCTGTGGGGCTGCTCCCTGAAAGGTCTCATCCTTTTATGGGGTCCTGACATCCTTCCCTCCTGGGAAGTGGGGTCCCAGTCTCACCCAAGGCGGGAAGTCTCCTGGTTTTAGCGGTCCCCAGGTTGCCCCAAGGAAAAGGAGGGGAAGCCACCCTCCCAGGTGGAGCGGAGAGGGGGCCCTGTCCTCTCTGGAGAGCTCTGGAGCCCGAGCAGAGACCAGTGTGGGGGTGTGGGGCTCACTCTCACCGCTGGGGGAGGAGCCCTGCCTCCATCCTCTCCTCCACAAGCTGTTGATCTCAACTTTTGTGTCCTGCCCCCCCTCCCCCCCCTCCGCCTCGGTAAAAGTAATAAGACATCTTGACGACCCGCACATCCCAGGAAAGTCAAACCACCAATTGCCAGCACTACCGAGTGAGGAGCAGGCTGTGGATTTACTGGGAGCTGGGATTTGTAGCCAGATGGTTATTTTAAAAAGTTAAAGATGCATTTATGTAGTCACTGTTGAGATACCGTGATACCCGCATTTGGCAGCAAAAACAAATCAGTTGGTAAAAACAAAGGGAGGGGAATAGAAACAAACTAAGTTGGTCAGGAGTTAACTGCCCCTGGGGGCGGCCACAAGGTGTTTTTTTTTTTTTTCCTCCCCAGCAGTTTACTCTTGTTTTATACTTGAAAACTCCCACGATAAAATGTTTTAGAAAGCGATGATCAAATGATCGGAATCATTAGGGTCCGAGCATCTCAGGGCGGATTCTCTCTGCTCTGGAATAGGGGGCTGTTTTGTTTCTGATTTATTTCACCCGATCCGGGTGTCTCGCTGGGGTCCAGTGTATTACGCCCGTTTTTTTTTCTTCCTAGCGGGACTGGGCGCGCGTTAAAGCCCATTAATTTGGTGTCTGTAGAATGATTTAGTCTCGAACCGTCCTCTTTTGCACAAAGCTTTCCGGCCTTCCGGGCCCCCATCCCTGCCCCGCGGTACATGCTCTCGGATTCCCAGTCCGGCTACCCAAGCGCGCAGGTCGCTTTGCCGGTAAGGGCGTCCTAAGGGCTGAGGGTCTGGGGCTCGGCCCTGACCCTGGCCGGAGTCTCAGCGTAGACCGGTGCGGTTTGGGACACTTCTTGGAGGCACTTCGTTTCCTGGGGTCCACAAGGCCCGAGAGGGGCAGGAGCTGGGCTGGGTGACCGAGGGCTGGGCGCCAGACCCCAGGAGGGCAGATGGGGAGGATTCCTTTGGGACAGCCCTGCCCAAAGGCCTCGGCCCGGGAGAGGGTGTGGGCCCGGCCGGCGGAGGCCGTGGGTCCAAGCGGAACTGCGGGCCCCGGGTCTGGCCAAGCTGCGGGAAGGGGTGCAAGCCGAGGCTGCTGACCGCCCGACCTGGCCGTTCCGGGCCCGTCTGCCCTGCTCCGCGGCCCGCTCCTCGCTGCGTCCTCAGCCTCGCGTCTCTTTCTTTGGATTCTCCCTGCTCTCTCCTCCTCCGGGCTCCGGGCTTCCCGCACGGCCCCTCCGCACCCTGCCGACCGCGCTTCCCCATTCGCTCCACCGGCCCCTCTCCGGTCGGCCCTGGAGGACGTCTCCTGGGAGGCCAGGCTGCGCTGGGGGCCACTCGGATCCCAACCGACCCGGGCCCCGGGTCGCCGGCTGGGCTGCGGGAGCTGGCGCCGCGGCTTTTCGTCCCCATCATCAGGTGGGGGCACGGCGACCGGGCTGGGCGTGCAGGGCCGGCGAGCTGGACGCCGCGATGGGTCGGCAGTGGCGCCAGCGGCGC
>NW_004955514.1:2447419-2482163 GCF_000276665.1 Chinchilla lanigera
CGCCCGGCCCCGAGCGCTCCCGCGGCCCCGTCGAGGACCTGCGCCGGCTGGACCGAGCTGGGAGAGGGCGGCACTGTGCGCCCGGCCCGAGGGAGCCGGAGGCCGCAGCGATCTGAGCGCAGCAGCCGGGCTCGGGGCTGGCAGGCGGAGGTCTCGCTGGCTGCTTCTGGCTGGACTTCCAGGGGGCGCGAGGCCTCGCCCCAACTCTACAGCCTGGACCCCTCGGGCCCTTCTCTCCCCACTCCTGCCCGGAATAGATGGGGGCGCGGCGTGAGGACGCGAAGACTGCGTGGCCCTCGCTGGTAGGCGGCGGGGAAGGGGTGCCCTGACCACGGCGCCTGTGCACCCCTGCCGGTCCTCCCGGGCCCCGGCGCCGAGGGCCACGCAGAGGGCCGCCTCAGCCGCAGGGCTCCCAGAAACACGCGGTGCCCCCACGCCGCCGCACTGCAGGGCCCAAGCTCTCCTCCCAGCCCGCGGTCTACTGCCTTTTATCTGTCCCCAGACGGACGCAGCGGGGCCGAAATCCTGTGCCCGCTGCCTCCGCGGTGACCAAGCTCCGCCGCGGGCCTCGGCCTCCGACACGCGGATGCCGCGCCTTCCCCGCGTCGCCGCGCTGTCCCTGGTCGCGCCTTTGCAGAGACCTGGTTGGGGAAGGGGGGACAGCGAGGGCGCTGCGGGGCACCCCGGCCTCCTCAAGTCCCGCAGAGTTCACGCGGTGGGGCTGGGTCCTCCCTTGGAGTTTCTCAGGGTGCAGCAGTGGCGGGGGCCTGGTTCCAGGAGGGTCTGCCGTCCTGTGGGGTGGGGAGACCGGATGCAGCCCGCGCACTCATTGTGTATAGAGCACCCTTAAAAGTGTTCGCTGAGGTTTACAGTCCAGGGTGACCCAGCTGAGAGGCGTGGGATGGAAGTCCCCCCAGCAAACTCCAGCCCCCAGTCCGGGTCAGGACCAGCCCCTGCCTCATCTGGGCCCCTTTACAGACAGGGCCAGTGTGGCCCCAGGAAGGCAGCGATGGGATGGCCACTGTCCTCCTCTCTGCCCCTCAACCAGGGAGGGGTTGGGTCCAGAGCAGGAGCACCATCCCCCACCGTGGGTGAAGCTCTGTACTCTCAAGGGTCAAGAGAATGGGGGCCTAGTGGAAATGGAGCTTTTGAAGAAGTGCCCCCAGGGACTCCCTGCTGAGGGTCTGATTGTCTTCAGGGCCTGCAGGAGCGAGTGTCCCCTTCTCAGCGCTCTGTGTCAGCGGGACAGGTGCGTGCCTCACAGCGCTGACTTGGAGCTGGGGGAGAGGTTGGACCCTGGGGCCTGGAGGGGGATCCTTCCCCCTCCCTCCACCCTACCTCTCCCCGCCCCCTCCCTCTTCCTTCCCCTCTCCCCTCTCCTGCCCTTCCCCTCCCCAGCTCACCTTCCCTGGGGGCCTCCGGGGCTCCCCCTGCATGTGGCATCTGTGCCAGCCAGGATCCCTGTGTGAGTTTGACTCAGAAATCTCTCGAAACCCATTTCCCCCTGGGCTGGGTGGGAGCTCGGACTGCACCCCACCACCCCGGGGTGCATTGATCCCTGCCGCTTGCATTAGCCTAATGGTGCGGCTGGTGATTCCACTTCTTTTCGTTAAAAGCTGCCCAGGCCCGCTCCTCGCCTCAGTCCTCCTGGCTGCAAAGGCCTCGGACCTTTTAGCCCTGGGGCTCCCTGAGCCAGGCCCAGGTGGGCTCTGGGGGAGTAGGCAGTGCCCAAGGGGTGTTGCACCTGGGTGGGTCGCTGAGGGGCTGGGCATGCGGGGGTTAACATGCACAGCTTAGACCTCATCCCCCAGATGCCCGACTCAGGCCTGGGCAGACCCTTGCACCAGCTGGCAGCCCAGTCCCTGCCCAGTCCCTGCCTCCCGCCTTCTCCCTTCCAGGGGGCCCGGGGCCCAAAGGGACCTCTGGCCCCAGGAGCCCTGGCTAGGTGGCCTCCTCCCTGTCCCTCCTGCCGGGCTTGCCTGGCAGGCTGGTGCTGGGGAGGGCATGGGAGCCACGTTACTGTGACAGGGACCCGCTGCTGTGGAGGCTGGGGGATGCGGGCGTGGGGGGAGGCAGCCTTACTCACTTATTTTTGAAGTGGGCAACGGGTGGCCCTGACCACTGGAACACACAGCTGGGTGTTTCCTCCTCTCCGACAAGTGGGGCTGAGTTTCCCTGCAGGGGGCATGCAGGCGTGGGGCGGATTCCAGGAGCGGATTCCAGGAGCGTTGGTAAATCACCAAACCCTTTATTCTTTGTGTGAGTGTTTCCCTTCATTTTTTGCATACTGGGGGTTGAACCCCTGAGCTGCTCCTCCAGCCCTTTCTGTTTTTTTCTTTTTTATGTTGAGACGGAGTGCTCACTAAGTCCCTAAGTTGCCCAGACTGAGCTCAGACTTGGGGTCCTCTGGCCTCCAGCCTGCACCAGCAAACATGTTTTTAGGGAAAGAAAGGTGCACTAGAAAGTGTACTCAGAGGAGCTCTGGGAGGAGCTGGGGGCAGAGCTGGTGCCCTGCAGGGGGCCCTGCGTCCCTGCTAAGGGGTAATGTTAGGGAGGGAGGGGAGAAGGGCCCAGATTCAGCTCCCCTGGCCCGGTTGAAAAGTGCCCTTCCCCCGGAGAGCAGAGAGCATCGAGCAGCCTGCAGCAGACCCCCGCCTCCCGGGACAGGGTCTCCTGCCAGGTCTTCGCCTGCCTCCTACTATGCAGCCGCTCCTTTTTCTCTTTTGTTTTTTCCTGCTCTTTCTTTGATTCAGCTGTGTGTGTGATTTTTAGTAAGCGCTGGGGATTCTACCTAGGGCCTCACACGTGCTAGGCAGGCGCTGTCCCACTGAGCTGCAGCCCCAGCCTCTTTTAATTTCATTTTGAGACAGGGTCTCGATATGTTGCCCAGGTGGGGCTCTAACTTGGGACCCTCCTGCCTTAGCCGCCCCCCCCCCCAGTACCTGGGAGACGCCCTCCTGGACCTCACAGGGGGGCCCCATCCCATGAACACCCTGTGCGGTGGGCGTGAGGTGTGACTCATGCTGGCATTGTCCTAGCCCTGGTGACCAGTGGCCTTTTCCCCTTGGTCTTCCGGGCCCCTGTCCACCACCTGCCCCTGAAGCGCAGCGGTGGAGCGGGTCTCCTCCACGGGGTCACCGCAGGGCTGGGGGGCGGGGACTGGCTGGGGTTTCAGTCGCCCGGGCCTCCCCGAGTTCAGTGCGCAGACTCCTGGAGCTCAGGCGGAGGGGCGCGGCCTGCAGGCAGCCTTGGGGCGCAGAGCAGAGGGCGGAGGAGAAGGAGCGCAGTGAGAAGCACGTCCTGGGGCGGCGGTGGGGCTGCCGTCACCTGGCACCCCGTGAGGTATCAGAGCTCCCAGAGGAGTCACTGGCGTGGAGTGGACAGAGAACAGGTTTAAGAAACACCCTCACAGCGCGCTGGGAGGCTGAGGCAGGAAGATCGCAAGTTTGAGCCCAGTCTAGGCAACTTAGTGGCTTGGCAACACCATCTAAAAATAAAAAACAAAAATAATAATGAAAGGGCTAGAGTTGTAGGTCAGTGCGAAAAGAAAGGAGGAAGGAGGAGGCGCCACTTCACAGGATCCTGGCAGCGCAGGGCTGGGACCGGGCAAAGGTCCTGGTGCTGCGTGGCGCCGCGGGAGCAGCCGAGAGCGGGTGGGGCTGCGCGTTTTGGGGTTGAGGTGAACTCCTTCTTCGGGAGTCTCCGGCGTTGCTCTTGCGGCCCCGCTGCCCAGCAAGGCTGCTGCTCCACGGTGGCAGTCCCCAGGTCTCCTGGAGGCTGCCGATTCCGCGGAAGCCGTGCCACCTGGAAAGCGCATCCACAACGCGGAGCCCTGGGGGCCCCGGCGCCCGGCGGCTCGGCCCTCGCAGCTCCTGCGGAAGCCGGGGCCTGAGCTCCCCAGGGCCCGCGCTGCCCGCCTGGTGGGCGCCGGCCTCGGCCACCCCAGGCAGAGCTCCGCGCATGCCCGCCCAGACGGACAAGAGCTCGGAAAGGGGCGGCGTCCCCAGGACCCGGGGCAGGCAAGTGCAGGTGTCCCCACGGCCCGCGGTGTCAGGGAGGGCGAGGGCAGCCCCCATCGGCCAGCAGCGCCCCTGGCGGCGGGGATCAGAAGCTCACACGGAACAGCCCGCGAGCCTGCTTCCCTCCGACCCTGCCCCACCTTCTGGGCTCCGCTCAGCTCAGCTCCTTCGGCTCAGCCGGGTCACAGTGGCCCGTGGGAAACGCCGTGCCCAGCTGTCCGGACCAGGCTGTGTCCGCTGGAGGAGGCAGCTGATGGGAGCATCAGAGCCACAGGTAGGAGAAGCCAGCCCCTGGTGACTGAGCAGAGCCACTCAGCCCGCTGCCATCCCCAGCTCAGCTCATCCCCCGGAAGACACCTCATGTAAGATGCCATGTCACACAGTCAGTACCCTAGGAACACAGGAGGCCTCTCTAACAGGACTGACTTTCTTTCTGCCAACCTCAGAGGGTGGGTTTTGTCTTTCAGGTCACAAAACCGCTGCAGAGGCACCAACCCTCACATTCCTGGTCTTTTCAGGAATAAGGAAAAGACAAGAGGCAAAGCAGGGCCTTCTCCTAGCTCTCAGAGCTGGTCCAGAGCCCCGTAGTGGACTTCTGCATTCGTGTCTTTGAGGACTCCTGTCTTCAAAGAGCTTTGTTTCCAGGCAGGAAGGCAGGGCAGAGTCAGATGGAAATGGAGGCAGAAGTGGGTAGCAGGGAGCAACATAGAGGCTGTGTGCGGAAGGGAAAATTCACAGGAGAGATGGCCACACACTGCCGCTTCATCAGCAAGCACCCTCATTCCTAACAGACCCTCTGCTGGACCCCGCCCTGGGCCTTAGGGGGGACCCGCTGCAATGCAAGGTGGTATGGCTACTCTGTGGTCATGTGGCTTTGGCCAGGCTGCTGCCCGGCTGAGCTTGGGGCTTCCTCAGCGTCTTTTTCCCTCTGCAAGCTGGGGAGAACCCTTCCGGGTCTTTCAGCAGACACTCTGTCTACACTCACTCAGTCATTCAACAAACTCCTGCTGTGTGTCAGTTGGGCACTGGGCCTGACGTGGGGGAGATTTTGGCACACAGGTGTGGACTGTGGGACCAAAGCCACAGATACCCAGGGAGACCAGGACCTCTGAAGCTGGGGTGCATCATGGGACCCCCCCCTTTACTTTCACCTGTGTCCCAGGGCCATGGGGCAGGAAGCAAGGGCTGGGGTCCCTGGGCTGAGGAGCCAGCGAGGAGCTGGCGGCCACACTCGGTGGCCAAGGCGGGTCCACACCCACGTGGCTGTGGCCGGGCCGAGGGAGAGGTGGGACCAGGTGGGGCCAGGGGGGCTGCAGTGGCGTGGCTGTGCCCCTGGCCCGGGCTGCTGTCCCCAGCACCGCACTGCAGGGCTCACCAGCTGAACACGTCCCTGCAGACCTGGAGGCTGGGGTCCCTGCCCCAGCAGGCGCCCAGCGCCCTCAGCCTCTCTGTGGCTTGTGACTGCATGGCTCCAGGGACGCTGGGTCTCCTCTGCTAACCCCCGCTGCCCAACTCTGTGTCCACCAAGCTGAGGTGCTGGGCACCAGGCTGCAGCACACGGCGGACTCGGGACACAGTCGGCCCGCGGCCACCACTGTGCCCCTCCACGTGGGCAGGCATCATGGAGCATCTGCAGCCCCCCACGGGGAAGCTGAGGCGCTGAGGGATGGGTCCCGGAAGCAGGCTAGCTGTGCTGGGGGGACTGTCCCCTGCCATCGTGAGCAGGCTGGACGCTGCCTGGGGCAGTGGGCTTGGCCTTCCCAAGGCAGGGACACTCTCCTCTTCTCTTGGGACCACCAAACTCCACCCCCTTGGGGGCACAGGCTTTGGTGACAGGAAGGGACTCTGCCACACCCCGTGGCCACGGCCACGTAGAATCAGGGATCTTCACGCCTGCTCAGGACTAATGTCCGGCTCCATCCCAGCATGCTGTGTGACACTGGGCAACTTACCTGCCCTCTCTGGGCCAAGGCTTCCTGTTTGTAAATCAAGGGCATCAACCCGGCATTGCAAGGACTCCGTCTGTGTATGTAAAAAGTCATCCAGTCCCACCAGCTCTTTCCTTCTGTTTCACCAGAGCTTCATGGGCTTTAAAGCAACATCAGACGACAGAAAGTGCAAGGCCAGCTACCTAGATGATCTAAACTCCCTGGTGGAGAGGTTAAAGAAGCAAGCACACGGGAGAGGCGCAGATAGTGAGAGCATCGTCAAGCCCACTGCGTTCAAAGTGAGGGCCGCCCCAGCTGTGGTGGGCGGGGCAATGTGGAGACAGTCTCTGCTCTTGGGACGAGAGTCTGAAATGTGCCTCCTTCCCGCGTCCCCTGTCACTTTGGCACATGGGGACCCGTGGCTGGCACCCAGCAGAGACCACTGTTTAGAATATAGGGTTAGGGGCTGGGGATTTAGCTCAGCGGCACAGCGCCTGCCTGGCAAGTGCAAGGTCGTGAGTTCGATTCTCGGTACCTGGAAAAAAAAAAAAAAGAACACGGGGTGCAGGGCAGGCCACATACTTCCCCTCATGGCCCGGAGACCCCAGCCGTGGAGGAGGCACCTGCCCCAGGTCCCAAGGAAGTCCCAAGGAGTGCACGCTGGTGGGGACCTGGGCCTCCGAGGGGATCCCCGGGCCCTCGAAGCTCTGTGCATGGGGTGAGGGCGGGGCAAAGAGTCCAGCGCTGTGGAGACCAAGATCCGCCAGGCCATGGTGATGGTGCCCGGGGGCAGGGCGGTGCTGCCTGTCCCTTCTCGTGTGAGCACCGAGGAGGAGGCCCGTCCCAGTCATCATCCCCGGTCCCCAGGGACCTCGGCGCAGCGCCCCACATGGGCGGGGAGAGGAAGCGAGGAGCAGCGCTTAGCTGCGTAGCCCTGCGCTGTCTCCGCGGGTAGCAGGATCCAGACTCCGTCCTCCTGTGGGACTTGGCGTTAGAATCGTCCCCAGCCTGCTCCTGTGCATCGGGCAGGAGCTAGGAGAGGCTTGTTCTCTGCAGCTCCTGAGCAGGCACTGTTCCTTTTCTCGGCTGAATACTAGTCCTCACATAGATTGCCTGTTTCCACCCCTTGATGGGCGTGTCCTCTTGGCGGCGTGTAGACACCGCTGCTGCGACCAGCCATGTTCTGTCTTTTTGTGGACGCATGCTGAAAGCCTTGGGAGGAAGCCCCGCACTGTGTTTCTGAGGACCTGCCGGGCTGTGTCCCAGCCTGCAGCTGCGTATGTGGCCCAAACTGCAGGCTGACAGCCTTCCCAGCTGTCCTTTGCGACCTGCATCTCAGCGTCCACTTGCTGCAGCTGAGCTAGCAGAGGCCCTGCTGAGGGCGGCAGGGTGGGCAGATCAGGGTGGGAGCAGAGAGGTCCCCGTCCTGAGCGCGGAGAAGCCAGAGATAGGCAGAGGGGTCTGGCCTGGAGCTGCCCAGGGCAGGGGCGCCAACCCCTCGCTGGGTACAGAGCCAGCATGGTGGAGGCAGCTGCCTGCAGAGGGCTCAGGAACGGTCAGCTGAGTCCCACGGCCTGTGCCCAGGTAGCCCCGCTCTGAGGCTAGGGCTGGGTGCCCGGGGACACTGCCCTTCCAGGCACGGCCAGCTTCCACAGCCGTGAGTTGGCCCCCAGCGTCAGGGCCTCACTGCCTCCATGCCCCGCTGTCCTGCTGCTGAGCTGGCTCCGGCTCTGGGCCACGGACTTGGTCCACCAGCCCCATGCGCCCGGCCAGGCAACACCGGGCACGGGGCCTGGGCGGCGGCCAGCAGCCTGTGTGTGACCACGAAGCCCGGGGCCCCTCCCTGCAGAGCAGCTGCTGGGCACAAGCATGCAGGGGTTGTCTGACCTGGACCGAAGCTGGCGCCTGCCCTGGAGCTGCATCCCTACGCCTGCTAATTTGTTGTTTGTTTTTTTTTAATTTTGAGGCAGGGTCTTGTCATTTGCCCAGGCTGGGCTCAAACTTGGTCTCAGCCTCCCAGAGTGAATTTCTTTGTTTAAAGAATTAGGCAGTGGGCCTGGCCCCAGCCTGGCCATCGCCCAGCTTTCTGTGCCCCCGCTGCGGTCAGCGTTTCCCAAACATCTGTGGCTGGAGTCCCACCAGGGTCTGCTCCGCCTGGCCGCTCCTTACGGGCCACGTTTCCAGTTCACCCACGTCTCTCCGTGCTCGGTCGCTCGTTTCTTTTCCGGCCTGGCACAGTGACTCCCCACACCGCGGGGACAGACCGTGGACCGTGAACCCGTGCCCTGCTGCGGGCCCCTGGCCAGCTTGCATCAGAGCCCTAAACCAGCCGTGGACACCCACATGCAGGCGCCGGTGCGGATGCGCTTTGAGCTCACCCGGGCCAGCCCTGGAGCTGCGGCCGGAGCCGCGGGGAGACGCAGTCCACACACCAGTCTGGGGCTTCACCTGGGCACCGGCCTTCATCCATCTCCAGCCCTTTTTAAAGTTTGAGACAGGTTGCTAAGTGACCCAGGCTGGGCTTGAACTTTCATTCCTCCTGCCTCAGCCTCCCTGTGCTGGGGTCGCAGGCCGGCCCCTGTGTCCAGATTCACCTCTGTGCAGCGCTGTGACCAGCAGCTGCTCTGGTCACCGTGAATCTACTGCTGCTGGTGCCTGGCCCAGGCCAGCTGCCCCCAGGTGCGGCCTGGGCGCCGTCCTCCATCCCGGGCTGTGAGGGCGGAGCGTCCAGGCCGCTGGTTCCTTTTGATTTCTGCCCGCAGTGGTGCTGTGGGGGGTCCCGGGGCTGAGGGCAGCAGGGAGGCTGGGTGGTCCATGGGGAGGAGGTGCCATCCGGGAGGGCTGCCTGGTGGAGCTAAGACTAACATCTGACCTGGGACTGGCAGAGGATGAGGGGTCCCTCCCTGTGCCAGCGCCGCCAGCCCCAGCCCGGCCCCCGCTGCCTGCTCCCTGCCTCATCCCAGCCCATCAGATTCCAGCCTTCCCGCCACCCCAGCACCATCTGTCCCTCTCCGCAGTGCCCACCAGACTGACCGCCCCGGCCAGGCCCCGCTGGGAGGGGCTGGGGTCCTGAGCTTGGGCTCCCCAGACCAGAAACGGGCAGGAGCCGGGTGCAGGGAGCTGGTCTTGGGGTGCAGAGTCCATGTGAAGCAGATGGGAAGGCCAGGCAGGGAAGGTGGGGGCCGGCCAGGGACCAGCCGGGGGAACCTGGCCCTGCAGGACACTTCCTGAGGGGACCTGGACAGTAGTCATGGGCTGCCGGCGAGCCTGGGGGTGTGGACAACCAGGAGATGGGGTTGGCACTGCCCCGGGACAGAAGCACAGAGGGGGCACGGGGGTACATGGAGGGACATGGAGGGGGCACGGGGGTACATGGAGGGACATGGAGGGGACACGGGGGGATGTGGAGGGGACACGGAGGGGACACAGAAGGGACAAGGGGGACTGTACTGGCTCTTGGCCCGGGTCTGAGGGGCGGCCCGCTGCTGTGTGGGCGTCCTCCCTGCACAGTCCCACACGGCCCACGCCTGGTCTCTGGGGCCCCCCGGAGCCCTGCACGGGGCAGGTCTGTGAGGTCGAGGGGACACAGGGTGGCCTGGAATGGGCCGCTTGGGGACACTTGCACCACCAGAGCCTGATGGACGCCAGCCCTCGGGCCTGGGAAGCAGCTGACCCTGCTGAAAGGCAGATGGCGTTCAGCCTCTGGGGCTCCCGGAGAGACCCACACGGCCCGCTCCAGGCACTGAGCTCCGAAACGCCAGCTGTGAGAGCCTCAGCCTCTTTCCAGCTGCACAGCTGCGCTGTGTGACTCTGAGAGCCCTGGCCCTCTCTGGCCCAAGGTTCCTTCACTGGGAAAGCAAAGGCTGGGACCAAGCCGTCCTCACTTCCTGACTCGAAAGGCAGCTTCTGTGTGGGGGACGCCTGAGTGTCACGGAACAGTCGCTTGGGGCCCCAGATCTGCAGTGGAGAAAGGGGGTGCAGGGCGGGTGTCAGCCAGATTCTCAGCCTGAGGCGGCTTGGAACCTGAGCCTGCTGCTTGCACCTTTGTCTCGTCCACATCGGCTGCCCCAACTTCACCTTGGGGAGCAGAGTAAAGCTTTCTCAGAGGAGAGGCAGGGAAGCACGCGCTGGCTCAGCGAGCCCCGCCTCAGGCTGGGCCGAGCCAGGGTTTCTTCCAAGCCTTCCATGTTAGGAGGGAGGACGGGAGAGGGAGGTGCGCCCGGAACAAGCTCGGAATTAGCTCTTCACTGCTTCCTGTGTGTGAAAGTCTCCCCCGCTCCGGGCTCCTGTGAACTCCTACCGTACAAATCGGAACAATTTTTGACAAGATTTTTGAGTTTTGTCAGATGTGAATTGTTAAGATTTAATTGAAAAAATGAACAGAACGCGGCAGCTATTTCGAAGGGAGTGACCCAGAACCAATTAGAATGGAGTAACAATTGAGCATTCTCCGCCAAGAAATCCGCATCGGGGATCAGATTAGAGCCGCCGCAGCCCCGCCCGCCCGCTCCCCAACTCCAAATATCATTAGTGAGAGACTGCCAGGAATTGCTTTTCCCGATCAATTTTCCTAGTTTTGAAGGTGAAGTTTACCCGGGGACCGTGCGGAGGGCGCTGGCCGGTCACCTCCGGGCAGGCGACGGACAACGTGGGGACCATCCTGAAAAAACAGGTCAGGCCGGCAGCATTCCTGGCCAAATTGCTCTTGACAGTCCAGACAGGCCAGGGGGAGGGCCAGAGAAAGGGCCTTTCATCTGAGGGGCATGGCGCATAATTGGTCATTCTTTCCTCCTGGGCCTCTTCTCAGCTGGGGGAAAATTCCCCGCTAAAACAGAGCTTCCCTGGGCAACTTCTTAATCCCTCCTGGCAGGTGCAGGGGAGGTGTCGACCGCCTCCAGCGGGCATGGGGCCTGGCACGGACTGGGCGAGTAGTAGGTGCTTATGAAAGAGGAGCAGGTGAACCGTTGTGTGGGGTCAGCGGCTGAGTCCCCAGCTTGGGCTACAGCACACAAGTAGTCACAAAGCAATGAGGCAGGTACTATGACATTAGCATGCCTGTAATCCCAGCACTTGGGAGGCTGAGGCAGGAGGAGCCCTCAGAGTTCAAGGCCAGCTTGGATTACATAGTGAGTTCAAGGCCAGCCTGGACTGCATAGTGAGATCCTGTCTCAAAACAATAACAACAGCAACAAATTAGCAGCCCCGAGGGTCAAAAGTGGGAAATAGTGTGAGTTGCCAGTTAAGAAACAAAGACATCCACACAGCGCACAGCTGTAATCCTTCCCTAGGTGTCAGACCCCTGGTGACCCCACAGAACACAGTGACTCTGGCCAGGGGCTATTTAACTACACAAGGCGCGTAGCAGAAAGGAGGTGCTCCCAGAGACCCTCCTGCCTCTGCTGCGACCCCGTTTAGATGAAAAACTTATCTTTTGTGAGCATCTCACAGGATGAAGCCCTGATGGAACACTACCTAGCAAGGATGGGACAGCCTTCTGCAGTTCTGAAGTAACTTCTAAGTGGCGTGGGCACAGACACAATTGCCACGGCCTAAAGCCTGGGAGGCCGGCTGGCGCTCGGGGCCGACGCCTCCTCGCTCCATCTGCTCTGCAACAGATGCGACTTGGACCTCCACCTGGCCTGTGTGGTTGATGAATCTGCCCGTCATGGTGCAAAGTGCAAGGACCGTGGGGTCTGGCAGGCCTGGCTGCAGCTGCCGGTGTCTTCTGATTGGCTCCAAGCCCTGAGCTCCTTCCTGTGCCCACCCTATCCCTGACTGAGTCCTCCCCACGGCTGCAGGTGACCTCGACCTTCCGAGCACACAGTGGGCCTGGGGTACGCGTGCGGCCTTGTGCCACACCCCGTGGCGCCCCAGAAGGGGCACCAAGCATTGGGAAGGCTGCGTGGCCTGCTGGTCCTGCCTGGAGTAGGGGCTGCCGGCGTCTGTGGCCCCGGGTGTGGCTGGACTGGCCCGTGGCTCCTGCCGTCTGGTGCTGGCAGACCTGGGCATCCAGAAGCTGAGCCCACCCTGCTCTGCGGCCCCAGATGGGCGGGGAGCTGAACCCAGAAACAAGTGTGCCCTGGACTGGGTTCAGCAGGGTCCCTGGCGTGAGTCCCAGAGAGTGACGCAAGGGTTTGCTGCTGCTACCGAGTGGGGCCTCAGTTTTTAAACTCAATTCTTTCCACGGTTCTGGTCCAAAACCGAATCGGACGAGAACTGAATCAGATTCACTGGTTAGGTTCATTGCTGACCCTGTGGGGAAAGCTGACTCGGTTCTCGTCCAGTTGGGTTTGCAGCCGGGATTGTGGAGAGGATTAAGTTCAAGAACCGAGGCCCTACTGCATTTCATCATCATCGTCCCTATTGTTGTTAGTAATTCTTTTTGAGATACTGGGGATTGAACTCAGGGCCTTCACACTGAGCTACGTCCCCAGCTCCTCTTTTAGTTTTTCTCTGAGACTAGCTTCCTTAAGTCACAAATTTTGCCCAGGCTGGGCTCACACTTGCTGTCCTCCTGCCTCAGCCTCCCAGCGTGCAGGGGTTATAGGTGTGAGCCGCCTCTCCAGGCTTCATTATTATTTTTGTTTTGTTTTGTTTTTTTCCAGTACCAGGAATCGAACTCACAACCTTGCCCTTGCCAGGCAGGTGCTGTGCCACTGAGCTAAATCCCCAGCCCCTCATTATTTTTTTTAATGCCACCTTGAGGATGTCCTGAAGCCAGCCACACCCAGTTCCATGGCGCCCGTCATTGTCAGCATCAAGGCCTCCTCCCTTGGACCCCCAGCTCCCCGAAACTCGGGGCCTCAGGTCCTGAAGTCTCCCTGGTGGACAGTTCGACTCCCCCACGTGCCTTGAAGTTGCTGAGAAATTGAGAGTGATCTCAAATTGAGAGTGCCTGGGATCTTCGAGTGAGGCCCCGACAGGAGCCAGGCTATATCTTTAGGGGAGGGGGTTTGAGAACCTGGGGACGTGCTCTCAGGAAGAGGAGATACAGGTCTCATGTGGCCCTGGGCCAGTGCTAGGGATGGCAAGGGAAGCAGCCACTTCACCTGTGTTTCAGGAGAGACAGAGTTGCTGGGAGCAGCAAATGCTCTGTGAGGTAGTGAGCTGCCCATCCCGGGAGGTATACAAGAAGCTGGTGTTGTGTGCACACTCTTTGGTTGCCTGGGCAGATGCAGGCCCAGATGGCAGCCGTGGTGGTGGTGGATGGGCTGGATAGAAAACCTTTTAAGATTCCCCTCCAGCCCAGAGAGTATGGAATTCCCTTTGTCTGATGGGGCCAAGCACTGGAAACGTGGTCCTCATTTGAGGCTTCCCATCAAGGCCGCTGGGGGCTGCCCAGTTCGTATCCAGCGGCCAGGCCTGGTCTGAATTAGTGCCACGTTGGGGCCGGCGCAGGTCCGGCCTGCAGGTGCCGTCAAGGGGAACCAGAGCCTCCATGGAGCAGCCAGGGGTCCCCGCCTCAGCTGGGTTTGGGGAGACTGGGGCGGCCAGGGTGAATCAGCCAGGGCCATCAGCACCCTCCCCTCCCGCTCCCGGCTGGGCTGGGTGCCCCCAAACCACCTCATCTGAGCCTCGCCTGGCAGAGCGTGGGGTGGGTGACCCCCAGGAAAAGCTTGGGTTGTGATGTCCACACGTGCCACTTCTCTGAGGGATGCCGTAGCCACACTCAGCCACGTGGCTGCAGGTTCCTGGAGAGGCCTCCGGCTGCCACTTTAATAGCCCACTGTTATAAATGTGCTCCCCTGCGAGGTGAAGGGCAGGAAGCCACAGGGCGGCTCACCCTCGAGGCCCCACATCAAGGCCAGCAGCACCCCGCGGCCACGGGACACAGACGGACACACTGGGGCGCCAAGGGGCACGAAGTGAGCAACACAGCCTCACACTGCGAATTTCCTGGGTCTCTGATGCCCGTGAAACTGCTGTGCAGATGTGCAACTTTGTCCTGCGTGGTTTTGAAAACCGACGGGAGCTCTGTGTACACGGCTCACGTTGCTCGCTGCCACGGAGGGTGGAGGGTGTCACCATCCCGGGGTGCCTGGGGTGCTGAGAAGCCCGCTCTGACCCTCCTGTCCCCATCCCGGCTGCAAACCTTGTCCTCTTTGCAGAACTCAGACACAGGAGCTCAACACCCTCCCTGTGGAAACCAGGGTCCCAGCTGGGGTTGGGGCAACCTCGCCTGCCTGGGCTGACACCCACAGACCCTGCTGGGGGACGCTCTGGATTTTGTCTCCCTGGCTCTGATTTGCACCACTTGCTTGCTGTGGGGCCTCAGTTTGGCCAGCTGGAAAGTGGAAACAAGGGCCTCTCTTGCGGGTGTTGTGAGGTGTTGTGAGGTGCATAGGAGTTCCTTGTGCCTGGGGAAGAAAAACAACACGATTAATTCCTTTTCACCTTCAGTGTAGAAACCCAGGAGCTGAGGCCGCCAGAGGAAGGGAGTTTGGAACCCAGGACCCAGGCCTCGTACTCCCCACTCGGCCCTGGAGACCTGCACGTGGGGGCCTAGGACCCCGCCCCGCCCAGATTCCCCCGTGCCGGGATGGGGGCTGTGCCCACCTCCCTAGAGCCAGCAGCGGGCTGGAAGAGAAAAAGCTTGAAATTGAATCCTCCGCGGCTTGGGGGTCAGGGAGCAGACCCCCACATTTTCTCCACTGTCAAAACCCCCGTAGGATTTTCTTGAAGTTCAGTTTCACATCATCTGGCTGAACATTTGGAACTTTTTAAACGGAAATTGTAGAAAAAATGAGAAGCATTTTCATCTCGGAACACAATACCTTCCTGGCGGGGAGCCCCGGGGAGAAGCCGCGGCCGCCTGGGTGGAGAAGAACCCAGGTCATTGTCAATCTGGATTAATCCGAGTTCTTCCGCCGAGCGAGCCGGTGCCGGGCAGAGCCGGCTAATCAGGGTGTCTCTGCACCCGTCCGGCTCCTGCTCGCACTTCTGCCAGTCTGCCCGGCAGCCTCCCTCACTGTGAGCGCCTTGCATCCACCCGACAGGACCGCACCCCAGGGAGCGTGGCATCCGGGCACTGGGGACTCCAGCCTGGAGTTTGGCATGGGCTCAGTGGACAGGGACACCAGAGGGCAGGGCGGGCAAGCAGCTGGTGTCACCTGGTTCCGAGGGCTGGTGCCACAGCCCTGGCCTCCGAAGATGCGCAGTGGTGGTCTCCAGGGTCCCTCAGAGTTCTGCCAGGGAGACAGCTGGGCCCATTTCACAGACTGAGGGACAGAGGCAGTGGGAGGATCTCCCAGCCCACAGTATCAGCCACAAGCCGGACAGCGGCCCTGGTCCAGGTGGAGGCAGTACAGGGGGCTCTTCCGACATCCCCTCCCCGTCCAGGCGTTGGGACCTCCCCACACACCTGCAGCGGCGGCAGGCGGAGATGGTGGTTTGAGGGGCAGCGACGGGGGTGACTGAATTAACACGGAGCAGAGGACAGCTCGGGCTGTGTGGTTCAGGGCCTCGCCTCTAATGGGCAGGACTTGCCTGGGGGCACTCAGCCCTCAGCACCTGCGTCCAGAGGCTTCGGGCCGGCTGCACCTCCTTCCCCGCCCCGCTGAGCAGCCGCTGTGGCCACGTCCTGGTCTCGGTGGAGGCTGTCGTAACTCCGTGTTGATCCCCGAGTTCCTCGGGCCATCAGTGGGTGCTCTGTAGGAGAAGTGTGGAGCCCATTCCACCTGGTGGACCAGCCCGACATTCGTCCTGCCCTTGGAAGTGTGTGGTCTAGGGGAGCTGCTTGTCAACAGGAAGCAAGTGGTCGCCTCTGCCCAGGCCCCTGGAGGGCTTCTCAGAGGAGGTGTCACCTCAGAAAGTCCTTGATTGTCGGATGCACCCGTGCCTGGAGCAGCGAAAGCGGAACAGGATGGCCGTGCTGGGCCAGGGCAGGGCTGGTCAAGGGTGCCTGCTGAGGTCTGCGGGCCCTGACCGGCTCAGAAGGGCCTTGTCCAGCAGTGCACCGGTCACCTCCCTGTTGGTGGGTGGGGGGAGGGCTGAGAGGACCCACTTAGGACAGGGACCACCAGGGCTCCCGGGGGTCACGGCAGCCGCCAGTGGCAAGGGACAAGGACGCAGGGGAGGAGTGAAGGGGACGAGGGCTCCGGAGGACTCAAGCGCGGCTGCAGCACAGGCGGCCACACCAGCGACTTCCGCAGGGACAGTTGAGCGGGCCGTCAGGAAGTGTGCCAGCTCCCAGTGACCCCAGCGCTGGCGCAGCGTCCCAGGCTGAGCGTGCGCGGCTCCCGGGTCAGCCTGGCCCCGAGGCTCCTGAGCGCCTCGCTGCCCCTGGACAGCCCCTGGGACATCGCGGCCCTTGGGACGTCTGTGCCCATGGTGCCGGGGCAGCCCACGTGCCCGCAGCCTTCCTTGCTCAGCCAAGAGGGCTCTGCCAGGCACAGATCCACATCTGGGCCAGATGTGCAGGTGCCCAGCAACGTCCTCGCAGGGAATGATCGTGAGCTCTGGGAGGTAGATCCCCGCTGTGTTCACTTCAGGGAAGCGGAGGTCTGCAGACCCAGGGGCGGAGGCGGGCGGTGGCGCTCCTGACCTCTCTCAGCGAGCTCCCTGTGGTGCCCAGGGCTGTTCCTGCGGCTCCCTGGGTGCTTCCCTGCGCTGACTCCCCCAGCGTCGGTGGGAGGCCTGTGGGCGTGGAGTGGCCGTCCTGGAACCTACGATGGCTGTCTGGATGTCCCAAGTGCTGCCTCAGTGCACACACCATCCTTGGGCCTGGTTGCTGGGGGAAGGTTGTGAGTGAAATATGAAAAACACCCATTAGGGCGTGTTCTCAGGAGGAATCTCTTCTGGTTAGATGGCGGTGCTGGGCTCCTGTGCTTGGGGGACAGGTCTCTGTTCTTGCTGTAAACAGAGTCTGCTTGGCCGCCACCCCGCCAGCTCCTCTGGGCCTGCCGAGCTATTTGAGGCACACCGGGATCATTCCCTCTTCCTGTGTCCCCAGCCTTCCCAGCCTTCTCCATTCTCTCTGTCAGCCGTACTCAAATACCCACCAGTGTGGCTCCTCGTGGTGGCCCTCCCTGCTCACGAGGCAGGGGCTGGAAGATCTGTGACAGCAGTGTCACCTTCTCTGCACGTGGCATCCGTTCCCAGGTGTGCTCGGGGGCCCACGCCTCGCTGTGTCTGGCTAGCACTCCTTGGCGGGAGCAGGGTGCACCCATTCCCTGCCCCAGCCTTAGGGGCTGTGTAAGCTTTAAGAAAGTCTCTGGATCAGTATTTCTCCTTATGGTTTATATTTTTGGGCATCATAATTATATTTTTTTCCTAAAGGTTTCAAAGCTTTTTTCCCATTTATCTTTAATCCACCTGGAATTCAGTCCGGTGTGTGGTGTGAGGCAGGGATGCAACGTTATTTTTTTGCTGCATGGAAAACCAGTTTTCCTGAACCACTCCAGAATTTCCTCCTTCCCCTGCTGATAGTGGTCCTGTCCCTGTCAAAAGTCAAGTTTCCACACCCACAAGTTATTTTTGCAGGCTGTGCTGTTTCCATCTCTCTCAGCTCACCCCGACCCACTCATACATTGACCTAATTGCTGTACATTTTGTTTGATTGATAGACTTTTAGTTTAGAGCAATTTTAGGTCACAGCAAAATAGAGCAGAAGGTACCTGCAGAGATTTCCCGCATCCCCACTGCTCCTGTCCGCACAGCCTCCCCCATGTCCCTGCAGAGGGTACATTCGCACCATCAGTGAACCAAGCACTACCCCAGGCTCAGGGTCACACTTAGCCCCACATCCTCCATAGGTCTGGAGGATGGTGCGAGGACTCGAATCCACCACTCGTTTTTAGTGGCACTGTTGTGGCTAGCCTAATGTCCTGAGCTGTTCAAAACATTTTCCTTTCATGTCATTTTGACTTTGGGGAAAAGCCGGAAGTCACATGGTGCCAGATCCGGTGACTAAGGTGGATGAGGGCGCAGTGTCATGTTTTCACCAGCTGCCTTTCTGCTGGATGGCGCTGGGCACCAGCGTTCACTGGAGTTCTGATTGTGTCTTCTAAAGGTACATCTTTCTTGAGTATCTACTTCAGAAAGTGGCAAGAACCATGGGGTGTGTTTGAAGTGAAGGGGAGGATTTTGCAGGGACATAATGGCAACTTTTTTTTAGAACTAAAATTAATTTTTAAAAAGTTGAACATTCACTGTATATTGGGATCACCCCTTGCATCTTTGCTGTATTGTATTGCTTTACCTCCTTTGCCAAAGAAAGGTTGGAGGATGTATGTATGTATTTTTATGTCATTACATTTATTGGTACATTTTAGATGTACATAATGATCATATTCATCACGGGGAATTTGTACCTGTACATGATATATTTTGATTTCTTTATTGGGGGGGGTGATGATATTTATATGGGACTCTTTTGGGCTCTGTTCTGGGACATTGCTTGCTTGTTCATTCCTCCGCCATGAGCACTCCATCTTTCCTACTGTAGCTCTACAGTCAGCTTTGGCATCAGGTGGTCCGGGCCCTAGCTTTGTTCTGCGTCAGCACTGTGACGGCTCACCTGGGTCTTTGGTCCTCCCGTATAACTTTGGAATTGGTTTGCTGATATCCACAAGATAGCTTACTGGGAGTTTGATTGAAATGGCGTTGGGTCTATAGACCCAGTGGGAAGGACTCTGACAATTTTGAGCCCTCTCCACTTTCATGAACTGTTTTCTCACTCATTTTAATTTTTCCTTCATCAGAGTTTTGTGGTTGTCCATCTACAAACCTTACACATATTTTGTTAAGCTAATGCTCATTGGCTCTGTGTGCCACTATAAATGATACTATATTTTTAATTTCAAATTCTACTTGTTCATTGCTGGTAGCTAGGAAAATGATGGACTTTTGTATATTAATCTTATATCCTGCAACCTTGCTTTGATTTTCCATTAGTTCCAGCATATTTTTGTTTTTTTACAGTTCTTTTAGATTTTCTACATAGACAATCATGTCTTCTGTGGACAATGGCAATGACAGTGATACTTTTCTTACTTTCCAATATATTCATTTCATTTCCTTTTCATGTTATATTGCTTTGGACAGGAGTTGCAGAATGATTTTGAAAAGCAGTGATATGAAAAGACATGCTTGCCTCATCCCTTATCTTGGAAGAAAAGTTTGAACTTCTCAAATTAAATATGATGTTAGTTGTAGGATTGTATTTTTCTTGAGACAAAGTCAGGATATGTAGTTCAGGCTGTCCTTAAACTCACTGTATAACCCAGGCTAGCCTCTAACGCACAGCGATCCTCCTGCCTCAGCCTCCTAAGTGCTAGGACTACAGGTGTGCATCACCACACTTGGCAATTATAAGTTATTTCAAGCATTCTTTTTTGATTTGAAAAATTCCCCTCTTCCTAGATTTGTGAAAGGTATTTTTTAAAATTATGAGTGGATATTAGATCTTTTTTTTTTTTTTTTTTTTTGAGACAGGGTCTTGCTATGTAGTTTAGGCTGGCTTTGAACTCACTATGTAGCCCAAGCTGGCCTTGAACTCACAGCAATCCTCCTGCCTCAGCCTACTGAGTGCTGGGATTAGTTATGTGCCACCACGCCTGGCTTTGGGTATTGGATTTTGTAAATTTTTTTGCATCTATTGGTGTGATAATGGTTGTTTTCTTCCTTAGCCTGTTGGTGTGATTAATTACATAAATTATTTTTGTTCTTTGTGATACTCGGATTGAACCTAGGGGCACCCTACCCCTGAGTTAATCCCCAGCCCTCAATGGATTTTTGAATGCTGCATCCATGAGATAAATCCCACTTGATCATTGTGTGTGATTCTTTCTATAGATTGTTGGATTCTATTTGACAATACTTCGAGAGTTTTGCAACCAGCCTCATGGGAGGTGTCATCCTGTGAAGCTGTATCTCATGACCCGCATGGGGTCTGTCTTAGTGACTGCTGAGTGTGAGCTTGAGAAGAGTGAACCCCCTTCCAGGGATGAAGTGGTCCACAGACGTCAACAGTACCTGCTGACCAATGGCACTGTTCAATTCAGTTATGTCCCTCTTCGCTCCTTGTCTGCCACTCTGCAGTTCTGGCCGGTGGGTTCATCCCTTGTTGCACACAGGTCCAGGCCTTGGTGTGCACATGGGGGAGGCTCTGTTCTGAGGCTCCTGCACCTGAGGGACCGCAGTGTCTTCCTGGAGAGCCACCCTGCTCTCTGTGGACGCTGTCCCTCTTGACCCCCGGTACCGGGGCTTTCTCCGGTGTGCCTGAACTGCTGTAATTTAAAAGTAGTCTTTTTTACTGTCTAAAAGTGAAACCACTTTTACTTCTCGCTAAAAGTTAAATCATTGTTTTGACCAGTTGCACTTCTCATTATACTAGCCCCTCAAAGCCCGTGGTGAAAAATCCGTGAGAATTTTTTATGCAAATACATTGACTGTACAGGCTAATTTGGGAAGAACGGGTGTCTTTGATGTTGGGTGTGATGGTTAATTGTCTCAACTTGATGGACTTGAGAGGGATCCGGGCTCTCATAAAGCACACTCCTGGGGGTGTCGGGGTGGTGGTGAAGGTGTAGCCTTGGGGTCTGTATCGGGTCCCCGGCCCTTCCTGTGTGGTGCTGTTCCCCTGCTCTTCTTTGGAGCTGCCATGAGCCGAGCAGCCCTCCTTCTCCACACCCTTCCACTATGACGCTCCTGACCTGGCACCAGCCAGTGATGGACTGAATCCACTGAGACCATGGGCTGAGTTAACCTCTCCTCTCTTAGCATGTGGGTGGCAGGGGTATTGAGTCTCACTGGTGGGTAAGCTGACGGATACACTGAGTTTTCCAACCCATGACTATATTTTGTAATTTTTCTAGTAAATGTCTTCCATGCTTCTAAAAGTTATTTTTATGACTGGGAATTTGTATATGTTGATTTATTATTGATTTGTAGTGAGTGGTGTGTAGGAATCCAATGGCTTTTGTACCCAGAAAACTTGCTGATTATTAGTTGTCCCTGATGATTATTTACACTGTTTGCACCTGTCGGGTCATCGTGGGTTTCCTGTGTGGGTGCTCACAGTAGACTCAATATTTGCACCTTTGAACATCTCCTTGTCCTTTGCATTGCATACATCTGCTGAGAAGTGTCACGGTCAGCGGCGGACACGTCCTGGTCACGGTCCTGGCTTAGCCGGAGTACTTCAAGTATGATGTTCTGATGTCTGCCCACAGTCGGGGTGCGTTCTCCCTAGCGGGTTGGCAGAGCCTGCAGGTGGACTCTGCTCCCTCTTTACCCCTCTGCCCTTTAGGGGCGGAGCCCCTTGGAGCTTGAAGGGCACAGGGCCTCCCAGGTGGACACCCCATCTCTATCTCCTTTGCAGCCAGTGTGGCGGAGCTGCCTTCATGGATGCTGAGGACGCGATCGTGTAATCCAGCCCCGCTTCCTCATCCCTCTCTGTGAGGTGGATGTCTCTGGCCCGGGGGATGCGGAGGCGTCCTGCAGTGTGTGCGTGACAGCGGGTGACGCTGCTCTGGTGGGCCCGGGGGCCGCACCGCCGTGGCACACGGACCAGCCCCCAGCCGTCCGGTCCCGGTGACTCTGTTCAGCTCTTTAGCCTGTCACTCCTGTAAATATATCTAAATAAGGAGATCTCGCTCCTTTTGTAGTTGGCTAAGAATTTAAAAACTTAAATCCCGAACGAAACTGAATTTTGATGAATGCTTTTTGGTGTGGGGTTAAGGTGACCGAATCGAGCCTTCTTCTCCTGCCTTCTCTCTGGCCTCACTCCCTCGAGTGTTTCTGCGTCTTTGCGTCAAGTCCTCTGCCTGCATTTCAGGGATGGACCAACGCGAGCTGGAATTAAATAAGTACCTGCTAGATTGTTTTGTCAACCTTTCTCTTAAGATTTCTAGAAATCCATGCCTAAAGTGGGGCTGATGAGACCAATGCCCCCTCTAAGCGTGGGGTCTTCCGGAGCCCTCCCGACCTCCTGCCCGCACAAGGCCTGCGTGTCCGCCCTCAGCCCAGGCATGCAGGCTGTCGTACTGCAGCCCCAGAGCTTGGTCTGTGGCAGCAGCAAACCCTGAAATCTGCCTGGCCCAATTTTTGACCCATAGGCCTTCAGGTTTTATAAGTGACCACCCTGTTTGAAAAGAGTGTTTAAACTCCCTGTGGAGGAAAGTGTCACCACAGCGTCACAGAGACCCACATGGGACACATTTATGCCTTTGGTCCACACGACCCGGGGGGCAGGCAGGGCAGAGGCAGTTGCTTCTTTTTATAGGAGGGGACAGAGGCTCAGAGAGGAGGAGCGACGTCCCCAAAGTCACGCAGCTTCCCCATGATGGGCGGCTGAGGACGATGCCACTCCTGCATGTTGGTGGGCACCTCAGTGGTGGCTGCATGGAACAGCATGGAAAGTCGTGGAACAGTGGGACGCAGCTTGGGTTGCTGCGTGGGCTTTGCCCATCTCAGAGCATCAGGTCGGAGTCTGCCGCAGCTGGACCATCCCGGCCATGCCTCAGTGGCTGCGTGTTCTCCCATGTGGCAGCACCGGGCCGTCCATCCTGCCAACTGGTCCAGGCGATGCCCCTCCCAAGCCCTCCCCTCCCCGCAGCTGGGTCTCTCCGTACCTTGGCCTGGCCCAGCGACCTTACCAGTCCTGCCCTACATGTCCCCTGCAGTCGCTGAGGAAATGGCCTGTCATCTTCCCCCACTGGCTCCTTCCTTGTATTCAGGGGGCTCCCACCTGCCCCCACTGTCTGTGGAGCCAGTGTGCCCTGCCCAGCCCCAGTGCCCCGGTCCCTGTCCCGCTGCTGGGACACAGTACGCAACACTCACAACTTAAAGGGGTTTATTTCAACTCACAGCCGTGGTGCACGACCGACTGGCTCCTCGGCAGGAACAGTGTGGCAGAGGGGTTCAGCCCATGGCAGCCAGGAAGCAGAGAGAGAAAGGAGGAGTTGGGAACCAAGATACACCCTCTGGTCACACCCCAGGGACCACCTCCAACAGCAAGTCAGCTACAGCACCCCCATGGTCCAGTCACCCTCCAAGCACATGAGACATGTGGGGGACACTAGATCCAAACCATAACATCCAGGAACCACCAGCTCCTGGCTGTGTCACTCCTCCTGGGGAAAGCACCTGCACGTGTCTCTGTCCTGATCTACCTGCATGCTCCTCGACCCGTGAGTGGTGGTCCCTGTGTAGCTGGGCTGCACCCTAGGCCAGGGAGGCTATACAGCTCCCTCTCTGCAGTGCCCTGTGGAGGTCACTGGTGGTGGATCAGTCACTTTCACCCAACACTGTCAGCTTAAAGGAGGAGAGGTTTCTTCGGCTCACGGTTTCCCTGGGTTCAGTCCATGGTTGGCTGGCTCCATGGCAGAAACACCCATGGTGTGGTAGAGGCACATCTTCCCATGGCAGCCAGGAAGGAGAGGGGGGAGGGAGGAGCTGGGGGCACAAGCACACCCTTCCAGGTAATGCCTCCGGTAGCCTACCTCCTTCCACCAGGCACATTCAGTTAGGAGTGCATCACTGGATTTGCCCACTGTTGGGTACTGCACCCAGTGGTTCAGTCACCTCCCATGAGCCCCACTGATGAACACAGGAGACTTTGGGGACATTTTAGCTCTCAACCATAACATGAGGTCCTGATGGACAGCCCCTCTCATCTCTGTCCGGTGGGGGTTGCAGTGGTGACATCCTTCTGTTCTGCAGTGGTCTCTGGTGGACGGATCACTCTTTTCTTTGCCCTGCAATGGTTCCTAGTGGAGAGCTCCTGCCTGCTGACCAAGGTCAATGCCCTTTCCAGTGGCCCTTCATTAGCGAGTGGACATCTTGCTGAGTCAGTGGGGCCCCCCCTTTGTAGCCCTGTTCTGGGTCACTAGGTCCCTGGGGAATTTGGCTGAGGGTGGCTGGCCAACAACAGAACCATTGTTTTTGCCTGCTGTGGATGGAGCCAACGTTGGTCCATCTGGACAGGGCAAGGGTCGTGACCCGAGCCCTCCTGCGAGGTCCTGCCAAGCCCAGGGGAGCCTGGCTGGTGATCAGGGAGCACAGATGGCCACAGGGACTGAGGCCAGCCCTCCAGGGACCCATTTCAGAGCTCAAGAGCGCAGCTTCCTGTCCAACTGTCTCTGCCACACTCGAGCCCAGGAGGGACTTGTTCACGGCGTCCCCAGTGATGGGGACCTGGCCCGCTCTGAATGTCCCCTCAGTTCTGGGCACTCAGTGCTCTTGGTGGCCCTAGGGCAGCTTCAGACAGGTGGGCATTGGGTGATTACACCCCACATTCTGTCCCTGGTCCCCAGCTACTCCTCACAAAGAGGGGTATCAGCCTTCTCCATGCTGTGACCCCAGTGCAGCACCCCAAAACAGCCAGTACCACGAATGCCAGCCTCGGTGTAAAGACCTCCCTCGTAGGCTATGTCCCCTGGCCTGTAGAGGACAGGAGCCCTGGCACCTGGGCGCAGCAACTTGCCCAAGATGGGCCCTGAAGGAAATAGGAGTCCCCGTGAAGATGGCACTCCAGGGGTCCCCAGGCAGGGGAGCCACTTCTCCGGTGGGATCACTGTTCCCGCTGGTAACAACACAGCCATTGCTGCTGTTTTTCCTCCGAGTGCTTCTGGGAAGTCAAAAGCAAACCTTACAGGCTCAGCGCCTCCTTGTCCTCCTTCTGAGAGGGGAGCGGTGCCTGAGCCATGCGGATTCTGGCAGGAAAGACACACACTGTTGGTTTGGGGTCTACACCACTGACACCCAGACCATGTGTGGTCCTGGTGACAGCTCTGTCCCCGTGCTGGGCTGATGCTGTGTCTAGGCCGTGTCGGAGAACATGTATCTGGCTCATGGTTTGCGACGAGCTGCCACTGTGTCGTAAAGGGTCTGCTGTGCTGGTGAGGAAACTGAGGCTCAGAGGGCGAGGCTGGCCCACAACCACTTGGTCACGCTGGCCTCCGTCCCTGGGCTGCAGCTGGGGCTGCTGTGAGGGCTGCGGCTGCCTGGTCCCTCACCCTCTCAGTCCCACACAGCCCTGAGCTGAGCCCGGCCGCCCCAGGTATCCCTGGGCCTGTGAGCTGGCCTTGGCCCCTGTCCCCACCAGGTTCTGAGGACTGGCTGCTGTCCCCAGAGAGCCCCTGGCCCATGGTCCCAGGAGGTTCTGACGGCCTGCACGGCTGGGACCCCTCTCTGGAACTCTGCAAGTGGGGTGCTTGTCCTCCCTGTGACCTGCTGCGGGGACAGGGCTCAGTGCTGCCTGGGGAGGGAGCGCGGAGTCGGCATCCTCACGTGTCTGCCCCGTGCACCGGCACGGCCCTCAGAGCCGCCCGGCTGGCCGCCAGCTTGTCCCTCAGCCGCACGGGAAGCCCAGGTTTCCGGCTCAGACTCACTGACAAGTTAAGAGATGTCTGGGGCTCCCGCCACTCCAGAAAAGCCACTAATTAAGATGTCTCTTGTGTCAGTGCCCCAGATCCTGTCTTGTCGCCGATCGGGTTACAGTGAGAGACAGTGAGTGACAGCCTGAAGGTGCAGTCTCTGGGGCTGCCGGGAGGCAGAGGAGGACAGACTGCTGCCCGCCTGGTACCTTGGGCACAGGCCTGGGGCAGGCGTGGAACCTGGGACCCCCGCAGCCATGGGGGCCCGTGTCGAGGGCAGTGCTTGGTGGCTCGGGGCGTGACCCTCAGTGGGCTCTGCACCCGGGCAAGTGGCTGCCTGCTGCCAGCCGGCACTCTGCCAACAAGGAGCCATGAGTGTGCGGGTGTCCTTGCTCACGGCTGGCGCTCCTCCCTTGGGCCATCTGTGCCCTGCTGTGCCAGGGCCCCATGCCACACCCCCCGGCTTGGCACGGAGGTGGCACGTCATAGCCCTCGGGGTGGATTCAGACCCCCAGGGAGACCCCAACTGCTGCATGGGGCTCCTGCAACTCAGGCACTGAGGCAGCCAGATGGGCCTGGTTTCAAATCCAGGCTTCCTCTTGCCGTGTGGACAGCCACACGAGCTTTCTGACCAAGGTCCTCACCTGTAAGGTGGGTGAAGGTGCCCGAGCTGGGAGGGCCGGTACTGAGCCACTGCCGCCCATGGGTCCTCTCCCCGCCAGACAGGGGCCTGGGCCCCAGAGGGTGATGCAACTGGCCGAGGTCACAGGATGGGGTGGAGGAGAAAGCACACCTGGCCGTTGGGCTGGGGCCCTGCGGGGTGCTCGGCCCCACACCCCAGAGAGGACTCGGCTCCCCATTCTGTGTGTGGTGCTCAAGAGGGACAGGAAGGTCAAGCTGCCGGTGCAGTGGGCAGGACAGAGGCTGGGCTGACCCCTCAGCCCTCTGCTCACCCATCTCCGTGGAGCACCCATGCACACACGTGGGACACTGCCTGTGGCTGGGCAGAGCCGGGACCAGGCACAGAGCTGAGCCGGTCACTGTGAGGACATGTCGAGGGACAGACACATGGAGTGTCCTGGTTGGGGGCAATGGGCAGCAGCGGGGTCAGGTGGGGGCTGGGAGCGGAAGCAGCCAGGGGCCAGGCCACAAGGGAGACTGGGCAGACCCACTGGCACCCGAGGACAGCAGTGACTGGCGGCAGCAGTGACAAGTACGCCCAGCCCATTCTGGCCGGGGCATGGACCAGCAGGGACTCTTGGGAGGTGCCCGGCAGAGTGTGGGGACACAGAGGGAGGACACCCCCAGGAGGCAGTGGGTGCCGACTGTGGCCGGACCCCTAGGTGGCTGGGAAAGGCTGTGTGCCTGTGTGCACAGGGGACCGAGGGCCAGGTCAGCCGCCAGGGCCCTCAGCCTGGCCTGGGTTATGATGCCTGCTGAGCGAAGGTTGGGGGGCACCCGGCTGGGAAGACGGCTGGCTCTGTCTTGCTACTGGGCATGAAGTGCTATGTGGCCCGAATGGTGTCCCCTGAAAGGCAAAAGTGAGGACAGGGCAGGGCCAGGGAGGACCCCAAGGCGGGAAGGAGGCCAGGAGACCAGAGCCTTGGGGAGGAGGTGAGACCCCTGCAAGAAGACGCCGGCTTCCAGTCCAGGGCGCGGGCGCAAGGGCAGCACTTGGCTGTTGGAGGCGGCCTTGCAGGGACCGGTGGTGACCTGGACGTGACCCTGGCAAGGGCAGAGTCGGTGGAGGGTGCCTGGTTCTGGTGGAGCCACGCCGCTCAGCTGAGTCGGGGTTCTGGCACACGGCTAGCGAATGTCCCACGTTTAACCTCTGCCCTCCTGAGCCAGCGTTGGGGGGGAGCACCTCGTGGAGACCAGGGCACCTCTTCTGAGAGCTTCTGGGGTGAAAGGGGTCCAAGAAAAGTGTGATATCTGGGGAGGACCGGGGCCAAGAGTTGGAAACATTTCGCCATTGTACTCGCCGCAGGAGGCCAGCAGGGGAAGCAGGGGTAACTGGGCAGGAGAGCGAAGCTTAGGTTTGGGGTTGACTTTTCTCTGCGTTTGTCTTGGGGATCAGCTGCTCTTCAGCTCTCCACCTTCCGTCTCTTCTATCACGGGCCCGGAGGAGAAGAGTGGCCTTTCAGTGTTTTTCCCCGGACTCTCAGGTCACAAGCAGCCTGAGTTCAGTCGTCTCAGGGACACTGGGGTGCTGGCTTAGGAACTTTGACGGTGACTTTTGATCTGCCGACCCGGGTTGAGAGTTGCAGCAGAAGCGTGCAGACCGCAGCCTAGCGTGTCCCCTGCCTGCCCGTCAGGAGGTCACTCAGCAGGTCACTCTTCCTGTTTTCTGCGCTGTGGCCGGTGGAGTCTTCCCTGGGTCACTGCGGAGCCAGGCCCGGTCTCTGCAGCATCCCTGGCATCTTTCTTTGGGCCTCGGGCCTCGCTGCTGCTCTCTGCAGGCTTTTGGCTTCTGCCCAGTGCAGGCGTCCTGTGGCCGCAGAGCAAACCCCCACCCTTAGCCCCGTGCAGCCAGCCTGCCAGCAAGGGCCCCGGGGGTGGTGTCCCACTCTGCGGCCTGGCCCCAGGGAAGATGCGACAGCGGGCGCAGGACGTGTGGCCTTGGCTGGGTGATGTTATGTCATCTTCATGCCCGCTGCAGTGGCAGCCGCCACACTGCCTGATCTCTCATCTGGTTGGTTCAGCCTCACAGTGCCCGTCCAGCTGGGGGAAGAGACAAGGAGCTGCCCTCGCGAGCCGCACCCCATACCAGGCATGTGTGAGGTGGGCAGCGCCCTCCAGTCCCTTCACACTCCGGCGAGGTGCTGGCTGGGCTGCAGAGGCTTGCTCAGCCTCCAGCTCCCTGCCCGTCCTGCTCATTCAGGGTGTCTGCTGAGCCTCCATGCTGGACAGGGCTCTTGTGCTGGCCACCATGCGCTGTGCCTGGGAAATCTGGGTCTGCTGCTGCTCCCCAAGACATCTAGTGGGTGGCTACTGCGGCCAGGTGGTTGATGCAGTCCTAGCTGGTGACCTTGAACACCCTGGAACAGGGTGTGGCTCGAGGAGACCAAGGCTGAAACCAGTGCTGTGTCCAGGTAGGGGACTGATGGCTCATGTAGGCCAATGGCCCACTGGATGGTCAGCTGTTGAGGTCACAAGGCAGGCTTCCAGACCCCTGCTTCTCCACTGTTTTACACACACACACACACACACACACACACACACACACACACTCATATCCCCGCTCTTTCAACAAAGATTTAGAATTTGCTTACAGTGTGTGGCACATTAGGCAAACATAATGAAGTCCAAATAGAGGTTATCGTTCTGCAGTAAAATAGAATGTGCACATTAGAGCAGAAAGGACCAGGATGCTGATGTATTTAAGCTTTTCTTGGCCGCTGAGCTCCCTGGCAGCCAAGGAGAAAACAAGAGATGATCAAGCGCACAGTCTTCAGGAGGGGTTGGAGGAAGCGTGGCCTCCCAGTCGTGGACATTGTGCCAAGCTCCCGATTAAAGATGCAATTCCCCCGGGCAGTGCTACTGCAGCTACAGTGGGATGCAAGGCAATGAGCCATGCTTCCCAACAGCACGGTTCATGCCTTGCTTCTACCCGGCCGACTGGAGGTTCTGCTTGGGGCCAGCTGTTTGTGACCTCTCCAAGCTCAAGTGGAAACAAGCCCCAAGATTATCTCTGCATTTGGGGTCAAAAGGCATGAATTTCAGGAGCAAAATGGTCCACGCTGCAATCCCTGTTTTCTGCATGGGCTGATAAACTCTGAGCCCAGCCCTCGGGCCTCACCCAGGATGCTGCTGCGCTGGAGCCCCGGGAAATCTTTTGACAGGAGTCATTGTCCACACAGCGCCCTTACGACTTCTCTAAACGGAGTTATTCACTCAGCCATAATGAGAGGCCAACAGCCCCACTGATGGCCCCAACCACACCAATGACCCCTCAGGTCCTGCATTTGTGAGCTGAGTGCCGGCAGTTCTCCGCCGGGTGGGGCTGGGCTTGGGCTGTAGGTACAGGCTCTGGGGAGGACTCGGTCCTGACCCCTTCCCTCCACAGCAGGACTCAGCTGCTCAGAGGACAGGCGGATGGAACTTTCATCCTGGTGCCCAGGGTGACCCCAGTCCCTTGGCCCGCCTGCTTTAGCCTGAGAGTTGTCATCCGTGAAATGGGGACACGAATGCCGGACCCAGGGGTACACTGGGCACCTGCCAAGTGCTCCCGCCTGTGCCCAGCACCAGGCTACCCTCCTGGGAGCACATACCACAGTTCACCCTGGGCATCACCGGCACCAACGCAGCATGGGCTCCTTGGGCTCTGGGAGCGAGGAGGTGACTCCATCGATGGCTCTGTCTAATCCCAGTCTCTGCTCACCATGGCATCCCGTGGTGGGACTGGGTTCTCCTCTATACCTCTCATGGGCCTGAACTCCAGGGCAAATTTGCAGTAGCACAAAGCTTATTCATGCCACAGCAATTCTTTACATAGCATTTATGATCTCACCACTCCAGTGGGGCAGTTTGGTGGCATCAGTACTCGCTGTATAGCTGTCACCACCAGTGCTGTCCCTACTCACAACTTTAGCATCGTCCCCAGAGGGTTAATCTTAGGTGTGGTCTGGGTGAGACGTGGGGTACCACATGTCTGGCCGAACGCCCTTCTGGAGTTTCTTGGAGGCTGCTGTCAGTGGAAGGCTGTCATGGCTTGTATCCAGATGTACCCCAAACCCTCACGCACTCATAGGTGGAGCTTTTCGGAGCTGCTTGGATCTAGGGTATGTGAAAGTGAATTACACAGTACTAAATCAGTCCACTGGTTGGTTTAGCATAGCTCTGGGGGTTGAAGATGGGAAAGCCCACCCTGGGTGTGGGTGACACCGCCCAAGAGGCTTGTAGACTGGATGGCACAAAAGGGAAAGGGAGGCTGCTGCCTCCTGCTTGCCCTGCCATGGACTGTTTCTCCTCTGCCATGCTGCCCTGCCTGGGAGCCAGCCGGCCATGGACTGAAACTTCTACACATTGAACTGAAAGAAACCTTTCCTCCTTCAGCTTGTGGGTGTCAGGAATTTTGTCCCAGCAATGAGAAAGTAGCTAACACAGGGGGACATTGGGATCAGTAGACAGTGAAGCAGGTGATGTCCCCTGCACGGGCAGGTTACACCCAAACAGCTGAAGGCCTCGGTGGGAACCAAAGGCTAATACCAGCACCCAGTGCCCACTTCTGTCCTGCAAGCGGTGTCAGTGCCGCCCCCCTCCACCACAACCACCCATCCTCCACCTCCCCTGGAACACGGCCCTGCAGTTTGGGATTTACCAGCCTCCATAATGGCATGAGCCACCCCCATTTCTCTGAGAACCCTGGAAGCCTGGCTATCACAACCCATGCACCCTAAACAAAGCATTCACCCCACCCCCAGGCCCATGGCCCCCATTCCACTCCACCCTTAATCCCCAGATCCCATCAGAGGGATCCCCACTTCCCGCAGCACAGCAGCACACAGAGGCTTACCCCTGGGCGACAGTGTTCGAGGGTGGGTTCCACAGGGAAACACAAGGAAGTCACATGTGATGCTGGAAAAGCCGATCCAGGCCGTGGATTAGTAACCAGCACGGCGCCAGTCTGGGCAGCTGCCTTCCTGTGTCTGGGTGTGGCCTGGGGTGCAGCAGCGGCTTTGTGACACTTCCTCTCCCTCCTTCAGCACCTCCCGCTGTTTGCTTCTTGTTAGGGCTGATAGGAGCGACACCTTTTGGACTGTGACAATGCTCACAGGGAGAGGAGAGATCCCACATCATTGGGAAAAATGCCAAAGCTCCACT
Source organism: Chinchilla lanigera (assembly GCF_000276665.1). NCBI lineage: Eukaryota > Metazoa > Chordata > Mammalia > Rodentia > Chinchillidae > Chinchilla > Chinchilla lanigera. Next base: position 2,478,509 of record NW_004955514.1, read on the forward strand.
TTTAACCCTGAAGGATCTGGTTTTACCAGGCACGCTTGTTTCCAGGATAAGGGCATGGGGGAGCCCCAGGGTCGGAGCCTGGCGACTTTAAAGGAGAGGGACAAAGCCAGGAGTGGTGGTTCGTGTCTGTAATCCCAGCACTTGGGAGGCTGAGGCAGAAGGGTTGCCATAAATTCAAGGCTACATAGTGAGATCCCGTCTCAAAAAAAATTTTTTTTAAGGAGAGGGACAGACCAGAGGAGATGCACACACTCCCTGTTCACCAGGGAATGGCCAGGGCCACCTGGGGACTCTGCCAGCCAGGAGGCTGACCCTGGGTGCAGGAGGAGCTGCGGGGACTGGGACAGCTCAGCACCTGGGGGTGCTCTGTCCCCTGACATTCCCGCCTGTAGAGGTGTGGGTGGGCGTTCGGTGTGGGAGGCAGGTGCAGGCTCCGTGGGGGGTACTGCCTGTGCAGTTGTACACTCCCGACGGAACAGAAAGCCAGGCTCCCCTCATGGAGAACCCTCGTGCTCAGTTTAGGAATTTTAAACATTTTTACCATTGTCAGTGCAATTACTGTGCAGTTACTTGCTGTGGCTCAGGGCAAAACCTGGCGCGCTGGGGCTCGGGTTCCCACCTAGGGCCGGCGCTTGCAGCTCTCAGCTCTGAGCGCTCAGACCCCAGGCGCCAGGAAAAGGAGGGGTCCCTGGGCCGCTGCTGCTCTCCTTGCTGGAGTTAGGATCCCCATGCCCAGCCCCAAGGAGCTGCAGTGGGATCCCAGTCCTGTAACGAGAGCCCCGCCACGGGGCCGTATGACACAACAGCTTCGCTTTTAATTCTGCAACTGGAGCGGGCAGCCCGGGTCCCGTCCATCCATTGATTGCAGATGCCAGAGACCCCAGTGGGTGAAGGCGTCCATGGCAGATGCCCCCAATGGCTACACCCCTGGTGAGGAGGAGCAAGCTGCAGGCTGAGTGCCAGTAGGGCTGTGCACCACCCTTCAGGAAGGGGCAGGCGGCGTCGCTGTCCCTTGCCAGACACCTCAGGTGCCATGCAGCTGTGCCTGGCCCTGGCTTCTGTGCTCTGCACACAAACGTGCCGAGACCACTCGCGGCCCACATCTGTGGCTGCGGAGAGAGCGTCTGCGGTTGATCCCGTGGCTCACCACCAGCCGTGGCGTGGTGCCTGCTCACCTCTGCTCCTCCCAGCACCGTGGCAGCCCTGTCCTGTGGCCGGTTCCTCCCCTGCAATGCACTTCCACCATCAGCAACCACCAGTCTCAGGAGGAACAGCGGCCTGGCGGGAATTAGGCACCAAAGGGTGCTGTGACCCATTAATTGGAGAAGTGAGGCCCAGGAAGGGAGACCCTGGAAGCCTGCCAGGGCAGGTGAGGGCCGGGATCTGGGGCCTGTATTCCAAGGCCTGGGGCTCCTGCACTCAGAACTCAGGGTGCATGCAGCAGGGCTCCCCGTGGGGCAAGCCAGGACATGAGTCCTGCTGTCCACATGGCTCTGAGGAAGTGGCCCTGCCGCTCAGGCCAGCATACAGGGGGCGCAGGAGCACGAGGAGCAGGTGCCAGCCTGGCCCGGGCCCAAGGCAGGAGGCCTCGGGCATTGTCTCCATCCTGTCCCAGTGTCTGCGGCCTCATGGGGAGGAGCCCAGCCGCCATCTTCCTGGGCCACCCAAGGTAGGGGCCCCTGAATGTCCTCACTGTACCAGCCCCGGGGGCACTCGAGAGGTGGTAGGCCAGGCCCCACCTCCTGGCACCGCTGTGGGGTTTGCTTGGTCTCCATGAGGGACTAGGGGTGCAGTGGGGATGTTAGGCTCTGCAGGGCCTCTCCACAAACTCTCTGAGACCCTCACTCCATCCCAGGCCCGGCAGCTCCCCCTCGATGGCTGCCCTGGCTCAGGCGCCCCTGCAGCCGCTGGCTTCCTCGCTCACGGCTTCCCTGTGATGTGGAGAAATTATGGGAGGCTGGGGCTGCTCACACCTCTGACCCAAAGCAGTGACTTGTCACCTCCAAAGGGCCTGCTGGGGCTCGGCAAGGGAAGGTGTTTGCCAGGGGCTGGCCGGGCCCTAAGCGGGGGCACGAACAGGGTCCCACCGAGGGGCTGGCACTGGCCGGAAAGCACGGGGTGCAGCTTCCCCCATGACAACCTCAGCTCCCTGCAGCTGGCGCTGAGCCACCGGCTCTGCACCCAGGAGGAAGGACCCGGGGACGCTGGGCAGCCTGTGCCCTCAAGGCCTCAGAGGCTGTCACTGTGTCCCCTGCTGACCTCGCGGGGCATGGGCTCTCAGAGTGGCCTTGCTGGGATCGATGACTGAGCCCGTCCGCTGGCAACGTGATCCTAATGGACACGGAATTAAAACACCAGGCATGTGTTAATCCGGACGGCCACTGGGCGACAGCCCGGGCGGGGCCGAGGGCGGCGGCCCTAATGGAGCAGTATTGACTGGGCCACCGAGACCGCAGCGGGGTTGGGTGTCACTCTGCAGAGCGGGACCCGGGCTCATGGATTTCAGTGTTTTATAGGTTTGGGTTTAAAGAACCAGTGACCTCTTCTTCCCCCCAGATCAATACACTCTTTTTAGCCCGGTGTGATCGCCGACGGCCATCAGCTCCGTCTCTGGAGAGCGCCGTCGATACTGGGCTGGGAACCTTACTGTCCAAAGGCAGCCAGGGCCTTGACACGTGGCACCGAGCCCGTGCTGCCGCTGGCAGTGCCTCTGTGCAGCATTCTCTGCCCTTCTGAGGAGGGGTTAGTCCCTAATGAAGGCCAGTGGGTCCCCGGCTCACCCGGGCTCCACGCTGGAGCCGCAGCCGTCACTGCCAGCTGCCAGGCTCGCTCCAGCTCGTACCCTCCCCCTGCTCGTTACCCAGGAAGCGGGAGATGACCCTGTCTTAGAGATCCACAAACAGGCTGGGATGGCCGGCATCGTGGGCGAGGTCGAGTTCTGGGCAGTGCAGGCGCTGAACCTCTGTTTCCTCCTCCCGTGGGGGCCTCTGGCTCCAGTGCCCTCTGGGAGTGGCACTAGTCCACAGCGTCTGACAGTGGCAGGCCTGGCCTCTGGTGCCCACCTTTGCTCCATCGTGGGCTTCCCTGCCCCTGCCCTCCCAGCCCTTAGGCAGTGAGGACAGGGTGATGCCTCCCCACAGGATGGCGGGATGGCAGCCCCTGGCGTGTGCCCAGACCCCCACCCACTCCCCTCCTTGGTGCCTCAGAGCCACTGCTCTTCTCTGTCCCCTCGCGCTGCCCAGGTAACCTCACTGAAGGGCAGGCCTGCCTTGGCTCCCTGACGCCCAGAATAAAGTGGTGTTGGGCCACTCTGCCTGCTCCTGCGGACCTCCAGGCCCACCTCACACCGTCCTCCAGCCCCTGCCTGCTGTGGCCACCCCGCGTCACAGCACACTGCCGCACTGCACTGTCCCTCACCACACCACGCCACTCCACTCCACTCCACTCCACTCCACTCCACTCCACCCCACTCCACTCCACTCCACGCCACTCCACTCCACTCCACACCACCCCACCCCACCCCACTCCACACCACACCACTCCACGCCACTCCACTCCACTCCACTCCACTCCACATCACTCCACTCCACACCACCCCACTCCACTCCACTCCACTCCACTCCACTCCACACCACTCCACATCACTCCACCCCAC
>NW_004955514.1:2482983-2535742 GCF_000276665.1 Chinchilla lanigera
CCACTCCACTCCACTCCACCCCACCCCACTCCACTCCACTCCACTCCACCCCACACCACTCCACTCCACTCCACCCCACGCCACTCCACTCCACGCCACTCCACTCCACTCCACTCCACGCCACCCCACTCCACTCCACTCCACTCCACGCCACTCCACTCCACTCCACGCCACGCCACTCCACTCCACTCCACCCCACCCCACTCCACTCCACACCACACCACACCACACCACTCCACTCCACGCCACTCCACTCCACTCCACTCCACTCCACGCCACTCCACATCACTCCACACCATGCCACTCCACTCCACTCCACGCCACGCCACTCCACTCCACTCCACCCCACTCCACTCCACTCCACACCACACCACTCCACTCCACTCCACTCCACGCCACTCCACACCACTCCACTCCACACCACGCCACTCCACTCCACTCCACCCCACTCCACCCCACTCCACCCCACACCACACTATTAAACACCACGCCATACCACACCACTCTGCACCACACCACTCCATACCACCTCACTCTGCTGTGCACCACACCATGCCTAACACAATGCCACACCACATGGCATCAGACCACACTGCACCACCCCGTACTACACCTCATCACACCGCTCAACACCACACTCATCACACCATACCTAACACAATATCCCACATCGTGTCACACCGCACTGCACCACACACCATACCACACTACCTCACACTGCACCACGCCACAGCACACCTCACGGTACTACCCTGTAACACACCATACCACATCGTGCCACACCATACCACAGGCACCTCCTGGGACACACAAGGTCCACAACTCACAGGCTGTGCTTGTGGTGGCTATTGCCCTCCTGCTACCATTATCATCAACACCCACTGTCACCACCACTACCACCACCATTACCACCATCACCATCGTCACCACCATCACCACCATCACCATCACCGCCATCACCACCATCATCACCATCATCACCATCACCACCATCTCCATCCCCACCATCATCACCACCATCACCACCATCACCACCATCATCATCACCATCACCATTACCACTATCACCACCACCACCATCACCACCATCATCACCACCATCACCATCGTCACCACCATCATCACCACCATCACCATCGTCACCACCATCACCACCATCTCCATCACCACCATCATCACCACCATCACCACCATCACCATCATTACCATCACCATCATCACCATCACCATTATCATCACCATCATCACCATCACCACCATCACCACCACTATCACCATCATCACTACCTTCATCACCATCACCACCATCATCACCATGGTCACCATCACCATCACTGTTATGGCTTACATCTTGGTGTCCCCACAAAGCCACCTGCTTTCAGAGGTGGTGTTTGGAGAAGGTGATTGGATCCTGCGGCTGCTACATCTGGCTTGGCCTTGGGAGGACCCCTCCCCCGTGTGGCCAGCGCACCATGGACCTGTGGGGAGGTGGAGCCCTCAGGATGGACCGGAGATGGAGCACCCAGGGCAGTGAGCAGGAAGGAGGCCAGGCCGCTAGTGCAGGGCCTGTGAGTCCCCATCCCAGGATGCACGGCTCCTCCATCAGTCTGGGCCGGGGCCTTTGGTGGTGTATTGGCCTAGGACTCACCCACATGTGACTTCCTTCCAGCTGGTTCCTACCCTCTCTCTGGGGACAGCCCCACCTGCCAGAAGGTCAAGGGCATCCCTTTGGTTACCCGAGTGACACGCAGGCTGTCCCGCTCTCGTCTGTGTCCAGCGATGTGATTGTGTGGCACCAGCATAACCCATACCCCTCTTCTATGACCTTATCTGGGCAGCCACAACCGGAAGTTCAGGGGAAAACGGGGACCCATGGAGGGGGGTTGAACCCATGGATGGGGACTGGAACTGCTTCCGTGGCCATCGGCTGATCCCTGGGCACGAGCCCCGCAGGCCACTTCCTCCTTCTCAGGACTGTGGAAAACACCCCGCAGGAAGGAGCAGCCGCTGCCCCCTTGTAATTGGCCACCCAGCGGGACCCAGAGCAGAGGTGCCCGAGGGGCCAGGGACAGTGGAGAGGAGAGGCGTGGGCCAGTCTGGCTCCACTGCCTGGGCGCCCTCTACCCGCATCCCCAGTGCATGGGTGGCACCACGGGTACAGGGATGTCCTGAAGGGCAGCGGACCCCAGGCAGGCTCCGCCTCCTCTGCGCCTCAGTCTCCCCTGCACTGAGCACCTTCTGAGGGCCACTTCTGCCACTGCGGAGCTGGGACCACTTGGCCACGCCTGTCAGGCCACCAGAGCCAGCAGCGAAGTGAGCACAAACATGTTCGACACTAAATAATTAATTTTCGTCCCACGATAAAAACCTTGTTTATTGATCTACAACCCCTCCTGGCAATCAGGCCGCTGACGGAAACCTGAGTCTTAATTATCGTCCGGGGCCTGCTAGGAGGCGGGTCCAGCTGCCGCAGCAGCCCCCAGTGTTCTTAGGCATCCCGGGTCCAGCTCCAGCTGCTACCAGGCTGTGCTCCACCCCCTGCTGTCTGTCCCTGGCGTGTGACTGCAGGGGCACGGCCTGTGCAACCCTAGGCAAATGCCCCGAGGGCCGGGTGGGCGGCAGGTGGAGAGAGGAGGCTACTGCGCTGGGGCTCTGGGTCGCAGGCTTCCTGCGGAGTTGTGGGGGGCTGTTTGTTTTGGGGGTCAAGGAGGTGGGGTTCAGCCCAACGAGGTGAGCTCTGCACAGACCACGTCTTTGGGGTCAGCCTGACTCTGGGGCCACCACGTGTGCAGGCCCTGAGTTTTGAGGTCCCAGCTCCCAGCAGCCGGGGAGCCCCAGCCCATTCCGACACAGGAGGGGTTCGGTGAGTGCTTGTGCGCAGGATAAGTGCTTCCCAGTGCTCGGTGCTCAAGGGAGGGGGTCAGCGACGCTTGGGGAATGGGAGGCGCTGAGCAAGTGCTCAGCTCCGGTGAGGGCCTCGGGGGTACTCAGCACAGAAAAGGGACTTGGTGTTCCAGGCACTTCTTGGCTGATGGTTAGCACGAAAGAGGTGCCAGGAAGAGCCTGGTGAGGGCCCAGTCCACAGGGAGAGCCTGGTGAGCGCCCAGTCCACAGGGAGAGCCTGGTGAGGGACCAGTCCACAGGAAGTGCCTGGTGAGGGACCAGTCCACAGGGAGAGCCTGGTGAGGGACCAGTCCACAGGAGGTGTTAGGTGAGGGCGCAGCCCACCAGAAGCGCTTGGTGAGTGCCCAGTGCTCAGAGGATCCCCCGCCCAGTCCAGCCTCAGGTCACCTGTGACCTGACTTCCGTGGGCTTCAGTCTCTGCACAGATACAGCCTCACAACCCGAATCTTGGTGCCACCTCATCAGAGAAGGTGCTGCCTGCCTCAGTTTCCCTATCTGTCAACTGCGGATACGGGGGTTGTGAGGAGTGAGCTCCCCCACATGGGGAACGATGGAGCGACCCTTCCAGGACATGACACACTCACAATGCGTAAGGTGATGGATTTCCCAGCCCTGCCCACTCCCTGCAGCGAGCATCCCCGGTTATGAACACGACTCGTCTCCTCTCTTGTGTTTTGCCTCAGACGTTGGCATGAGCTGTCCAGGCCTGAGCTGCAGCCCCAAGCCTGGACCTCGGATGTAGACACTGAGATGCCCAAAGAGCTGTCAGAAGGCCAGAGGGCAGAACAGGGCTGCTGGGTGCTCCTGGCCCATTGCCTGTGCTGCCTCTCTGCCAGGTGCTTCTGCCCCAGGACCTTTGCACATCTGCTGGGGCTCCTCATCACATCTGGAGCCTCTGTGGCTCCCTGACATGCTCTGGGTGTCCCTTCTATCCAGAATGCCACTCACACTACTCATGGGGCCCCTGAGGACCAGTATGGCATGGGCACAAGGTAGGTGCAGCCCATCTCCTGTCTGGTCACTGCTTTCTTCCTCTGCGTGTCTGGGGAGGTGGTTGCTCACCAGTCCCCTTTCCCTTCCCACCACCACAGGGTTTCCATCTTCCTGGCCAAGGGCTTGGAGGCAGGGGTCCCGAGGGTGCAGTGCTGACTTCCAGATGGCCCCTAACCCTGGCTGGCTCCCGATGTCAGGGCCCAGTGGACACGCAACACTCGGGTCTGAGCCCTGGGACACCCGCCTGCCGCCCCAGGTCTGGCACAGGTCAGGGATGGAAGCCACTGGGACCAGGCAGGACCACACTGCGGGCCCAGGATACAGAGCTGACTGCGCCAGGCTGAGTCCCCGACAGCCTGGTCACCAGCAGGGTGTGGCAGGGTGGTGCTGAGGCAGGAGGGGCTTCCCCAGGCCCGAGGGCCTCAGCTCGGTGGGGTCCTTCCTCTTCCCCTTCCCCTTCCCAGGCCACTGTCCAGTCCTCAGCCTCCAGGGCACTGAGGTCCCCAAACTGGCGTGGCCCGGGATACTGCTGACTGCAGGGCACCCAGGAGCAGCTCAGGTGGGGCCGGTGAGGGCCTCCCAGCAGGAGGAGTATGGGATCCTGTCTCCTCCCAAGGCCAGCTGTAGTGCAGGGAGGACAACCCACAGCAGGGCCACCCCTGGCTTCTGGTCCCAGAGTTCAGGAGATGTCCCCAAGAAGGCCACCAGGTCCTAGAGAGGGCGTGAGCGAGCCCAAGGCCACAGGCTGCAGGCCCTGCACACAGGCAGCACTCATAAAAAGCGTGTGTCCCTGGGGGCACGCGGGTGGCGGGGACACATGCCCTGGCCTCTTCCCTGCCCGCTAGGTCTCCCTGGGGCAGCATGGGCTGTGCCAGCCGGGCCACAGGCTGGTGCCGCTGGCCCCACTCCTGGACACAGTGCTGGCTGGGGTGGGGCTCAGAAGGGGCATAGAGCCGCTGCGTGGGGACCGGTCACGGCAGTACACAGCTCACAGCACCGACGTGTGGGGACCACTCCCAGGGCTCTGGGGCTGGAAGGGGTCAGTCCCTGTGTGCTGCGCCAGCCAGGGACGGGGCTGGCAGGCTGAGGGAGGGCGGAGGACGGAAAGAAGGTCACCCACACACACACAAATGACAAGGAGCGGGGAGCAGGCTCTCCCACCTCCAGGCGTGCCGTGGTCATCTCGGGAGACCCTCCTTTGCGGAGACTGGGGGCCAGGGATGGGTCTCCACAGAGCCCACAAAGTGCTCTGCTCCGGGCAGGGCAGAAGCAGCGGAAGAAGGCAGCCTGGGGACCTCCCTGCAGATCAGCCATAAAGTGCTAGGCTGCCTGGGGCCCCAGGGGAGGGGAGAAGGACAGGGACAGGGGACAGGGAAGCAACCGCCAGGGACGTGTTGCCCTCCAGCCCCTGCACAGATGTGTCCTTCGACCTCGCTTTGTGGCCTCAGCTGAGCCGTGTGGGGCTGGACTCCATCCCTTCAGTATTCGGGGAGACGGGGGTGGGGGGCAGAAGGCCGGGACGGGGCATGAAACAGGCTCCTTTTTAAGGGCATCACCTGTGTCCCCCTCAGAGAGTGCCCAGGCAGGACATAAAGAGGCAGAGGCGTGAAGGGGCCGGGCCAGAGCTGGGCCCGCACACACCTTCCTCAGCCTCCTCTCCCAACCTGCTCCCCTCCGTGGGGGACTCAGCTGCATCCCCTCTGGCCCCCTAACTAGGCCCGCACCCCAAGGGGCTCATGTCCTAGGCTGCAGCTGTTGCAGGCAGCTCTCTGAACAAAGCTGTGCTGCCGGCTCCTTCCCTTGTTTCCCCAAGACCTACCCGGGCCTGGCTGAGACCCCTGCTGCACACATGCATGCACGAATGGATGGATGAGCTGACAGTTTATACAGGGCCAAGTACCTGGAGGGTGCCCGGGTTTGTGGATAAAATGAACACAGGGTTGAACCCCAGTCCTGAATGCAACATTGTCCTCATGCCCATCATGTTTTGGGTCCGCAAAGCCACTGGCTTCCTGTAGGGTCCCAGGCTTGGGCACTGCCTGAGGTGTGTGAGGCCGTGGGGTCCTCTCGCTCCCTGTCTCCCTCCGTCCTCCTGGTGCTCCGTGGCCGCCACCCTGGCTGGCGTTCTGCCCAAGGACGATCAGGCCGGGCCTTTTCGGGGAGTGAAGTGACTCACCCACTGTCCCCAAGGGCTGCTGCAGGGCGGAGGGGGCCCGGCTGCTGGCTCTGAGTCCTGTTTTCAGGCCCTGGCTGATGGCTTTGTCTCCGCGGGACGGTAATGAAATAATGTTGCTGCGACACGGTGCTTGTCGCCTGAGAGTGTCTAAGTGCTTTTGAACAATTAATCGGCTGCGCACTCAGCACTGAGCGCCAGAGCCCAGGGGGCCGCGGGGCGGGGAGCGAGGTGGCTGGGGACGGCTGGGCTCTCCACTGTCAGCGGGGAGCTGCTCTTCCCGACCCAAGGCCAGGCTGGGGGAGGGAGGCGCCCGAGCCTCTCGTGAAGAAGCTGAGCACCAGAGGGAGTGTTTGACCCGGGTGTGCAGGTCTGCTGTGGGGGCTGCGTCTCCACCCGCTGCCTCCCCGGCTCCTCCCACTGTGTTTTAGATGCCCGGCCCTTTGTCTCTCCTCCCTAGCCTCAGTTTCCCCATCTCAACACAGGAAATACACCGGACCCTCAGATGGGAAGATGGAATAATGGGCTTGGGGGCAGCGCCGCACACAGCGACACTCAGTAGGTACACAGTGGCACACAGGAGGTGCCTCATCCGCCACCATGCTGCGAGACAAGAGCGCTGTGCTTCCCGGCCCTGGGGACGCAGCGCCTGAGAAGTGGTGCACCCTCCGCCCAGCCCTGCCTGCTGTCTGTCCGCTCAGACGGGAGGGCACACAGGAGGTGTGTGATCCGTGCTGGTGGAATCCGCAGTCTCGCACCTGAGAACACTCCCCTCTCAGACCCAGATTCTCAAGCTTGTGGCCAAGCAAGAGGTCCTCCGAGACCACCTGGCCCAAGCTCCCCACACAGCACTGTGACCACCACATTCCACTTGCTTGCTTCCCACAGTGGGGTGCTCACCACCTCTCACAGCGGTTACTGCATTTAACCACCCAGCTCTGCACCCGACAGCCACAGACCAGATGCGCTGGGGGACACTTATGGGCCCGAGGCAGCGCTGCCACATACCAGGCACCGGGAGGGAGGAGCTGGATGCCGCCTGTGGGCCTGTGGTGGACTGACCACTGGTGGTTAACTTATAACTCCAGCTGAACTGAGTAAGTGTGGTGCTGGGTGTGGGAGGCCCACCTGGGGACTGTTGCCAGCACCATAAGAGGCAGACCTGGAGAAGGAGGAGGCTGTTGGGAGAGGAGAAAGGCTGTTGGAGCTGATGGAAGCTGTAAGGAGCTATTGGTTTCCTGGAGGAGCTCGTCATGCTGGCTTTCCTGATGAACTTGGCTGTTTTCATCCTCTGAGGAGCTTGGGACCTCGTGGGCACCGAGAATGGCTTTGGGGGAGCTCTGGTCCTCACTCTGAGCATCACTTCCTGGCTCCGGAGGGGAAGATGGTGCACTGCTGGTCTCCTAGAGAAGTTTGCTGCATTGGCTTTCCTGATGGGAACTCGGCCATCTTGATCATTGGAGGAGCTCGGGACCTCACTGTTGCTGAGGATGGCTGTGGTACCTTTCGGGGGAGCTCTGGCTCTTACTTTGCACATCGCTTCCTGGCTCCAGTATAGATCCCTCAGCCTGCTAGCACAGATCCTTCATCCCATTGGCACAGATTCCCTAGATTCCACCACTGACCTTTGGGCCTTCCCAGCGCAGATCTGTGAAACAGGCCTGCATGAGATATTGTTATGGGCTCTGGGCCTCCAGTTGGACTCATGGGAGGCATTGTTATGAGCTCAAGGTCTTCGGCTGGACTCATGCAGGACATTTCTGTGGGATCCAGGCCCTCAGCTGGATTCTTGGCCTCGAGTCTGTGGACAGATTTCCTGCACTCTTTTGTATATCGTTCTTTGGGTGACTTATAAATAATCTTATAAAGTATGTGTCCTGTATTGTATTGTTCCCTTGCAAAATAAGCCCCAAATCAACATAGGGCCTCTCACCAGTTTCAGTCGCTCTCCCTCCCACTAGGACCATCAGCCCTTACTCCCTGGCCTCCCGCCCATTCCAGGAGGTGGGAGGAGCCTCTGTGTCGTCCTGTTCTGCAGACGGGGAAACTGAGGAGCGTGAGTCCGGTGACTTCTCACGGAGCTACACCCCCAGGCCTTTTGAATTTTCTTTTCTAACTTTGAGACGATGTTTTGCTGAGTTGCTAAGTTGTCCAGCTTGGCTTAAACTTTTGATCCTCTTGCCTCAGTCCCCCGCTACCCTAGTGCTGGGATTCTAGGCACCGCTACTTCCGGCTTCTAGAAATATTAGTTGTTGGAACTCATTTTCGGAGGTCTAGTAATTGCCATGTGGCACGTCCTGTAGACCCTGCAGGTTGGAGTTCGTACTGAGCGCCTCCTTGCTAAGTGTGTGACAGAGATTTCCCCATGCGACAGTTCCTGGCCTTAGAACTAGTACAGTTAAGTACAGTGGGGTTTGTAAGCTGTGCTTTGAACTCCAGGGAATCTGGCTTTTTGAATATGTAACTTCCGCGTTAACGTCACTGAATTTCGTAGTAATTTAAACCATGCCCCTGCTGCTACCCATGCCCAGGGGTGCTGGGTGTGGGGCAGAGGTGGGCATGGCTCAGGGCTCAGTCAGCAAGGACGCAGAGTTGGGTGGGAGAGGGGGCACAGGGACCAGCATCACAGATGGACGGAAGGGCCTGGAGGGGCCCCCAGGACAGGGAGACATCAGGCCAGGCTCTGTCCTGGTGGAGGATGTTGGGGAGCACAGGGGCTCACTCAGGTGTGGCTTAGTCACCCAGATTTTGATCTTTTTGGCTGAAGATCACTCCCTAAGAGGGCTGGTGCACTTAGTAAGTGCTAAGCACTCCCTTCCTGTGCGAGAGGGGCCTCATCCCACGTGGGCAGCAATGAGGCCAACATACCTCCACGCCCACCTCTCGGGGACACAGGGCCAGGCTGGTGTCCAGCAGCAACACGCTGTCCCTACACACCGGGAGGGGCTCTGCATTCGGCCTGCACCAGCCCTTGGAGCCGTGGCCAGGGGACATTCGCCCACTGCCCCGTTCCCGGCTCGCTTGTGGGAAAGGCCCAAGAAGCCAGGGAGCCGTTGCTACAGTGCCACAGGCGGCCCCGGGCTGCAGGGACACAGGGCAGTGGTCCCCGACCCCACACCGGGGCCACCGCTTCCTGCCACGGCTGGGCACAGCCCCTGTACCTCCTGGGCAGAGCTGCCTCTTTTCACTTTGCAAGGAGCCAGGTAGGCTGGTGCTGGGGACAGTCACTCAGGAGACACTGCCCTCCCTGCCCACCGCGTCCCAACACCACGGCCTCTGTCTCTCTGCAGTCCTCTCTGGGCCAAGTTCCCAGGCGTGGGGACAGACAGCCCAGCCCGCCACATGCCCAGGGCCTCAGGCAGATGGAAGCGGTAGTGGCCCCGCGATGTAGTGTGGGCGTGAAGCACAAAGAGCCGCCTGCTCCGCCGGCCCCTCCTTGGCGATGCCCTGTGTCACTGGAATGGGCCACCGGATGCCATCAGAGGTACCGGGCCGCAGGAGCTGGTGCTGCGGGGTGCCAGGGCGAGGAATGGCTCTGGGGGGACCCGGGCAGGCAGGGTGATCGAAAGCGGCCGTCCACCGGGGCAGCCGACAGGGCGAGAGTGTAAGGACCAGCTGGGGGTGCCCTGGAGGGCCTGGCTGCCCCCACAGGTGTGCCAAGACGGCGCTCGGTTTGGGCACTGCCGTCTGTGCAGTGCCACCAGCTCCCGCCAGCCCAGCTCGTGGCCTTGGGCTCCTCTCCGCAGAGGACGATCGATGGCTTCCTTGAGAGCGCATTAGCCCCGCGCTCCCACTCTCGGGAGCGCAGTCCCATATCCGCCCCAGCTGCGCGGCCAGAGCCCCCACTGCCCGCCGGGAGGAGCGCGTCTCGCGAAGGGGCCTTGCTGAGGAGGGGTCCGCTCTCTAAAGTGCTCAGAAGCGTTCAATGGCCCCCCAGGGACACCGCTTCCCTGCTAAGTGTCGGGGCCCAGGGCCCTTGGGTCTGCCAGCAACAAGTCTGCAGAGTGCCAGCATCCAGCGCAGCTCAGGTCCCCAGGCCCGGCCCCTCCCTCGGGCTCCTCCTCGCAGACCTCAGCCCTGCGCAGAGGAGCAGCCCAGCCAGCCTGGTCCCCTGCAGGCCTCCTCCTGCCGCTGCCTCTGGTTCCATGCCCTGCACCCCATTTCCTGCCCTGCCTGGGTGCACCACCCTGGCCTCCCCACACCAGGCTGTCTCTGACCCCCACTTCTTCCACACTGGCCCCCCAAGTGCATGGACCCCTGGTGCAGCGCTGGGGCGCTGGGAGCCCCAGGGAGAACGTACGTTCTTCTCTTTGTGTTGTGTGCAAAGGAAAATAGACTGTTTTCCAAATTCCATTTCAATTCACACTGAATTTGTAAGAAAGCCCTGAGTAACTGTCCCTAACTCTTAAGGAGGAACTGGAATTGGCAAGCTTGGAGGAGAAGCGCCGTGTGTTGGTACTGGGCTCAGGCAAAGGCGAGCTCAGAGCGGCCGGTGACTTTCCTTGGGAGCCCTTGTGCTGCCGCTGCAGGAACTGGAGTCTGAATGGTGCGCTTGCCACACCAGCATGCCCCGCGCACGCACACCGCAGTGTGCTCCTGCCCGCCGCGCTCTGACGCCCCCACTGTAAGTGCAGTCCTAGGTTCCTTCCGACCCTGCAAACCCTCTGGACAGGAGCCCAGGTTCTCGCAGCTGGGGCTGTGACACTGAGGACGGGGTCTGGTGTGCACACTGCACGTTGGGGGAGGGGTGATGGGCGTCACCTGCTCACCCTGACCCACGGTGTGCTCTGGGAGCCCCGAGGGTGGAGACCCCGGCCCACCGGACCAACGGCGGGGTGCTCTCAGCACTGTGGGCAGGAGGGGACCGGTCCAGGGCCCCCGGGACCCCTAGAGAGAGGAGAAGACTGAGGTGTCCTTCCCATCCTCTCCGAAGGTGACCTTCCTTCCCTGGTCACCTCTCTGGGGTGAAAGCTGAGGCCAGTAGGTGCCCCATGGCCCCTTTGGGAACTCTGCTGCTGTCCCTGGTTCCAGCTACCTCCATGCCAGCCCCATGCCCACCTCTGTCCTGCTGGTCACCCCTGCTCTGACCCTGGGACAGGACCTCTGCCCTGCCTGTCCCAGCCTCCCAGGAGCCCTGCCAGCTCCGGCTTCTCTGGCAAAGGTTAGCACTTGGGGCCTGGGTCCCCAAACATGTGGCTTCCAGGGGCTGCACTGTCCCTCGGCTCCCCTGGGCACTGTCACCCGGCTGCCCAGACCCTAGCTGTTGGCCTGCAGGCACTGGAGTGGGGCCTAGGACAGCTGGCGCTGCCTGGGCTGCCCCCAGGTGGTTATGTTCCTCCTTTCTCCCCGTCCCAGCATGTGCTCCTGGCACTGGGTAACCTGTGGCCTTGCCCTGCTCTCCCGGGGGCGGTGTGGGGTCCTGTGGTCACTGTGCCCAGGCCAGGAGGGCCGGCTGTGGGACAGGAAGGAGAAGGCAGAGAGAGCAGCGCGTGAACAGCCCTTACCCACCAGCACAAAGGGCCGCTGGGCCGCTGCCCACAGCTGGCTCTCGGAGTCTGGTCCACAAGGGTGCGGAGGAGACAGCCACACACCTGTGATGGCACAGCCCTAGCGGCCGAGCCTAGAAGACGGATGGGGCTCCCGACAAGATCCGCTCCAGAGGCACTGCGCCGCCACCAGATGTGGCCCGATTAATGGGGTCAGGAAGAGGGCCGCAGGGCTCGGGGGAAGACAGCTGCGGTGAGCTCGGGCGGCTCTTGCCCAGAGTCCAGGCAGCCCGGGCTGCTGGATGCTGGCCCTGCAGGGGCCTTGGAAGCGTTGAGCCTGAGGGTGCAGACAGGGAAGGCGCAGGCCAAGCGGCCACAGTCCAAGGCTGCTGGGAGGCAGACAGCGGGTGAGGAAGCTCCTGGGCTCCTGCAGGGGCAGCCTAACCCCAGACCCCATTCCCTGGCTCCTGGAGATCTCAGTGTGCCCATGTCACCTTCCCATTCTGGGACCCAGGGTGAGGAAGTGGCCTCTATTTGGGACACATTGCTTTTAGGTTAGAGGCAGACAGCAAGAGACCTACCTCAACCCTGCAATCATGGGGGACTTGTAAAAAGTGTTATTTTAACTGGCATAGTGCACAAGCCACTTTTTTTTTTTTTTTTTGCCTAAGGTTGTGTTAAGTTTTGATGAATACATAATCACTAACTTGCCCAGGCTGCACTTGAACTTGTGATCTTCCTTTCTCAGCCTCTGGAGGAGCTGGGACCTCGGCGGTCCCTCCTCCAGCCTAAGTTAGTGCTTTTATAAGGAGTGAAGTGCAGATGGAGGCTTGAGATTGTACATTGTGCGACCACTCCGCGCTGTGCTGAAAAGACCCTCCCCGAGGACTGCCGCTCCACGGGGGCGCTGTACCCCGGGTTCCACACCCAGGAGGCCGCTACCGCTGCTGCCGCCCAGTGAGTCTTGGAATTAGCTCATGTGTGTGCCTCAATTCTGTTCTTTTCACTTATCTTTCTATCACATTTTAGTGTTTTACTTGGAGATGCCTTGAGATTTAGGAGAGATTTTGAGAACAGTACAGAAATTTCCGTAACAGTCCTCCTGCCTGGTCCTCTGACTTCAACACCGTCCATCACTGCAGGACACGGGAGTGGACAGCAGCACGGTGCTGCCTGAAACCACAGCTTGCTCCTAGATGCCTCCAGTCTCCTGTGGAAGCTCTCTGCTCCAGAACTGATCTGCCTGGATCCCAGCTTGCTTTGACCTTCATGTCCTTTGTCTCTGTCGCTGTGACAGAACCTCAGTGTCTTCTTGTCTTTTGTGATCTCAGGACCTGGAAGTTCTGTGCAGACCCTTCTCTGTCCCTGGGTGGCTCTGCTGCGCCCTTGGGGCAGATCGGTCCTGCCCGGAGGGTGAGAGCTTGGCAGCAATGTGGCCTCGCAAGGTGTCGGTAGCGGCTGGCCTGGGTCCCTGCAGGAGATGCCAACCCGGACTGTGGGGTTACAGGCTGCGTGCCTGACTTCTCCTTTGCAAAGTTATGGCTTTTACTTTGTCATTCAGAGCATTTGGAAGAGATGCTTTGGGGCTATTCAGATCCTCTCCAGAGGCGTCTGCCTGCCAAGGGGCATGGGGCGGATCATAGACGGCCACGTGGTCTGTCACAGCGGTGGTGCCCGTGTCCTGTGCTCTCTGCCCAGCCCTCTGCCCAGCAGTCTAGTCCCTGTATTCTTCCACGCTTATTACTAGTAATTCTAGCACGCACTTACTGAAGTAGTTCTTACTGACATTCCTATGGGTGAGGCGTGTCTAACTTACCCTTTGGGTTCTAGTCCAGTGCTGTCTGAGCCTGTTTTGTGGGTTAGCGTGTCCCAGCGTAGGCCCCAAGATCTTTCAGTCAGTCCCGTGCATCTCACTGAAAGCCACTCGCTAATGCCCAGCACCCCAAGATCCACAGGCTTGCCCCATCTACCTTTTCCTGTGCTCCCCGTTCACTTATTGTCACCTGCCTCGCCTCTTCAATGAACTGGGAGTGCAAGCCTTTCTCTAACCTTGGAGAGCTTTAAAAAGTAAACACATTCACAGTGGATGCAGTGTTTGGTCAGAAATGGGACTTAAAAGGTGACATCCTTTAGACCTAGACAGTCTCCCAGGGCCTCACGTGTGGGAGGTGGGGTTGACTGGAGGTGGGGTGCAGGGGCGGGGTCTGCAAGGGTTCCTCCCCCTCCCGGCTCCGCCCTTCGCTCTGTCCTTCTGGTCCAGGACGTCGCCAGCGGCTCCCCCAGCGAGGCCCCTCGCCCATGCCGTGTCTATATCTGGGTCAGCCGATCATGGACTATAATTTCTGGAAACGTGACCCAAAAAAAGCTCTCTTCCTCTCGGCTGTAGGTGTGGGGTATTCCGTCCCAGGGAAGAGAAAGTGACTGAGACCACAGGCGAGTCTGCCTGTGCACCAGCAGAGCAGAAAAGCTACACTTGGATACAGCCGAGCCCTCAGCTCGCCCTTCGGTGGGCTGTGACACTGGTGTGCTCTCTGCAGAGGCTGCTAGGTCCACATCACACAGATTTTGCCCTAGGTTTTCTTTTAGGACTTTTATACTTTTGAAGAGTTTACAAATTTTTCATTTTGAGTTGTTTTGTTGTAAAGGGTGACGTATTGGTTAAGGGCTGATGAATGAACGAATGAGTTGTACACAGATGTACCATTCTTTGAAGAGATTGCTATTTCTCTACTTAACTGCTTTTGCCCCTCTGTGAAAAGCCACTGGACTACCTTTCGGGCAGTGTCTGCTCCAGGGACCTACGTCTGTCCCCCTGCTAGTGTCCCATAGTCGTGATTAGGGCGGCTTTGCAGTAAGCCTGGGAATCAGGGAGTGTGGATCCCCAGCTTTATCGTTCTCTTCCAGGTTTCTAGGGGCTACAGTAGTTGATTTTCCTTTCCACTGACAAATGCTTGCGAGATTGCATTAAAGCTGCAAGGAGGTCATCAGAATAAATGATGAAAGTTTATATTTTTAAATCTTATTACAGTAAAAAACGCATTGCCCTGAATGCCTGTCATGGTTGATACACCTGAGAAGTTCAGAAGCTTAAGTAAGTAACTCAGCAGTTCTACATCCTGGGGTGCAGAGGACCCGCTCTTAGCACTCTAGGATGTTCATTGTGTCGACTTGAGAAGTTTAGAAGGTTAACTAAGTGACTCAGCAGGGAGCCAGGGTCCTCACTTTGCAAACATCCTGAGTCTGTGCAAAAGGGGAACATGGACATGGTGTGGGTGCTACACCTGCCCTCGGGAGGGCAGCCTGCTGACAATATAAGGGAGGAAAAGAGGCTTGCTCTTCCCTCTGCTGCTCTTGCTGCTTTTGCTGTCCTCTGCCAGCTTGAAGTGTTGCCCCTCACCATGCCACCCTGCCTTGGAGCCAGCTGTTTGTAGACCGAAACCTCCACAAACTGAGCTAAATAAACCTGTCCTTCTTAATTTTATTTTGTCTCAGCAAGGAAAGAAAAGTAACCAAGACAGTCCCCCACAGAATCCTTCCCCGTGCTCCAAACACATTCATCCCATCATTCTGCACTTTCTGAGGCAGCTCTGGAGTCCTCTTTCCTGAGTGTTGTGAAGTATGACCAAAAATACGGTGAATGTGGTGGCCCAGGGCCCTCCAGTGGAAAGGGGGCTCCATAAAAAAGTGACGGTGTGTCTCTTCTACCTTATCACTGGGTCTGGCACCATGCAACTTCGGGCTCCTCCCCAAAGTCAAAATGATGATGAAAGGGAAATGTTCTGAGTCAGTTCAGGACACTGAGGCAGCCACGAGACTGCAACTGAAGACTCTCGTGAGAGAGGATTTCCAGAGCTGCTGCAGAAAGTGGCAAGAACGACAGGACAAACGTGTCCTCAGTGAGGAGCATTAGTGGCGGTGTGCCTGTTACGGTAGTAATTATTTGTAATTTAAACATTTACTGTATTTCTTAATCATGCCTCACAGATGAAATTGGTAGAAACGCCGTACTAACAATTTGCGGTCTTCCTTGCTGTAAATCTTGTCCCTTGTTGAGGTTTTCTTTGAGTTCTACAGTGCTGTTTCCAGCATGCCTTTGCATATGTTAAAATTTATATCTAAATAGTTCATTATTTGGTGCTATTTGGATTTGCTTTTTAACTCAAAAACCCCAGTTCCCCCTTGCTAAATGCTTTTAGAAATGCAACTGATTTTTGTGTTTACTATATATGTTGTGATCTTGTTAAACTTCTTTGTGAGCTCAAGAGCATTCTTGTGGATTCTTTGGTATTTTTCTACATACATAAGCATGCCACTGGCAAATGGAGTCTTGTTTCTTCTTATCTGCGTACTTTCGATTTCTTTTTCTTGCCTTATTGCACTGGCTGAACTCACAGCACAGGGCAGGAATGTTGGGTGGGTGGCAGGGGAGGACAACCTCGTCTTGTTCCTGATTTGGGGGAAATGTTGATCTTCCACCTTGGGGTTTGATGTCCACTGATAATGTTTCTAGTCAGGCTCAGAAGCTCCCTACCACTTTTAGTTTTTAAGGCTTTTTAAAAAAAATC
This sequence comes from Chinchilla lanigera, assembly GCF_000276665.1. Lineage (NCBI taxonomy): Eukaryota > Metazoa > Chordata > Mammalia > Rodentia > Chinchillidae > Chinchilla > Chinchilla lanigera. Next base: position 2,499,105 of record NW_004955514.1, read on the forward strand.
ATTAATAGATTTTGAATTTTGCCAAATGTTCTTGTTATTATATTTGTGGACATAATCATATTGTTTTTCTTTTTAAATTAAATCTATTGGTATAATTTAAATGTACATAATGATCATCAATTCACCATAGGGAATTTGTACCTGTACATGATATATCTTGATTTTTCTTTCTTTCCCATTCCCCTCCTTATTTACAAAGCTTTGTTTCCATTTTATTTCTTATTTTCTCATTTTTTTCTTTTCCTTTCCTTCCTTTTCCTCTTTTCCCCTCTCGTTCCCCTTTCCTTTTTAATGATTTCTTCCTATTTCAAAATATCTGTTATACATGTTGGTCCTTGTTTACGCTTTCAGTGTCCCACACCAGACAGACAATGTGCTATTTATACATGTGTGTCTGATTTATTTTACTTAAGGGTGTGGTCTCAGGGTGCATCCATTTACTTAGAAATGTCTCAAGTTTATCCTTCTTTATGGCTGAGTAGTACGCCATTGTATTTTAAAAAACACATCTTTTATCCATTCATTGGTTGCTGGACATTTGGGTTGTTTTCAAGATTTAGCTCTTATGGGCCTGGGGATTTAGCTCAGTGACACGGCGCCTGCCTGGCAAGCGCAAGGTTGTGAGTTTGATTCCCGGTACCAGAAGAAAAAACAAAAACAAAACAAAACACAAAAACGAAAAAAGATTTAGCTACTACAAACTGTACTGCTATAAACATGGGTGTGCATATATCACTGTGGTATGATGCTTTGAATTCTTTGGGGAAGATACCAAGGGGAATAGCTGGGTCAAATGAGATCTCTATTCCTAGTTTTTTTTTAGGAATATCCACACTGATTTCTACAAAGGTTAAATATTAAAACAGAAACACTAAATCTGGTGGAAGAGACAATAGGTAGAACTTTCAAAGACGTAGGTATAGGCAAAAACTTAGTGAATAAAACACCAGTTGCACAGGAAGTACTACAAAGAATCAATAACTAGGGTTTCATCTTATGAAAAAGCTTTTGCACAGCAGAAGAAACCACCAACAGAGTGAAAAGACAACCCACAGTGTAGGAAAAAATCTTAGCCGGTTGTTCCTCAAAGGACTAATACCTAGAACATATAAAAAGCTGAAAAAAATCAGAACCCCCCAAATTTAAAGACCCAGTCCAAAAATGGACATCTGACAGGAATAGACACTTCTCAGATGAACTACAAACAGCAAATAAATATATGGAAAAATGTTCAACATCCCTAGTCATTCAAGAGACGCAAATTAAAACAACGCCGAGATTTCATCTCACCCCGAAAAGAATGGCTATTACGAAGCAATCAACCAATAACAAAGGCTAGTGGAGCTGTGGGGGAAAAGAAACCCTGCTTTCCTTTTTTAGACTATTTGTATGACACATTACATTGACTAGTTTAAAATTTTAACCTGCTTTGTATTCTGGGATAAAATTTGGTCATGAGAGGTTTCCTTGATACATTGCTGCGCTCAATTTACTAACAGCACGTGAACACTTTACATACCTATATTCACAAGAAATACTGGGCGGTAGCTTTCTTTCTGCACTATCTTTGTCTGGTTTGATATTTGGTATTTCCAGTCTTATAAGATAAATTGGGAAATTATTCTTCCTGTTCTAATTTCCAGGAGAGACTGTGTTGAACTGACATTAGTGTCTTCCAGAAGCATTTGATAGTTTTCCAGTGAAACTGAAAACCCTCTAGAAAACACTGCTGGATCCCTCGATGTTGTAGTTGTTACTTTCATTTTTATTTACTCTAAAATATTTAAAAATTCCCTTTGCGCCCACTCTTTTACCCACAGGTTATTACAAGTGTGATGTTTCCCACTACCTTTCGCTCATTGATTTCTAGTTCACTGCTGTTTTGGCTCAAGAGTGAAAGATTTCTTTTAGGTCTGCGGAGTTTCCCCTGTGGTCCAGGTGTACTCTTCTACCTTGGGGTGGGTGTCCTATTAGGTCGTTGCTTAGGGCTGTCTCTTCTTACCGTTCTGTTTCTCATTCTCGTCATTGCTGAGAGGGAGTGGACAGCCCCAGCTCTACTCTTTTTTTTTTTTAAATTTTTTTTTTATTTTTTGGTTTTGTTTTTTCTCCGGTACCAGGAACCAAACTCAGGACCTTGCCCTTGCCAGGCAGGCGCTTTGCCCCTGAGCTAAATCCCCAGCCCCTCCAGCTCTACTCTTGTGACTGGATTTTTCTGTAGCATCATCAATTTTTGGCTTATGTATTTGAATCTCTGTGGTTGGTACACACCTTTTGGTTTGGAGTTCTTGCCAAATCGACTTCTTGTCAATATATAGTGACCTATGTCTTTTACTCATTTTTCTAAAGTCTCACCTGTTGCTAACACAATTACCCTAGCTTTTGTTTTCTTGTGTTGTGTTTGTGTGGTTTATCTTTTTTCTTCATTTTGAGCTACTTGTAAACAATGTATAATGACATAAATATCATATTTAAAATATGTTTTCTACAGGTCACACACCATAAAGTCTTGATTTACAAAGCATCAAATCTGACAACTTCTGCTGAGTGTGGTGGCACACACCTGTGATCCCAGGACTTGGGAGGCTGAGGCAGGAGGGTCACTGTGAGTTTGAGGCCAGCCTGAATTATGGAGTGTCTCAAAAAGAAAGAAAAGAAAGAAAAAGAAAGAAAGAAAGAAAGAAAGAAAGAAAGAAAGAAAGAAAGAAAGAAAGAAAGAAAAAGAAAGAGAAAAGAAATCTGACAACCTCTGCCTTTTACCTGGCATGTTTACATGTTTCCTACTTAATGTGATTATTGACGTGCTTCTAGGGAAATCTACCATTTTACTTACCATTTTCTATTTGTTCCATTTAGCCCTTGTCTTGGTTGCTTTATTCTCATTGCTGAGACAAAATACCCAACACCCAAAATTAAGGCAGGAAAGGTTTATTTAGCTCACAGTTTGTGGAGGTTTCAGTCCATGATCAGCTGGCTCCAAGGCGGGGTGCCAGGGCACAGGGGCAACAGTTCAAGGTGGCAGAAGACAGCAAAAGCAGCCAGAGCAAAAAGCAGGAGAGAGCAAGCCTGTTTCCCTCCTTATACTGCGTATCGGCCGTCTGCCCACGCCCAACCCACACTGCGGGCCTGCCCTCCTCTTGCACAGGCTCAGGGGAATACAAAGTAAGGGCCCTGGCCCCCTGCGCAGTCACAGAGTTAACTTCTAAACTTCTCCAGCTGACACAGTGAACAACATCCCCGATGCTAAGGGCAGGTCCTTCTCACCTAGAATGTAGAACCGCTGAGTCACTCAGTGTGGCGGCCAGACTCCTCAAGCTGATACAATGTATCAACCATGACAGCCCTTATTTGTTTTTCCTGTTTTTCTGCCTTCTTTTTTGGGGATTGGGCATTTTCAATGGTTTCCCTTTATCTCCTGGCTGACTTAATATTCACTCCCACTCCCCACTGTTGGTGCTGCCCTTGGGTTTAAACATAATCTGCGTTCAAGTGGGGTCCCCTGAAGGAAGCAGCAAGGGCCTCCCCCACAGGGCCCGGCCGTGTATCCCACACCCGGGCTGTGGCAGTCACGCTGTGATTCTTCCACCCTGCTAAACACACTGCGCTTCTCTCACTTCCGCTTTGGGTGGGTGCCCATGGTGTCCACCCAGACAGCTCTGTGGGTGCCACTGTCCCAAGGTGCCCGCAGGGGATGGGGAGTGGATCTGGGAAATGGGAGGAGGACTGGAGGGGCCCAGGGCTCCACCCTTGGGAGTCAGCGCAGTCTCCCTGAGACCTCTCTTTTCCCATGCCACAGGGTGAGGGTGCTGCCCTGAGCACCCCGCACAACCCCCGCCAGCACAGGGACCTGCGCCAGCACCTGCGTGTGCCATCTTAGGTGCCCCTGTGTGAGAAATGATGTTACTTGTCCAGACTCCCCCAAATTTCTGCCTCCTCCAGAGGCAGAAATTGCGAGGCTTTGCTCCAGCCTTTTGCAAGCACGGCACGGTACACACAGACCTCACAGAGACAGGCCACGCGCTTCCGTTCCCACCTCTAGAGCCCCACCCCCTGGCCTGGGGTCATTTGGTCTGCCAGCCCTCACCTGTTCTTCCCTTCCCCTTTTCCCTTTCTCTAGTTATTCTAGCCTTTTGGCCTCCCAGGATGTGACTGAGGGAGGCTTGTGGAGCAGTTACGTCTGACCCCAGACCTTTGCCTCTCGCGTGAGGGTTTTTACAGCCTGTGCATCCTTGCCCGCTGGCTGACTAAGCTCATTCTGAGACTGCGGGCGTACTGGAGTGGGAAATGAAATACGGACTGATCCATATGTTTTTACCCCCTACCCCATGTCCCCGTCATGGGCACCTGGGTTTCCCTGGGTCCTGGGTGTGGCCTCCCCCAGCTGTGGTTGTGGGCTCAGCCCTCCAACCCGTCCCTCCCGGGAGCAGGACCCTTTTGGCCGCCGCTCCCTGATGCAGCGTCTGCCACGCACCCTGCCCTCATCGATCAAAGACCTGCCCGAGCAAAAGCGCCTGCCTGGCAAGCGCAAGGTCGTGAGTTCGGTTCCCGGTACCGGAGAAAAGCCAAAAAAAAAAAAAAAAAGACCTGCCCGAGTTTTCTGCCTGTCCACGGGGCTGTCCTTGTCCACCCAGCTCAGCGCTGAGTCTCCAAGCTTCCCCCAGGCTTCTCTGGAGCCTGGCGTGGCCAACCAGAAGCCCCAAGAGGATGGGCCTGCCCTGGACCCTGTAGCCTGGGGCCCAGCATCCGGGGCCCGTCCACCATCCACCCCTCCCAGGCTGCCTTCCCTGGTACCCACGCTCACTCTCCTGCCCTGTGCCCCGTGCCAGCTGCACGTGGCAGGTTGGTTGGGGACAGTGCTGTGGCCCGTGCCCAGTGCTCAGGGAGCAGCTCCAGGCCAGTCCTGGAGCCCGTGGCCCTTTCTGAGTGAGGAAACTAGGCGTAGGGGCTCTCCCACAGCGCTCAGCACCAAATCCGAGCGCTCCCTGCTGGCCCCAAGCCCGGGCTTTCCCACTGTATCCTTTGTCTGTGCCATGTGGGAGCCAAGGGCGCATCCGGGGGCAGAGCCAGGCCCTCCCACCCCCGCCCAGGCCGAGGGTGCTGGGCGCTTAATCCGTCCCCGGGAGGTGACCCGTGTGTGGAATTTGCTGGGCAGCCCCGGCTCGCCGGGCTCAGGATGCACGATTTCTCTCCAGGTCAATCATCCCCAGCGCCCGAGGCCCTGGCTCCCGCACAAACTGCTGCTCGCTTCCCACAGAAGCTTCCATCTGGAGAGTGGGCCGGCCGACCCAGGGAGGCCACGTGGCCCAGCCCACACCCTCGACAAGGTTTGTGCCACCCCAAGAGACCGCCTTGGCCTCTGGTTCCTCCACACAGCGAGGCTCCCATTAGGCAGAGGCTAGGTTAAACCGCCCCTAACGGGGACTCGGGCACTCACTGTGCAGGGCTGTTTGGGCAGCCCGCGTCCAGCCCGGGCACTTCTCCTGCATTTTACGTGCCCGCGGGGCCTGCTCCTCGCGCCTGTCTGGTTGCGTCACATCACGGAGGGTTTCTCAGGGCGGCCGCGGGCTCTGCGTATGGCTGGGGCCGCGTTCACAGCACAGCTGCTGCCAGGCCTCTCGGTGGAGGTGCCGGACTGAGGCCCCGCGGGGCGGAGCGGAGGGGCCAGCGGTGGCCTTTGAATGTGGTCATGTGCCCGGGTCATGCAGGTGGACGGCGGCCAGGCCAAAGAGGCCCCCTTGGTGCCACCATGTCCGGGAATGTCCAGAGGGGCTGCGTGTGCAGGGTGTACAACGGTCTATGCGTGTGTGCGCGTGCTGGGGAGTGTGCAGTGTGCTCACGAATGTGTGCGCGTGGCATGCCTGAAAGTGGGTGGGGTGTGTGGCTGTGTATGTGCATGAGTGAGAACTGCTATGTGCACATGCAAGTTTGTGAGTGTGCATACACTTGTATTGCTATGTGCATACACTTGTATTGCTATGTGCATAAAGGGCACGTGAATGTGTGTGCAGGAGTGTGTGATGGGTGTGCATGGGTACATGCATGTGCATGGGTATCACAGCATGTGTGTGCATAAGTGTTTGCATGAGAATGTGTGAACACACCTGTATGTAAGTGTGCATAGCGAGCACATGTAAATGCATGCATGTGCACATACAGGTGTGTGTGTGTGTGTGTGTGTATATGTGAGTCTGAGACAGGCAGAGTGCACTTCTGGACAGTCCGTGCCCACAGGACACTGATATGTGAGCCATGAGGACACCGCCTGCCTCACCCGCTGAACGCAGGCCCACTGCACACATGCCAGACACCCTGTGCGTCCAAGGCCCGGCCTGTATTGCGCATTGCTAGGCTGAGTCAGCGCTCCGTTTCTCATCTTCAAAACTCGACGTGGGTGGTGCTGCTCTGGCCTCGAGCCCCAGTAGCTCCCCGTGAGGCGGGGCTCAGCGTTCTGCTCGGCCACGTTCCTGTGCCAGTACCTGGCTCCTGCCCGTCTGGGTAGTCGGCTGCCCACAGCTACGCACAGAGCAATGTCTGGGCTGCCTGAGCCTCGACTTCCCTGTTTGCAAAATGCAGATAAAAGGCTGAGCCATGCACCTGCCAGCGGCTCCTCCCTTCTGCCCCTCTCAAGGTGGGGCTGTGTTCTCTCCATCTCAGGACCCCGCCTTTCAGGCCAAGACGCAGATTTGCCGGGTAAGCACTGTGGGCTCTTTCTCCGCAGCTCCACTGCACGCCGGCGGCCTCCCCAGGAGACCGGACCCCAAGGCAAAGCCCTGGCTCAGCCCCTCTCCATGTCCCCCTGAGCAGGGACTGCTGCGCAGCCCGGGCCGGGCCCGGATCCTGCGGTCTCCTTGTTACAACTGGGGGACGAGCAGCCCACCAGGGTCCGAACTCAGCCCGGATAATAGAGTAGAGGGGTGAAGTTTAAGGAAAGGAGGACACTTTATTTGCAAAAAGAAAATGGAGAAAGAAAGGAGAAGACAGATAGCTATGCTGATAAGAGCAAATCAGAGTTGGCTGCTCCAGAAGATGGAGGAGCCTGGGCACTTTTTCCTCAGCTGTTTTTACGGAGGGTGAGTGACTCTTTGGGTGGGTTAGTTGGCACGGGGGGGGGTGCACCTTATTCCTGGTTTGCTTAGAGTTAGTAAGGCACATATGGATATCTAGTATACTCTACCACGATACTAGAGTGAATAATACAGTGACTCTAGAGTGAGCACACATGTATATAAGTGTGTATGGTAGTGCACAGGTGTGAGTACACACTGCCTTAAAAGTTGCTCAGTCCCCCTCGCTTCCCCTATATTCTACTGGAGGTGGGCGGCGTATCACCCTGGCTTCTCTCTGGGTCCTGCCTGTCAGCTTTTTTCTGGTCTCTTGGTGCAAGTCCCAACGCCATGTGGTGCCTTTATCCGTTTTTTTTTCCTACCTCTGTCTTTGACTTGCTCCCCAGGGGAATCTCTCTAGGAAAGTTTGTTTTTAATGCCTTCTGGGCAGGACTTGCTAGAAGACCCGAGGAGGCCCCTGTTCCAGCTCCTTGTCTGCAGACTGCTGTAGCTCAGGACTGGGCGCAGTCAGCAGCGACCTAATGAAATATTAACACATCATTAAAGTGATTTGCAGCAAGCACAGTTAACGGCTTGATAAGCCACTCCCGGCTGGCTCCACTCCGAAAACAATCACTCCCCGTCAGCAGCGGGCCGCGGCGCTCCACGAGGGCCACGCGACTCAGGTCCAGTGTGCAGGGCACGACTGCCGCTTGAGGCCTTCCCTGGTCGTGGAGTCAGGACGCTGCCAGGGGCCCAGCTGGACTCCAGTGCCCTGGGACCTGATGTGTGTGGACACGGGCCACGGGCCAGGGTGGGGGACAGCCAGTCCCTGGTGTCTGTGTCCCCAGCTGGTAGAGGATCGAGGAAGGGGCTGTGCTGGTGCTGGCCTGGTCTGTAATGACCTCCCCGCCCTGGGCTGTGACTCTCTGACGGGAGCGATTGCCTGCAAACAAGTCTGCATTTTCGTGCCCTGGGAAAGGGCGGGGAACGGGCCCAGGGTCTGTGCCTCGGCAGGGCAGGTGGGCTGCGGGTCAGGAAGGACACACAGCAGTGTCCACACAGACCGAAGGGACCGTGCTCATCAGGGAGGCCAGAGCTGACCTGTGCCTGTCACCCGCATCCACCTGCTCACCTTGCAGCCAGGGAGACAGCCCCGGGAGAGAGGCCGCCTCATGCTGCCGCAGGGCAGCGCAGCAGGACAGGGAGGGTACTGGGGACAGGGAGGGTACTGGGGCCCGGGAGCCACACAGGTCCAGGCCTCGGGGCCGCGAAAGCTGGGTTCAGACTGAGACTGGAGCTGCCCTTGGCTGTGGTGCTTCTGTCCGGGAGAGCATCGCCCCCAGCCTCCTCCCCTGGTCGTCTGCTGCGGGATGGCAAAGTTCCTGAAATCTGGGTTGAGGATGGATCCAGCCAAGGTTCCTTTCCCAACAGCAAAGTTTGGTTCATAGGTAAGAGGTGCGATTGAACAATACAGTGTACATTTAAATAAAAGTTAAACAGGGATTCCAGTAAACAACACGTGTCTTTGGTGGCCGCCTCAATGTCCTGAGTCCGTTCAAAATGTTGACTGCAAGTTCTGCCAAGTAAAACCATGATGCTGTGTCCTCACTGCCTCATCCGTGAGATCTGGCACCGTGCAGCTTCTGGCTTGTCCCCAGTCAGATGCATTTGTCAAGGATACATGCTTTGAGTCAATTCAGGACATGGAGGCAGCCGTGACAGGGCCACTGAGACGCTCAGGAGGGAGGACTCCAGAGCTGCTGCAGAAGGTGGCAGGGAGGTTGGGATGAGTGTGCCCCAAGCGAGGGGAGTGTTCTGAGGGGATTTGTGGGGACGTGTCGTCACTGAGGTACATTTTTTGGAAGTGCAAGTATACACTGTATTGTTCTGTCACACCATGGAGTTTACAGGGCAGCAGCAATGTGCCGGGGCTCTCGTGATGAAGACAGCCATGACATCTCCCTCTGTCATTCAATCCTCCCCTCCCCTTAGCCTTGGCCACCTGAGTCTCTCGGCAGTTTCATCAGCATTGCAGTCCTTGTCCCAGCTTGGGGACTGCACACGTCACCCCCACATCAACTCCAGCTCTGCTTCCTGCATCCTTCAGGCCGGGTCTGACGGCCACCCTCGGAGAAGCCCCCAGGACGCCAGGCTGAGCGCCCTGTCCCGTGCCCACCGTACCTACCGCCCTAAGCCTCCCGTCCTATTTCCCCTTGGTCTTGGCGGAGCGTGAGCCACTACAGAGGCTTCCTCAGCGTAGACCCGGGCGGGGACTGCTGGCAGCCTGGCTGCTTAAACAGATGACGCCAGCCCCCGAAGAGACTCTGAGGATTAAATAGGGTGACATGGGAGGGGCCCGTGGCCCGGCACCTGGCCCCGTGCAGCCACTTTGTCTCCGTTCTTTGCAGGGCTCACTCCAGTCCTGTCTGCACAGGGCCTGCCCTGGCTGTGAATTGCAACAGACGGTGGGTCACGGAGACAGTAACGGACAGTGACAGACAGGCCAGCAGTGTAAGGGCCAGGGGAAGGGCACACCAGGTAGTGTGGGCAGAGGAGGGTGACAGAAAGCTTTGTGGGCTGTGTCCTCCTGTGTTCTGGGCCTACTTAAATCATAAATTTGTGTATGCCTATAATCCCAGCACTTGGGAGGCTGAGGCAAGTGATGGCTGTGAGTTTGAGACCAGCCTGGGCTCCAAGGAAGACCCTGTCGTTTAAAAAAAATCATGAACTTGGCAGAAAGTGTGCAAATGAACATGTGTGCATATTTTGGGGGATGGAGAGGAAGGGGAAAGGAAACAGCTGGACTCGGGGCACCAAGGCCCGATGTTGTGAGGACTGTGAATATCTTTGTAGTGCTGGTGTGGAAGGTCCAGGGGTCTGAGCAGAGCAAGCAGAACAGGAAGGAACTCTGTTGTGAAGCACGTCGGTGGGAAGGTGTGTCCAGGCTGACAAGTCCATACTTTCACATGGAGTATTTAATCCATTTACGTTTAATGATATCGCTGACTTAGTTGGGTTAGACTGACCAACTTCCTGTTTGTTTTCTATCTGTGCTCCCTTTTCTGTCTTTCCTTGACTTCTTCAGGTTGATCTTTTTAAAATTATCATCCCCCTATTTCCTATGAATGGATTAGTTTTAGTGGTAATGGAGAGGTTAAAATGCACCTTATTTTCTTACAAAATCTAATAAAAAGTATTTCTTTTACCACTTCCCTAATCTGGCAGAGCCTTAGAAAACCTTAATGTCATTTATTTTCCAGTCTTTACATTGTCATTTGCAGACTTCCGTTTCTACACATTTTAAACCCCACGATACAGTTTTATGACTGTTTTGAGTAGACATGATTCATTTATATTTGTAAACATTTTTGTCCTTTCCTTAACTCTTTTTTATTTTTTGTTTTGAGACAGAATCTTACCAGGTTGCCCAGGATGGCCTTGAGCTCGTAATCCTCCTGCTTCAGCCTCCTCCGTAGCTAGGCTTACAAGTGTGGGATACCACACTCGGCTTTTTTCCTTTAACTCTTTCCCTCCTATACTCCCACGATATGGACAGATTTTTCTTGCTTTTGCATGCAGTAATCATTTTAGCATTTCCTGAGTGTGTTTGGTTTCACTGTCCTGACTGCCTCCATGTCCTGAATTGATTCAGATGTTTCCCTATGGGGGTCATCTTGACAGAGCCAGAAGTCACAGGGTGCCCAGTTTGGAGGATAAGGCGGAGGAGGACGCGGCATGGTGTTTCTACGAGCTGCCTCTCTGTGGGATGGCACTCAGCAGCAGCAGTCACTGCTTTTTTTTAATCACACCTTGTAAAGACACTCAGGAAAGAGAACTCCAGAGCTGCTCCAGAACACGGCTAGGACGATGGGATGAGTGTGCTCACAGTGAGGGGAGGCTTTTAAGGGGCATTCCTAGCACTGTGTCTTTTACTGTAATAAATTTTTGAAACATAAATGTTGACTGCGTACTTGATCACACTCTCCAGTCCTTTCCCACGGGAGATGCTGTGTGTGGAAATCCTACTGGCTCCGAGTGGACTTCCCCTTCCACCCACGCGCATTCCTTGTTTCCTCCGAGAGGCTGGTAAGGTGTGAGCCAACCGCTCAGGAGCCTCGAAACGCTGGGCTTCGGTGTGGTGAGTTCCCCCACCTCAGCTTCCTGGTGCTGCCCAGCGCGTCTCAGGACGAGTGGGGCTGCAGGTGGCTGTGCCCGCTCATTTGCTCATCCTGGGTCCCTTGGCTGCTGGGCTCCCAAGACAGAGGTGAATGCCATCGCTGCCCTGCGTTTTATCACAGCCTATTCTGCCCGCCCCACTCAGCAGCTCCACCGCCTGGAGGATCTTGACGACCGGGAAACGGCCTGCGTGTTTGCAGCCCGTGAAGCCCCGAGGTTCCTTAGCCTCCTGCCTCCTGGGCCTCTTCCCCGGACACTGCAAGGCCCAGCTCAGGTCTCCGCCTGGGCTCAGCTTGGCTGCGGCGGCCTCTCTCCGCACTGCAGTTGCTGCCCTCCTGGTCCCCGCAGCCCTGCACGTTCCTGTCCTTTGGAGCAGAACACCCCGTGCTGGTGGGCGCCTCACTTTACACCAGCTCCTCCTCTCAGGACAGGAGGTGGTGACAGGGTTTGACAGTAGAGGACATCCGCTGCCTTGGGGACTTATTTGTGTGGTTTACCCACTCGGGCACAAAAACGCCCTCACTCAGTCCCCATACCCACCTCGTCCCTGTCTGAGCAGACGCAGGTGTCTCTGTGTCTCTGTGCAGTGTCTGCCTCCTGCAGTAAGTGTGACTTCTTCATGCCAGGAGCCCTGAGTGTCCTGCTCGTTGCGATTTCCATGCCGAGATTAGAGCCGAGCACGCACTGGGTGCCCGATGAAGGCTTTGTGAGTGTTGTTCCTGCAGCTTACCAGGCAAGTGCGTGAGGCCCCGCTGTCTACAACCTTAACTGACGTGAAGGACGAGCGGGGCTGCAGGTGGTAAACCGGTGATTTCTGCCTCCTGGGCTGGAAAGACTGGGCGGGACAGGGTCTCGTGACTGGCAGCGGGTGGCATGGTTTTCACTCAGACTGGGTGTGAATTCATTTTTACTGTGTTCTTTTTCTCAAATTTGGACAAGAGCTTTAAAAAATCATTAATGGAATGAAGGGCTCTGATTTGGAAGGAAAGAAAGTTGGCACAAATTGAGCATCTTTAACTTAGAAATCCCCAGTTGAGAATGCTCCGAGGTCTTAAACTTTGTGCTCAAAAGTATTAGATTTCTGAGCACTTCAGAGTTTGGACTTGCGGAGTCAGGATGCTCCGCCAGTAAAGTTTATGCAAATAGTCTGAGATCTTAAGACACCCAACACGGAAACCCTTCTGGCCCCCGCACCTCGGATGAGGGCCCTCACCCCACGCATGAAGACCAGTGCCCTAGTGGGAGGCTCAGAGCAACTTTCACCAAACAAGTGATAGGAGCCCTGAGTGGCCGGGGGGGCCAGGGCCCTGTGCAGTGGACATCAGAGTGTGGCGTGAGAGGCCACGTCAGCTCTGGGGTGGAGCCTCCTCTGCTATCTCTACTAATATATCCAGGAGGTGGTTCTTGAATGGGGTTTCAAAGGGTGAATAGGAGTTTGCAGGTGAGAACATGAAGAACACCCCATGTAGGGAACAGCATTCAGACACTGGAGAGCTCTGGTCAGATGCAGAGACAGGAGGAGGTGTCCAGCTGTCAGGATCCCGGTGTTCTGACTGTAAGGACCCCAGCCACGGACTCAGGACCACCCTAGGTAGGCTGCCCCTCTGACCTGGACCACCACTACAGACCCGTGTGCATGGTGGCGGGGCATGTATGGTCTTGGGGTCACAAGAGCCTGTAAGAGGGAGCAGAACAACCGTCCCCTCTTGGCTGTGCTTCCTTCACTGCCCGGTGCTGTGCTGCTGGGTGGGGCTGTGCCTGCTCCGCTGTGTGCCTCTGCCCAGCCCACATGCATCTATGAGTCACTCATCAACCTCTGAGCCCCGGGGCTGGGTGGGGAACCAGAGAGGGTGAGACCGCAGCGGAGAAACAGACTTGCACACACGTCACGGGGACATGTGGATGGGGCGCCAGGACCACCCTTGGGGACAGGCGAGCACACCCTTGGGTGGCACACTGAGCCCCAGCACAGGGACCAGAGTCGCGAAAGAGCTGTGAGCCCAGGAGCCAGGTGGGCGGGGTCGGCTCACCCAGGGAGGGGGCTGGGGTTTTCTGAGACCCGGGGGTGCAGAGGCAGAGGCAGAGGCAGAGCCAGTCCTTCGGGAAGCGGTAGGGGAGGGGGCGGCCTTGTGGGGAGCGCGGGGGAGAGGAATCGATCAAGAGGCGGGCTTGATGGATGGGCACCGTCCCTGGGCGCCCGGGCCCTGCGTGCCCACATTAGGCCGCTGGCGCCAAAATCATCTGGAAAGGCCTTCGCAGACAGCGGCCTCGGCGCTCCCGCACCGGCAATTACAGGCGTCATTAATTAAAGAAGACCCGCTCGGTGCCTGCGGGGGCGGGGGCGTGGCGCCAGCAAGCGGGACGGGAACCCCGCCCTGCTCCTCCCAACTGGCAGGCGCAGGAGGCCTGGTGCTGCGAGCTCCGTGGGGCGTGGCCTGCTGTGGGCACACGGGGGGAGGCCTGCGGTCCCTGAAAAATGCCACTGAGCGCAGAGCGGGGCCCTGGGGTCCTGACTCGGAGGCCACAGCCCACGTCCTCTGTCCCGGCAGCTGAGCCTGAACCTGTGGTCACTGCCAGGCTGTCTCTGTTGCTGAAGCCCTCGGGTCCTGCCCAGCCCTGGACCCTGTGCCTCACAGCCTGGTCCCTGCTGCCCTCCTGGGCCAGGCCGTCAGTGCCTGATGAGCCCTGCCCACCCGCACCAGAAGCCTGGCCACCCCAGCCTGTCATGGCCGGCTCCAGCCTGGACCTGCTGGCCTCTTTCCCGGTCTGCACTGTGAGGGTCTGTGCGCCCCGAGTGCCCCGCTCCTCTGAGGGCGCGGAGGTCCCTGAGAGGACAGTGAGTGTGGTGGCCCCGGGGCCTGCCATTCTGGGCACTTCCTCCTGACCCCCTTGAGAGTCTGGGATGGCTCAGAATTGCTTTTGCAAAACTAATCGGATCAAACCTAAGTTACTAGTTTTGTTCCAGGCTCAAGACTGGGATGAGGGGCCACTGCAACTTGCAAAAGAAAATCTCCGCTAAATCCCAAAGTCCCGTTTCCGGAGCTAAAACAGCCAAAAGCAGATTTTGAAATGTTGCTCAAGTTGACTGGCTGGAGAGGCTGTCCCAGCTGGGGCCAGGTGCGGCCCATCTCTGGCAGAGCTTCCGGCTCCTGAAGACAGACGGACAGCAGGGCGCGGAGAAGGAGATGCACGCTGGGCACTGTGCTGTGGGCAGCATCCCCGAGGAGGGCAGTGACGAGCTCCAGCAGGCAAGGCAGTGGAGCGAGCTGGGGACGCTGGAGTGGGGACACAGGGGGGGGGGCTGCGGCTGGAAGGGGGGCCGCAGCTCCTCCCGCCTGAGTGTGGCTCCTGCTCCCTAATTCCTTCCAGCGCCCTGTCCCCGTGGACCGCGGCTGGCATCGGGGCATCTTATCCAACTCACTGGAGGCAGTACCGCCCGAGCTCGTGGGGGCCAGGCTCTGAGCCCGCCCCGTGGCCTGGGCGTGAGTCCTGGCTCCTTGCCCGGCTCACACAGCGGAGGGCTCAGTGGCCCCTATCTGTGTCCCCAGCTGGGGACAAGGGAGCCTGGTGCCCACCCCCTTGGCAACTCCGCTGCCCGTGCTGGGTGTTGCCCATCATCCTGCCCAGCTTGGGATGCCTGGACAAAGTGCCACAGCCCGGGGACCCCAGCGGCACACTCCTGCCTCACCATCTGCAGCTGGGAGCCGAGCCCAGGGCCGCAGGACCAGCTGCTCCCGCACCGTCCGCCTCGGCTTGCTGACCACCCCTTCCATCTGCTTCCTGTGCCCTCTCACTTGTCCCTCCGTGGCTCCGTGTCCTGGCTCCTCCTTCTCTGGACAGAGTGGATGAGGGCCACCTAGTGACTTCTCTTTCTTGAAATTACCTATGGAGAGAGCGTGTCTCAGACAGTCCCACCTGAGGTCTTGAGGCTCAGCACCTCGGCGTGTGATTTGGGACACGGTCGCGCTCCTAACACGCCCCTCCTGGGATTTTCCTCGCTGCAGCAGGGGTGCAGGGCTGAGGCTGAGATCTCCACATGCTGCTCCTGCCCCGATCTGCTCTGGAGACTTGTGGGTGCCCTGGAGAGGCGGTCTGCTGCCCTGAGCCTGAGCGCTGTGTCGTGCTGCTGTCCTGCCTCTTCTCCGTCACCCTCTGTGCCCCCAGAATTCAGCACAGCTCCTCCACCTGGCACTGCTATATCCTGAAGGTGCTGCTGCCCCAGAGGCCTTAATAGCTGTTCTCCGGAAGCTCCTAGCACTGAACCTGCCCGGCTCCAGCTCCGCTTCCCCTGCCCAGCCTCTGGGCTCTGGAGGAGAGGGCGTGAGAAATATGCAAATATCCACACCCTTGGCTCCTCCCCCCACCGGCCTTTGAACCAGGAAATCACCTCTTCAGGAAACTGCATAATTATGTGCAACTATTTTCAGCCGGCTGGCCAGGCTGCAGGATTTACTCTGCTATTAACGCTCTGAAATCCGTCTAGACGCGGGGCAGGAGCGCCGGACAAGACAAATTCATTAGCCGGCCTGAATAATTCAGAGAGATTTGGAAAGCAAATGAGCGGTGGGTGCTGTGCTCCATCATGGTCTCTGCACATATAGATTTTTCTTTAAGAGGCAGAGTATAAATTAATAACAGTCTGATTGTTGCTAATGATGCAGGCAGGGCCCCTGGCTCCCAGACAGCGGCTCATTAGGGGAAGTGTGCGCGCTCCCCCAGCGGCCTGGTTGGTTAAGTTCCTAGAAGCAGCCTGGTGTCCTGGTCGGAGATGACCTCTCCAACCACCGGCTGCACGGCCACAGGGCTTTGCACTGGAGGAAGGACTCCTCCCTGAGGCCGTGCTGGCTGGAAACCGTCCTCACAGCAGAGCAGAGAAGTGCCTGTCCTCTTCCCCACCGCGAGGGGGTCCTATGTGGGTGACTGGGCTGGGATGGACCTTTTCAGGGGACAGCTGTACGTGGGCTGCAGAGAGAGCTGCTCACCTGCCCCCACCGCAAGCAAGGAGCCTGGTACACACGCCTTGCCAGCCTTCCTGCTGTCGGGCCAAACACCTATGTGTCCTACATCCCCGATCATCCCAGGGACAGCTTCCCCACGCCCACATCTGCACCTGTTGCCCACATGCAGGACAGGCAGAAAAGGGGGTCCTGTGGGTTCATGGGCACCTCTGTGACTTTCTCCTCTGATCCAGACGTGACCGGGGCAGAGCCTCTGCCACCCTGTGGCTGGACCTGGAGGACACCATGCTCGGGAATGAACCAGGCACAAAAGGACAAACACTGCCCAAGTCCACTCGTGGGAGGCCCCTGCAGCCTCCCCTTGGCCATTTTTAGGCTTCACGGTATGGGCAAGCGCAGGAGCAGTGCAGGAGAGGCTCCGGTCTGAGTCAAGGGCACACTCACCACTCTGGGCTCCTGGTGGTGAAGGGCAGGTTCGGGCCTCAGCCATCCCCACACCTGCAAGCGTGGCTCACATACCTGCAGAACTTGCTGGGCCTGAGGCCCTGGCCGTCCCTCCTCACTGCATCAAGGAAGGCAAGGCAGGCAGCTTCCCAGATGTGCCACCTCTGGGGCACAGGCCGACTCTCCACACAGCCCACCCCACCACGCAGAGATGCCAACTTGCACTGCCGTGAGTGCTCCCTGGGTGGCCTGGCCACCTGCGGGTCCAGGGCCAGAGAACTCACTACCACCCAGGCCCTGTCTGCCTTGGGTTCTGCTGCCTGCAACAGCGCTTCTGAGTCACCTGGAAGGTGACAGAGCCGGCCCTTGCCCTCACCCAGCTCCTAGTGGCCTCAGTTTCTCCAGCCCTTGCCCAGATGCTGGGGTTTTGCCTGCCGGGCTGGTCCCCTGGCACCTGTGTGGCCAAGGCTGGCCAAGAGGAGGGAGAGGGACGTCACTTCCTCCACTGAGCTCCCCTCCCTCCAACTCCACAGCCCACTGGGAAACAGCCTGCCATGCTTCCCGCTGCTTCCCACGTGCCCTAACAAACAGCCCCAGCCTGACAGCGCACGCAGTGGCCGCTCTGTGACCCGACAGCCTTGCCGCAGATGTCCAGTGCACCTCTGGAGTGACAAGGTGGACCCCAAGGGTCCAGGGAGAACCCCTTTGCCCTTCCAGATCTGGGTGGCTCCATCTGCAGAGCCAGCAGCGTGGCCCATTTCCTCACAGGCATCGCTCTCTTCCTCTGCTTCCACCCCTCTTCCACCGGGAGGCTTCTTGTGATTCTGTGAGGCTCACTTTCCAATCCCGGACGACACCCCATCTGTGTGTGTGTGTGTGTGTGTATGCGCGTGTGTGTGTGTATGCATGTGTATATGTGTGTGTGTCCTGGGGATGGAACCTAGGGCCTTTGCACTGAGCTACATGCCCAGCTCTTTTTTTTGTTTGTTTGAGACAGGGCTTGAACTTGTGATCCTCTTGCCTCAGCCTCCCAGAGCACTGGGATCACAGGCACACACCACCGTACCCAGCAATCTCCTCATTTTGAGGCCAGTGGATAGCAACTTCATTTCGCCCTTGCTATGTGCTTATGGCCTTTGCAGTGTCCAGGGATTAGACCTGGGTGGCTCTGGGGGCCAATATCCCACCTCTAGACCTCCGGCCCTGGAACCCCGGTGTGTAGCTCAGTCACACTGCTCCATGGTGAGTGCTGCTCCACTGGGCAGGCATCCAGGAGGGCAATTCCCATACCCGTGACGACGGTGGCACAATGATGTGATGCTGCCACAAGCCAGGGATAATGAGACTTTCAGGGCTTGTGGACGGAAGTGGTACCCTAGGGCTCGGACACCTTGACCCGGAACTTCAGCCTCTGGGGCCGTGAGACAAGAGCTCACTGTGGTTAAGTTGCTGATCGTTATGGCAGCCCCTGCAGCCAAAGATACAGGACACAGAATCACGGCTTCAGAGTGCAGAGCTGCTCTGTGATAGTGATAGGGCAGAGCATAGGAACTGCTGCCCGTCATTCCCTCATTCACCTGGTTCTAAGCTGTGGGATCCTGACAGGAAGCACACACACATTCTAGGCACGCTGTGGCCTTGGACAATGAGTCACGCTGTCATAGGAAGGGCCCCAGGTGGGCTGGGGTGTGGTCGGTCCACAGGACACCTCCTGCAGGGGCTGTCACAGGAAAGGGGACAGCCCTGCCCTCCCATGGGCTGCCACAGAGCTTTGTGACAGCTCCCTATTAATTGCTCATTTCTCACCCCAAGGGGACAATAGACCAGAGGGCTGGGTGCAGGAAGTCACACCTAGGAGGCCACAGGCGGGGGCCCCGCCCAGCTGGGCAGGAGGTCCAGGCCCATTATTGGCTGAGCTGCTGCAAGCATAAGAGGCCTCCCAACCACCACCAACCACCTTCCACTCCTATACACTGTCACGGTGCTGCAGGGCCAGCGTCCAGGCCCAGACCTCAGGGCCACAGGGCTGACCCATGCTGACCCCGGTGACAGCCAGGACACCCAGGCCTGGCAGGGGCCCAGTGGCCAGGACCTCTTCTGTGAGACCTGGGCCCTCCCTGCCCTGCGTGTCACAGCCACTGTCTGTCCAGGTGCTAAGCTCCTGCTACAGGACACAGTGGACTTTCAAGTTCTAGTGTTTAAACCAAAAGTAACCAAGACAAAGCAGCTAGGGAGGAGCGGGAGGGGAGCCTCTCCCCACGGTTGGCCGGGCAGAGCTGTCCAGGACCACCCGAGCCTCCCTTGTCCCCCCGCTAGGGCAGTGGGTGCGGTGGTCCATGCGGGCTGGGCTGAGGCGAGGGGCCTGCTCTGTGAGTCGGTGCGGGGCATCCCCGTGCCTTTGGGGTGGCGGGGTTTGTGCTAAGGAAGGGCTGCGCCAGTCTCTCGTCTGCCCACCCTGTGGCAAGGGTGACAGCAGGCAGCTTTGAAGGGAAAGTGGTGGCCACAGGGGAGGGCAGGGGTCCTGGGAACACTTAGCCCCTCATCACTGATCAAAGCCAGGCAGGGCCACTGACAGGCGAGGTGTGGCCGCCTGGCTCTAATTAGGGCCACGGTTGTCCTGCCCGGCCTGCTGTGACTCCCGACTGCGGACATTGCTCCTGGCTCCCCCTTGTGCAGCCTCAACCCCTCCTTCCCAGGGAGCCCCGCACCCCAGCCTCAGGCTCTGTGGATGGGCCCTGGACACGCAGCACTTCAAACGCAGGAACTGGAGGCTGCGGGGAAGTTGTGAGCCCTGGGAGTTATGTCCCTGGGGGTGCGGGTGTCCTCGGGGCTCATGGGGCGGCCTGTCTTCTCCTGCGCCTCCAGGCCCAGCCATGGGCAGACCCGTCTAATGGGGAGCCAGGCCACCTTATTCTCTGCGTTGATCACCACATGAGTTTGTTATAGCCATGGATGCTGACTGACACCGGGACCCTGTGAAGCCCACTCAGTCCTTTTATTTCTTACTCTCAATTTCTTTCTTTTTTTTTTTTTTTTTCTTTTTTTTGGTACTGGGAATCAAACTCTTGTGCTTGCCGGGAAGGTGCTTATGCCGCTGAGCTACATCCCCAGCCCCCAATTTCTTATTTTTACGAGCACATGTTTGGGTGCGTTCCTGTGGGGAGTGGGTGCGTATTCACAGCACTTGCTGCTTCTTCCTCCGTCCCCTTCCCGCCCGCTCCTGAGAGGCGGCCTCTGCTCCCCCCAACCTAGGGTCATCACCCAGGGACACGCCAGCCCTCCTCCTGCAGACAGCTGGGCTCCACGGTGCACTGTGGCTCACCTTGAGCACCACCCCGTCCTGACACACACCCCAAAACCCAGCGAACCAAAGTCTGCCGCTGCTGCTTCCCTGCCTGCAGGCTCCTCTGCCGGGGAGCCCGGTGGCCCTATGTGACGGCAGAGCCATCTCCCGGCTGTTTAGTGACTGAGAAATGACGGTGGATCCCACCCATCCCTCACCCCAGGGGGGCAGGGAGCAGCTGAACCCTGAGAGTTTCTGTCCCCTCCAAGCCCAGCCCCCAGGTGGGACCCCTCAGTGCCCCCAGGACCTTGAGAGGGCAGTGATGGAAGGGACACAGGCGGTGTGTGCCCAGGCTGGCATCCTGGTGGAGGTGCCCTGGGAGGGCACTGGGAGGAGCTCCGTAGCTGGCACATTGGGGAGCTGGGCCGGGCTGTCAGCTGGGTGATCTCCCTGGCCTCAGTCTCTCCTTCTGTGAAAGGGGCACAGTCAGTCCTGTTCTGAAGCTCAGGGAGAAGTCCTGGCAGGCTTATGCAAGGTTCTCCATGCCAAAGCAGCCGGTTGTGGGTAAACATTCTGCTGAACCTCCCAGCCCCGCCTCTGTCTGCTTCCCTACCACACACCAGCTCGGTCTGCTCCCAGCACAATGGCTTGCTGAGCACCTCTGCACCGCTCATCTGAGCCCTTCTTGTGGGGGAGGCATCCCCAGTCACCTTCCTGGGTACACCCCTCTGGGCATCCCTCGGACTCTTGGGCATGGCTGGTGGAAAAGCATGAGGCTCCAGGTCAAGCTCTAAACCACTCTGGAAGGAGGAAGTGTGGTGGGTGGGCAGGATCCAGACAGCTCAAGAGATGGCTCCCCAGGGTACACACAGTGGGCATCATGGAGCCCGGCTCCTCCTCCCGGCAGCGCACAGGGAGGGGCCACAGGCTGGCCGGCTGCCCTGGGCCTCTTACCACCAGCCCAGGGAGAGAGCTGGCTGGGGATCACCCCAGGGGAGCCGTCACCAAGCCGTGCACGTGGCGTGACTGTGTCTCCCGATCAGGGACACAGGAGCGTCGGGGAGGAGAAGCCCCGAGATCACGCTCCTCACGCGCATTATTCCAAAGCTCAGTTTTATTTAAAATGAAACTTAGAAAGTTAAGCATTGTTTTCTCTTTTTACTTTTATATTTTGGTGGTGCTGGGGATGGAACCTAGGCCTCAAACATGCTAAGCAAATACTCTACCACTGAGCTACTCCCCCGCCCTGTGCTCTTCCTGCTGACTGATTGTGCTGCAGGGATCGAACCCAGGGCCTTTGCACTGAGCCACAGCCCAGCCATTTGTATTTATTTTTCTTGAATTTTGAGGCAGGATCTTACTAAGTCTTTAAGCTTCCCAAGGTGCATTCGAACTTTCAATCCTCCTGCGTCACCCTCCCTGAGAGCTGGGATTTCAAGCATGAGCCACCACGCCTGGCTGTTTTCCCAATTTTGTTATCAATTTACACTCACAGTGTGAGCAGACAGAACAAGGCGAGAGCCAGTGGTCAGCGTTCCTGTGACACGTGTGTGTGAGGACTTTCCTCTAGCGTGTGATATTTCACCGTGGACATTTGTAACCTGCTCATTTTCCCAGCACCAAAATTGCCTTGTAGGCAGGAATTTGCATGAATGATTGTATTCTCTTACAAAACACTCCAGCTTTAAAGCTGTTCAGGGGTCTCACTCCTCTGTGATGAATATCGAAACAAAGTCACTCCCTTGCCTTATTCTGAGCCTTATTCTGAAAGGTTGGCTCCCTGTGTGTGGAGGGGACCTGAAGAAGCCAAGCTACACACACACACACACACACACACACACACACACCTGTACACGTGTGCACACATGCCTATATATACATACACAGGCACACATATGCACACACAAGCACATACACACATGTGTACACATACACAGGCACACACATATACAGACACACACATGCGCACAAGCACATACACACATGCACACACATGTAAGGCACACGCATGCACACACAAATACATACACATAGGCACACATATGTACACATACACAGGCACACATACACACACATGCACACAAGCACATACCCACATGCACATACATGCACACGCACACATATCCACACCCCCCAACAACCACATGGCATCTGCCACCTCCTTCCTTTTCAGAGAGCTAGAAGCAGCCCAGCAGGGACGGCCACGGTCCAGGACTTACTGAGGAAGTCGGGGCTTTTCAGCATCTCTGGTGGCCCAGGTGATAGGAGCCGGGAAGTGCCTGCTCGTCCCGCCCTCGCCCCCCCCACGCGCACTGGGCCTTGACACTTGGACAAATGTTCGCTATCAGAAGGCTCTAAGTTACGCGATTTCACATGTTATGATTTATGCAGCCATCACTCCAATCATTCTAAATAAGAAAAATGTTGGTTCTCAATTGCCACCGAGCTGCGTCTGGTCTCCTTTAGACGAAGACCAACCACACAGAGTGACAGTTCAGCTGCGCCGGTGACGTGACTGATGGGCCAGGCAGTATTTAATCAAACACGCCGTCACCGAGGCCTCTAGGGAGTGGCTTTCTGGTTTGAATTTGCAGCTATCCATGTAATATCCAGGAAGGCTCTGTCTCCTGTTAGATGTTTTTAAGTCCCACTTTTTCAAGTTACACAGGAGAGATTACCCAATCAGTAAAGTTAAACCTGGGGAAACTGGTAGAATTATCCAATTTCTGCCAGGAGGAAGGGAAATGTACATCGAGTATATTTATATGCTGTGTACATACTTACATGTGTTATATATAAAAATATGAGACATATATAATATGTTACATAACATGCCATGCAATCTATAACAATATAAAGTATGACATGCCTCATAAACATGCTTGGGGGCTGGGCGGGGCTCAGTGGGAGAGGGCTTGCCTAGCATGCATGAGACCCTGGGTCTGCAGCACTGAAAAAGTAGCAAAAATTAAATGTACTTTCCTATAACTGTATATTTAATATTAATAAACTTAAACCAAGGGAACTATATGTAAATATGTACATAATTTAAATACATACATGTAAAACATAGACATTGGTATGTGTAATATGTTACATATGATTTGTTATAAACAAATTCGTTATGCATGGCACATTTATTGATGCCAGTTTATCACACTGTGCTGGTGCATACAGATCCAAACAGTTTTTACCAAGTGCTCCTTCTCGGTTTTGCGGAGAGGAACTCACAGGCCTTCAGACCGGGGGCCCCTGGGTGGCCTCGGTGTGACTCATGACCCCGCTGAACGAAGGGCCAGGCCTGACTACACCTGTCCTCCCACCCACACACAGGCCCAGGTCTCCGGACTCTCCTGGGTGGTAGCAGGAACTTGGGACACTGGGAGGTCCTGAGCACCGTGCTGCAGGAGCAGGGACTGCAGCGGCTTGGGCTCAGGGGTGGGGACCCTCGAGCTGGCTCCTGGGGGAGACGAGGGAGCCAGTGGTGTGGTCAGTGCGGTCAGCAGGGTTCATTTCCATTCCAGAAAGCAGCTGCACTCCCACTGCGTGCCGTCCTTTTGCTCAGCAAGTATTTACTGAACAGCTGCTATGCTCCCAGATGAGTCTTGGTCCTAGAGTTCTGAGAGCTGTTTTTTCTCTTTTTTAAAAAAGCGCAGTAGGCACCAACTTGCTTTTTAACTCCGTTTGAGTTGGTAAACTGTGCCTTCGTTCACTGCTTGCTGGTCTGAGTCATGCATTCAAGACTCCCCGTGCAGGGAGTCAGCACTCAGAGGTCACGAGCTGCTCCCCGCCGTCCGAGCCGTCTCCTCCGGCACGAGTGTGGCCACGCTGGCTCACTCACCTCTGGGCTGGAGTCCGCATGTCGCTCCTCCGTGGGATCTCCGTGGACAAGGACAAACCAGCCGCTGCGTGCATGGACGATGAGGACTCTGTGCCGGCTGTGGGACAGCTGGCAGACAGCTGCTGTCCTCAAGCACCCGGAAGGAAAGGGAGCAGCTTCCAGCTTCATTCTATTTAGTTAAAAATCCTTATTTGTAGAGGTTTGCAGTTCATAACACATCCGCCGTGGGGAGCTGGTGCAGACACACAGGGCCCCTTGACCCCTTTTCCTTCCCTGCTCTTCCCCACCCCGCACCCCCAGGCCCCATTCCTGCCTCCTCACCTTTGGGTATTTGAAAGGTTTTACCCCTGAAACTTTAATAAAACGTGGATCCCCTGAAACCATCCAGTGACTTGGCCTGCTTGAATGCAGAGGCCATCTGCATAGGCATTTCCCACCGCGTTCAGTCTGCAGAGCTCTGCGTGACTTCCGCGGAAGGGGGCGGGGTGGGCATCATTCGGAGGCTGTGGATTGGGGCTGGGGGCAGGAGTCTTCCTGTTCTTCTTGCCTTTCCATCCTGGAACGGCTGTCGCAGTCCCCATGCACAGATCTGCACCGGTCATGTTTATCCCTTTAATTTGTTTTGACCCGGAAATCAATGTGAGTGGAGTTTGAAGTCAGCTAATGCCCTCTGTCCCCGAGGGCTGGCTTTGCACCTTGCAGCCTTGGTGGGAACGTTGCTCTTCTGAAGCCTGCGCCGCCCTCTGGCTCGGGAGAGCGTGGGGTAGGGACTCCCAGCCCCAGGACAGGGCGTGGCTGAGGCGGAAAGCTGCTTTTACCCTTGGGTACCTGAAGACATCTCTTTGTCACCAAGCTTCAATAATTTGACCAGGATTCGGGTCAGCGTGGCCTGTCCATCACCTTGCCCTGGAAAATGAGCCACAGTTCCAAATCAGTCTCTTTCTTTCCGCTACATCTTAAAGCACAATTTCTGTTTCATTGTCGCATTCTCCTCTTTCGGGTCACTGACTACTTCTTTGGAAGCGCCAGGAAAGAAGAGTCCCGGGCAGATCTGTACATCTACGGGGACCCTGGGTCCCTGTTTAGACATCTGCCTGTCCTCGTTCTCACCGGGCTCAAAACGGATATGCTCAGGGTTTTGTCACCCCACGCCCCCTACAGTATGGCTTCTGCCAGGCCAAGACTTACCCAGGAGCCACCCCGTGATGTCCAGGGGCTCCGCCCCCAGCTTTCCTCCATGAAGTAGGGCAGAGGCTGTGCGTCACAGAGACACTGCCTGCAGCTTCTGCCCTTCCCAGCTTCTGTGCTCGGCTGCTTGTGAAGTTCTTGGGCTCTCAGGGGAAGCCCAGGTCCGTCTCCCCGTCCTCCACCTCAGGGTGGGTGTCACAGCCCCACGTGAGCATCATCGCCACGAAGGCAGCACGGACAGGGGTAGCTGGAGGTCAGGACATGCTCAGAGGCTCGAGCCGGGGAGGCTGCAGGTAGAGGGCAGGGCCTGGGGCCTGGGCAGTGCTGGCCTGGGGAAGGGGCACAGGCTGGGTGTGCATGATACTAATGCGGCAGTCCAGGCCCAGGGCCCTGCCCCGGAGACCTCTCTGCTGCCTGGAGCAGTCTCGGGTCTGTCGAGCTAATTCTTCCTGTGTTTGTGTCCTGCTACCCTAGCTGCCCTGCCAGCTCCCAGTGGCACGACTGGGGCTTAGGGCATGGACTTCCCGTGGGCCCTGGCCCGGGCCTCGTCGTCTGTTGCTGTGGGGCTGCCAGGGCCTGGGCCTGGCTCCCGTCTTGACCACTGCCATGCATGGTGCCAACACAGCCCCGGGCAAGGGCACTTCCCAGAAAGCCAGTGTCTGGGACCAGTTAGCCTCCGAAGGTGGCCGGGCCCTGTGCCTGTCCCCTGGCCCTCAGCTATGTGCTTTCTCCCATTCTCCACCACTGCGCTGGATCCACTGAGCGGGAGGAGGGGACCCCGCAGGTCCAGCTTCCCGCCCCATCCTCAGTTTGGAATAAACCACGAACTTCCATGTGAATTGATCTTAGACGCTGGCCAGATTCCAGGATTGCGGCACTGAGATGTTTTCACATCCTCAGCACCAGGTGCTGTGCAGGACTTGGGTAGAGGATGCAGAGATTCTCAGGACCAAGGGCTCCTGTGTCAGACAGACCAGCAAAGGCCCAGTGTGCTGCGTCCCGAGGCAGGCAGGGCCCGTCTCCCTGCACCAGGGACGCTGCGGGCAGTCCCCTGGACCTCGAGGGTACTGCATGTGCGCTCTGCCCCAGGTGAGTGCCCGTCCCCAGGAGTGACACACCCTCTCCCCTCTAGAACACCGCTGATGTCCTGCTGGAGACTTTCTGGACTGGGCACCTTGTTTGGTCAAATGTTCACAGGAAGACGCTGGATGATGTGTGGACGTGGAGAGGACGCAGCTGGCCTGGGAAGGGGGCTGGCTCTGGTCCCGCTGCTGGGTCCCCTAAGGCCCCAGGGAGCCTAGTTTAGGGAAGGGAATCTGTCCAGCAGGTGTCCAGCCTCATGCCCGATTCTGGGCAGTGTAGAAAGTAGGGTTGGGATGAGGCAGCCAGCGCTGAGACCAGAGACCGGAGAGGTGTGGAGAGATTACCTCGCGGTGCACTTGCGACCTTGCTGCACAGCTGTGAGAGGCCCGCAGAGCACGGTCCCAGCCAGACCAGGGCTGCACATCTGGCCTCTGGGGCTGCTGTCCAGCACAGGAGGTTCTGCTTGCTGGCAGCCTGAGCACTGGCTGTGGCTTACGGGCGCCCGGCTGTCAAGGGCCCTGCCAGCTGCACATCCTGGTTCTTATTGGTTCCTAGAGCTCAGGGAGACTCAAGCCTTCTCCACCGAGGGGAGCATTAGGAAAGGGGGAACAGGGGCGTTGGGGTCACTCAATGGCCTGGGCGAGTGACACCAGGCTTGCGCGTCTGTTCTCTCATCTGCAACATGGTCTGTGATAAGCCGGATCTTGTACCATGGCGGTGGGGGCAGATCCCCTTCTGCTACAGCCACTAGGAAGCTGCTACTTTGCCACTGAGCAGCCCTACCTCCAAAGGGCACCAGAAGAGCTGGCTGTGGGGGCAGCCTATGCCAGGAGGGGCTGGGCGGGCACAGCCAGGGGCAAGGGGCAGACCCCTGCCCTCTGTGTGTCTCTGACAGGTGACTGTCTCTGGCCCCACGCCAGCCTCAGGACCACCTGGAGCGGAGCTGCCGGAACAAATCACCATGGCCGGAAGGCCCCGCGAGCAGACAGCATCCCTCACAGGCCGGGCAGGCGCATGCAGGTGCCAGGGCCACCTCCCTCTGAGGCGCTCGGCAAGGATCCTCTTGTCTCTTCCTCCTTCGGGGGTCCAGCGTCCTGGCTTGGGGCCACCGCACTCATCTCTGCCCCCGCCTCTACGTGGCCGCCTCCTCTGTGTGTCTCTTCCCTCCTTAAAAGGACCCTGGTCACTGCGCACAAGGGTGTGGTCTCCATGTGCGCCTCCCGGACAGCCGTAAAAACCCTAGCTCTGCGTCAGGTCACGTCGGAGGTCCTGGTGGACAGGACCTAGGGACATGGCTCACTGTGCAGCACTCACACAGGCTGCGTGACCACGTCCCCTTACTCTGCCTTCCTGTCTGGGAGGCTGAGGGCCCGGGCACCCTCCTCCGACAGGAAATCCGAGTCCTGCCTGCCTGAAGGAGGACCCGGCCCTGGCTCTGCCTCCTCTGCAGATCAGGGTGACCCCAATCACGCCGGGCCCGAGCACCCTGACAGCCGTGGTTGGGAAGCTACAGAGGATGGGCCTCTCCAGACTGGCTCCTGCGCTCTCAGGGCTCCCAGCCTGGGCCCAAGCCCTGGGAGCCCTGGGGGATGGGACAGACCCTGCGCACGCGGCCAGCCGCAGGACCCAGGACCCCGAATTCGAGTCAAGACCATTCCTGTTCTTGAGAACCGCATGTCTGTCAGACCTTTGACTACGGCCCATCCAGCCCTCATGACCCCTAGCGAAGGAGTCCCCGTGGCCACTGAATAGCCAGGGAAACTGAGGCCAGAGGGTCAAGTGGGTTGCCACTGTTACTCTGTAACACCTCTGCGGCACCTGCTCTCAACTCCAGCGTCTATGAGGACCAGGGGCTGCCACTTCCCACACTGCCTTGTCCCAGTGGCGGACGCCTTGGAAACGCTCTGGAAGCCTCTGCACGGTGACCTCCATTTGCCAAAGCCCCTGCTTGCCAGCTCGGGGCCCCAGGCTGTGCCCATCCAGCTCTGTCTCTCTGGCACTCGATGTCCTCTCTGGGAGGAGGCGGTGCTCAGGAATCCCAGCAGGCCCTTCCGCAGCACCCCTCAGAGATGGGCCTGGGCTGCCACCCCCGCTGCAAACACCATTAGGCCTAATTGCTCAGGTCCAGCTTTGAAGGCCGCAGCCCTGCCTGTGCGCAAGGTCTTGCTGGACCTGTCAGCAGTAATCGGGGGTGAATTAATATTTACTAAGCAGAGTCTCACGGGGAGGGGTGGCCCTGAGAACAGGGCGGACCGCAGCCCCCCCGCAGCTCAGCTTGAGGGCCAGCAGAAACCAGATCGGGGCTAATTGCAGGGCCAGGCTTTCTCAGGGTCCCCCGACCCACCCACTCAGAGTGCTTCACAGCCCTCCCACCCTCCTCCTTCAGATGCAGTCCTGCACTTCAAAGGAGCAGAGGAACTCCTGACGCCCTGTCCCCTGCCCACTGCCGCTACCCAGGGCCCAAACCAGGCCCAGACCAGATTGGAGCAAGCCCTCCAGCCTGCCCATCTCGCACCTCCTCCCCCCACAGCCTGGCATCTCTGTACTTCTGAGCAAGGGACTGAAGCTCAGAGAGGTTATCAAGTCACCCAAGGTCACACAGCTGGCCGAGTGGGGGAGCTCACACCGAAAAACAGTTCCTGCTTTTCCTGGAGCTGCTATGGTGGAGCACTAACAGCTGGGCGGCAGAAGACCACAGCCTGTGTTCCCTCCCACTATGGAGCCAGAGCCCAAATCAAGGTGGGCAGGGCTGTCCCCCTGTTCCCCTGTCCCCAGACGCTGGGGTAGCCCCTCTTCCCGGCCCAGACCTGCACTCTGCCTCTCCCAAGCTGGGACCCAGGCCCAGCGGGGAAGGCGCAGTGCTAGGTGCGTGCAGTGACACCTGCTCTCACATGCGACCTTCCCCTGCACCTGCTCCTTGTGGCCCTGAGAGGGGGGTGGCCTCTGGCCCTTTGAGCTGCAGTGTCACCGGCCAGGGGTTAAGTGGCCACCCGAGGGCACGTGAGTCCCTGGTGGGAGGAGGCCACACAGGTGGGCGGTCAGCTGAGCCCAAGCCCACCCTCTCTGCAGAAGGCAATCCAGCAGAGCTGGAGGGTGCATGGGGGGCACCGGAAGTCACCTGGGCCTCGGCCAAGGTTCCACTCGGAGGTTGCAGCCTGGCTTCTCCCTGGGCCACATGGGAGCCCCAGGGAGAGAGAGGCCTGGGGCCTGGGCAGAGGCGGGGCTTGGGGCGATGGGACTCAGGGCTGAGCAGGGCCTGGCTGGGCCCTGCGCGGGGCCGCCATGTGGTGAGCAGGCCCTGCCGCTGTGGTCTGTCTGCAGCCCCGTGTCCACCTGTCACCCACATCTCCCCTCGGCCCTGAACTACAATCAGCTGGCTAAGAAGGCTGGCAGCGACAGGAAGAAGGTCCTCGACCTAGCTCAGCTGGGCCCGGGACTCCTGCTGGAGACTGCTGAGGTGCATCTGTGAGCTCCCCAGCAGAAGCTGCCAGCCTGCTCTGAATCCGGCAACCAAAAGGGGATGGTGAAAAATAACCCCAGGCGGGGAGGACACCCAGGGGCACCCCCCAGGGCAGGAAGTGGTCCCTGGACACAGACTGTGTCACCTCTCCGGGCTCAGCTCAGCAGATGCACAGAGCCGGGCAGGAGGAGCTCACAGGGAGGGGAAGAAGCCCAGGATGAGGCCACTGTGAGCACACCTGGTCTGAGGTCGAACCTTCACAGGCGGAATGGACCAGCCACGGGTCCCCTCCTGTGATGGAGCCCAGCCTGAGTGCTCCGGGGACATTTCCCAGTGGCCGGGCTTCTGTCCTCAGAGGCCACATCATACTGCCTACAGACGAGGCCTGTAGGCCCCGGGCTCGTTAGGGAGGAGCCAAGCTCGTGTGCCCCTCCGGCAGTGGCAGTCATCCGGGACAGAGCTCGGGATGTTTCCTGATTGTCATTTTGTAAGGAACTGAACTCGAGTGTTGTAGGGGACACAAAACTTATCACCATGGAAATGGACCCCCGCAGTGCAGAGTACATGGGATGGGTGGGCGGTCAGTGCATCTGGCTTGCCTGGGGGCCTGGCCTCTGCCACGGGGTGCTTGGGCCACAGCTTCACCCTTGTGGGCCCGACTAGAGCCATCTTCCCAGAGCCCCTGCCTCTCCCAAAGCCCCAGACACCGCTGCTCCTTCCTGTCCGCCCCCGACTCTGCACAAGTATGCAGCTCAGCTGGTCACTGGCCCGGCATCCGGTGGGTGCTCCCTGCCTGGCCCCGAGGTGGCTCTGATGTCCTACACTGGGGGCTCCGTGACACAAACCTCCTGCACCCCAGAGCACAATGGCCACTCTGCACAGGTCGGAGCCCCCAGACCCTGCTCTGTGGCCTCTTCCTGTGGGGTCCTGGCCCTCCGCTATGGGAACCCTGTCCTGTGCTCAAGGGCAAGCAGCCTCTGACCCCAGATCCCATCCTGCCCTTGGCCCAAGCCCGACGGCTGCTAGGCTGTGAGCCGCAGGGGCTGTGTCCTCGTGGATGCCCTCTGTCCCTGGGAGACAAAAGGGCGGGTGCGATGGGCACCTCTGGTGTGGCAGCCGCTTGTGCCCACTCCCTACCTTCTCACAACCCCGCCTTCTGCTCCCAACTGGCTGTTTGCCCATTGGCTTGGCAGTCACGTCCACGCCAAGGGCCTACTGACCCATCAGGCTTCCTGGGCCTGGCCAGCACCCACAGCACCGGACTGTGGCCTGTGCCTCTTATCCAAGCCACTGCCCTGCCTGTACTGGGGACCTGCCCACCTGGATGAGCGAGCAGCTGGTTCTCACCTGGGCAGTTCTCTGGGCAGAACTCCCACGCAAGCAGTGCCCACCTTCAGCAGGCAGCTGGAAAGGGCAGCTCTGGTCTCCTTCATCCATGGAGAGCTGCCTTGGAGGCCCAGGAACCCGGACGCAGGACCTGGGGGGCCGGCCCCTGCTCCCGAGCTGGACGCCATGCGGGATTTCTGTGCCCGTGTTTCTTTCTCCTCACCCAGTGCTGCAAAGCAGGCGAACCTGGAGGGCAAGGCCACAGCCACGGGGCAGGGGCCCCACGGATCGCGGCTGTGACCACTCAAGGGTCCTGGCCCGGGCAGCCACCAGCACGCCATGGGCACTGACACGGATGTCACAGGGCGGCCCCGCGGGAGGCGGGAGCTGGGCACCGGCGCTTAGCTCTTCCGCTTCCCGCCCCGACCCCCAGGGACAGCCCTGGGGCCACCGCACAGCAATGTCTCTTTCTCTCTTCCCCTCCCACCCTCCCTTCCCTCTTCCGCCCTCATTCTCTTCCTTCCTTCCTCACAGGACTCAACGAAGGGTCCGACCTGGAGTCAAGAGGGGCTGCTGAGCTGGTCGTCACACCCGCCTCACCCCCTGCTCCCCGGGTCACATGAGGGTGGCTCAGAGGCTGCAGGCTCAGGAGCCAGGTTCTCTGGTTGCACCGTGGACATCTGAGGAGCCTCCTGCCGGGGTGCAGGTGGAGGAGAGAGCCCCAGGACACCTGGGCCCAGGGTCTGTGGAGACGGCGCCCCCACCCTGCGTGCCTCTCGGCCACGGCTTCCCCACCTTCCCCTGCTCTCTCTACCTCTGTCTCCACTGCCATCTCTGTCTCTTTGTGTGTGTCTCTCTGTCTCTCTGTCTCTGTCCCTCTCAAGTCCCCTCTTCTAAGACCAACCCTCACGGAAATCCCACACTCAGAACTCACATCTGCCCGGACCCCACAGGACCAGAAGTCTCCCTCCCTGCGAGGCCACACTGGGGCGCTGGTCCCGCACCTCTGCCTTGCAGGCCCGTGGGTCCAGGCGGCTCTGTGGGGTTCAAGCCACCCCCGCTGGACTCCCGTCCCCCACGGCACCAGCCCGGCCTCGAGCCGGAGTGGGCCCAGACGCTAATCCCCTCCACATGTAGAACATCCCAGATAGCCCCGAGCCCACGGCGCCTTTTGAACTTGTGAACAGAAATTGATTCAAGGTGACGAATTTGTAATCAGTTTATGATGGATGGGCCGCCTTTCCAGAGAGGCAGCTCCATGTCCCTCCTCCCTCCCGGGAAGCAAATGTGTTTCACTTTATCTCCCCCCGGCTCGGGACTCGGAGGACCGGGAGAAAGAAAATAAAGTCAACTGCAATGTTTAACTTGGGTTAGAGCAGATGCCACTTAATTGGCATGGGTGGGAAGGAAGTGCTAAAGAGGCCGTGCCGCGCCCTCGGCCGATAGGGGCAGATCGGATGTTAAACTATTAGTGTGATTAGGTGAATAATGACTTTGGAACTAATTTCAGTGGATTGGAGAGAGAGCAGGACAGGAGGAAAATAGAAACATCTGCTTGGATATCCTAATTTCAAAGGATAATTGCACAACGCCCGCTCTGTGCCCCTCCCCCAGGCCTGCACCCTTTCTGTCTGTCTTGCTGCCTTTTGCCTTTTTTCTTTTCTTTTTAAAGTCAAAACTACCTTGAAGTGACTGTGAGCACAGCCCGCAGAGTTCAACTCCCAGAGCTCTGGTGGGGAGCGGGTGCCAGCCCCGTGGGACAGAGGAGGGCAGAGGCTCCGACTGCGGCCTTCCAGCCCCACGGCCTCAGCAGGGGCTGCTGCTCAGGGCCAGCCGGCTGTGGGCAGCAGCCCAGATGCCTCTGGCTCAGGACGCTTTTGAGATTCTGCTGAAATCCAGATACCACCGCAGGCAGCCAGCGCCAGAGGCTTTCGGGCCTGCCCTGGGCCTGAACCGCCGCGTCACTGCCAGCCGGCCCTGCAGCCCTCCAGCCTCTAAGGTCCAGGCTGGGTCTGAAGAGCAAAGAGAAACAGGAGGGAGGGAGGGAGGAAGACAAACCAGAACAAGCGCTGGTTCCCGGGGCGCCGGCCAGTGTCTGTGGTGTCAGTGGCCCCCCAGTGGTGGGTTTCCAGCTGCCGACGCCTGTCCCAGAGCCCAGGGGCGGGGAAGGGGGTGATGCTGGGTTCCTGCTGGCACCTCTGGGACCCCACACACAGCGCCTCTGAGACTGTGCAGCCTGCATCCCCACATGGCCCCTCTCTGGACCGTCCCTGTCTGAGAAACATCCGCCACTCCCCTCAGGTCCGTCCCCAGGCTCTCCGATGTTGGGGCCTCTCGGTCGCCACCTCCTGCAGGTTGGGGCCCCTGGGCTGGGCTGGGCTGAGCGCCCCGCATGGCCCGGGCATGCACAGAGGGCTTCCGAGGCCCCCCTGGGGTAGCTCTGCTGGTCACCAGGCCATCGGCATCGACACCTGTCCTTCCCCCCTCGCTTTCTTCCTTTACGTTCACACTGCCGTATGTTCACTCTGCGGGCACTATGCCTGGCCCCAGGACCCGGAGCGGCAGCACGCCCAGACTCAGGCGCTCAGGGCCAAGCTGAGTGAAGGACGCCCCTAGGGCCCCCGGGGGGCAGGAGGCAGGGCTTTCTGGAGCGGGCGCTCAGTGGGCACATGGGAGCTTCAAGGGTCCAAGGCTCCTCCGACAGAGGGGCTGCACAAGCCCCTGGGGGACTCGGGTGGCCCTGGGGCAGGCAGTGGGCTGTGGCGAGGGCCTCACTGAGCAGGACTGCCAGACCACCTCCTTCAAGGCCACCACTGGGTGGGACAACCGGGGTTTGTCCACAGGACAATAGGGAGACCCTGCAGGAACCTGAGGAGTAGGTGAGGGGTGTCTCAGACTGATATTTAAAACCAAGTCGGGCATGGTGGTGCACACCTATAATCCCAGTACTCTGGGAGGCTGAGGCAGGAGGATGGCAAGTTCAGGCCCAGACCAGGCAACTTAGTGATTTAACAGGTCCCATATCAAAATAAAGACTAAAAAAGGCGGCAGGTGCAGCTCAGTGTGAAGGCCCGAGTTTAATCACCAATGCTGCAAAGATAAAAGTTTTAACAGGTGGTGCAGGGACGGGAGTGTCCCGTGCCCATCTGTGCCCGGGACGGCTGCAAACCTGCGAGAGGCTCCTTGGGGTGCACTCGCTCCCACTCCCCACGCAGCCTTCTGTCCTCACCTGTGTTTTCAGCTGCCAGCCGCGATCCATTGGGAAGTAGGAAGTGGGAAACTCCAGAACCAAACGACGCCCCAGTTTTAAGTTGCACAGCATTCCGAGCTGCACGGTGAGGAGAACTTGTGCTCGTCCCGCTCCGTCCCCCAGCACGCCGTCACCCCTGCCCAGCATGCCCACGGCCCAGCGCTGCCCGCCGCCCGCTGTCCAGGGCCCACCCTCTGTCAGCAGCGGGGCTGTCCAGGAATTGCTGGCTCGTTATTCAGGAGTCGTGCGTCCTGGCCCCAAAGGGCAAACACAGGGAGACAGGCAACTAGGGAGGGCCACAGAGAGACCGGACATGCTCCTTTTAAGTGACAGGTGACAGTGTGATCAAGGTTTGAGAGAGAGAGGGGGAGAGCGAGAGAAAGGTGAAAGCCATGTAGCTCTTCTTAGAGTACATGGTTCTAATTGTTCCTGCTTTATTGTCAGCGGTTGTTAAACTCTTGCTGTGGCTAGTTTGTAAATTAACCTATTTGCAAAGCAAGGTCAGCACGTCCAGGAAAGTGTCATCCGTGATGGCAGTCGTCCCCTGGAGGTCTTGGGGCACAGCTCCCTCGGATGAGGGGGACCAGTGTGATGTGTGTGCACACGGTGAGAATAACAAGTGTGTCTGGGAGCCCACGCAGGGCCAGACAAGCAAAACTGTCTGCGGATGGTGAGGCCAGGCCGGATGTCCGGAGCCGGAGTCTTGGCCCCATCACCCAGGTGCCGGGCAGGTTGGGCAACCCCACCCCACCCCCAGGGCAGTGGCTGCAGGACCTCCAGGCCCCTACAGCTGCTGGATGGAGACCCCGTCCTGCTGGGTGGGCACGAGCCATGCAGAGGTCGAGAGAAGCAGTCACGGACCCTGGGGCCAGAGAGGTGGGAAGCAGCCAGATGAATCACAAGCATCTTTAGCAAGCCTGGCAGCTTGCTGGGGCTCAGAAATGAGTTTTTAATTAACTGCAATTCACTCCTAGGAATATGCTCAAGAAAACAGGGGTCCACACACACATATGTACATAAGTGTCTATAACATTATGCATCATAGCCCAGGAGGAACAAGACCTGAATGTCCATCAACCTAAGAACAGACAAACAACTTGTGGCCACACACAGGGTGGAATATAATACAGCCAGAAAAAGGGAGGAAAACCTACACTCTTCTCAACAGGGCCAGTGTCAAAGATGTGATGCCAAGTGACAGGCCTGTTCCCAGAGACCCAGACTCCCAGGTTCCACCAGGAGAAGGGTCCTGAGGGGGGCTGTCTATGAGACAGGCAGCAGCTTGGTGGGTGACAGGGTGCAGGGACAGCTACAGGGTTGGGGCTGTTTCTGAGATGTGGGGTGTCCTAGAGCTCATGCGGAGCTTCTCACAGGCGTCTGTGAGTTCACAAACACCATGGAAACTGTGCTTCAAAGGTCACGTTCCAGTGAGCAGGTGGGGGCTGAGGCTTAGCCCGGCGAAGGTGACGGGATTTTGTGGGATCAGCGGCCCTGGAAATACCCTGGCCATGAGGGGCATGGCTGGGGAGGCGGGGGCTGGAGCCCAGGCCCGGGCCCTCAGTGCCTCCTGCACCCCGGCCCCTGGCTGCTCTGCCCAGCGGGCGCCAGCATCTGTATCTCCAGGCTGCCTGGGCCGGGGTCTTGGTTGTACCCAGTGTCCCTCACCCCACCCCACCCTGACACTGCTGACAACGATGACGAGGCGCCCTGTCCACACCTGGGCTGCAGCTGCTGTGAGCCGCAGCTCCGTCCTGGGCGCCCGGGGCTGGGGCACACAGGAAGCAGAGGGCCGCTCAGGCTCAGGCTCAGGCTCAGGCTCAGGCTCCTGACCCTCCTGGTAGTGGCTGTGCTGGGCAGGCAAGGGCTCTGCCAGGAGGAGGCCACTAAACGCTCTCCGCCTGAGAGCAGCAGCTGATTAAATTGGCCGCTGACCTTTTCAATTACATTTTGTTAATTTAAGTGGTTCGGGAAAAATCCTCCCCTGCTTTATCGGGTTCCGATCCAGTGTGAGGAGCCGTGCAGCAGGCGGGTGCCCTGGCGTGCCTCCGTGCGCAAAGGACCTGCTCCGCACATGTGCAGATTATGAGCCCCTGAACGCGTGTGTGCTTGTGCCTGTGCGCGCACACGCGTGTGCGTGGGGGCCGGGAGACCCGGACGAGGGGCTCCTCCCCCTCTGGCCCCGCTTCCCAGGGTCCAGCTCAGGCTCCTCCCTTGCAGCTCCACCTCGCCGGGAGGAGAGCCAGGGCTGGCGCAGGGGAAAGGGGACCCCAGATGCCCGGCTGCGGGGTTCGCACAGCTCCCAGCAGCTCTTGTGGGAGGGGCCCCTGTCACCCCGCTGCCCCCAGCATTCCTGGCTGCGTTCTGAGCCCGGGGCGCCTTTGAAGTTGGCCTTGAAATCTGACACGGTTTGACCCGCCTCTCCCCGCTGCCAACACATCCGCGCCGGGCCGAGGCTCTCGGGAAACAGCCCGGCTCCCAGGTGGGACGGGCACCACAGGACCCGCGCGGCCACGGCCCTGCCATCTGCTCCGGGCTCCTGCCTCTGCGCTTTCGGGCCAGCCCCCCACTGCCCGGCCCTCCCTCCCC
>NW_004955514.1:2535880-2613989 GCF_000276665.1 Chinchilla lanigera
GCCCCGCCCCCAGGCTTCTCTCCACCCGGTCCACGCTCTCCTACCCTGTTCCCGACATCCCATGGCCCGAGTCCGAGTGTGAAGGGGACAGGGTCAGCATGGGGCGGAGCCAAACCCTAACAAAAAATAAAAAGCAAGCAGGAGGCCAGGAGGGAGGGGCCCGCCAGCGCACACCTGACGGCAAGGACGTCACAGATCCTGGCACCAGGCCCCTGCCCAAGGCCGCCGCAGCCGCCTGGGGTGGCACCAGGAGGACGCAGCTCGGTGGAGTCCGTGGCCCGCGATCCTAGTTTCAAATCCCTCGGGCGGCCCCATCCGGCCCCCAGTCTTCTCCTGCCTGGCTCCTGGGTTTGTGCGTCTGACGATGACGCAGGCGCGCCCCCCGCCCCGCGTCCCCTCCGGAGTCCGCGCTGCTGCTCTCCGTGTGCCGGCGCAGCCCACAGCAGCGCGGCCGCCCCGTTCCCCAGCGTCCCATCTGCCCTGGGTCGCCCGCCCCACCCACGCCCTCCGTGCTGGGGCCGAGGTCTCTGCTGAGCCCTGGACACAGAAGTGGCTCGGACAGCTTCCCCTCGGACAGTTTCCCCTGGGGCCTCTGCCGAGCTGCTCACGGAAAAGGAGCCAGAGAGCAGCTGAACGCAGAGAGGGTCCCAGCCCAGAGGGGAGATCGGGGCTCAGGGCCCACCAGAGAGCAGGTGCCCCCAAGGTACCCCAGCCCCCAGGAAGCCGGGTGGGAGCTGCACACGGAGGTGAGGCAGACAGAGGGCACGCAGGAGTCACAAGACTGAGCCCAGCCCCAGGGCAGCTGGGGAGAGGAAAGAGGAGTGAGCCCCGTCCACGGGGACAGAGCAGCGTGCGGAGCTCTGCAGAGGGTTGTTCGCAAGCCCCACGTCTAAATAACAGGTAGAAAGTAGCCCGGAGTGATGGTGCACACCTGTAACGCCAGCCCTCGGGGAGACTGAGGCAAGAGGATCCTAAGTTCAACCCAGTTTGGGCAATTTAGGGACTTAGCAAGACCTTGTCTCAAAAAATAAGAAAAGAGCTGGTGATGTAGTTCAGTGCAAAGGCCTTGGGTTTGATCTGCAGTGCAAAACAAACAAACAAAAAAGTAAAAGGAAGCTAGGAAGTGAAGTTAGGAGCAGAGTCAAGAGAAAAAGTAGACAATAGGAAGAGACCCACAGGTGACCCGGCTCTGCAGCCTCCGGCTCTGAGCTGAGAGTGACCCTGCCCCACACGCTTGTGGGAAGAGAGGCACCGGGCGAGGGGGGGGGATACTGTAGCAGACCCGGAATTTGGGGCGGGTCCTCAGCAAAAAGGCCTAAGAGCCCAAGTGGGGAGCTCAGGGGACAGGCCGCCAGCACTATGGTCGAGCGGGGTGTTGGGAGCTGTGGACCAAGGGACAGGAAATGCAGGCGCAGCGAACCCAGGGAGGGCGGGCAGACCTTGTGCTGTTGGGGAACAGGGATCTGCAGACGCTGAGGCAGCGGGGTCCCGAGCTTCGGGGCCAGAAGGCACGGAGAGAGTGAGTCAGGGCCAGCCTGAACTGCAGAGCAGACCCGGTCTCAGAAAACCAAGCCAAAAACAATGAGAGAGGATCGGAGTTAGGGCGGTAGAAGTAACCCCCGCTACACAGCTTCCAGGGTGAGGCCATGAACCGCGTCGGGCTGAGTCTGCCTCGGGTGTGAGGCCCTCATCCAGCTCCCGGCGTGCCCCTCCCAGTGTGCCGATGCAGTCCAGGTGACACGCGGATCCCGGGGGCACCCTCACCCTGTGTCTGTCCGCGTCCCTCCGCGCTGACCCCAGACACGGATGCGCACCACGGCAGAGGAGGCGCCCGCCTGTCTCATCACTGCGATTCGGACTCCCTGGCCCCTCCCACTGTTTGCGTGGTGTCCCTAGGGTACGCGCCCCGCGGCTTGGGGACCCGCGCTCCATGCGCCTGCCCCGTGATGCCAGCTGCCGAGAGTGCACAGAGGACAGGGGGGTGAGGTATGCACGGTGGAGGGGACCCCACTGGCGACCGGGAGGTCGCAGGGCAGGCGAGAAGCCGCCTCGGGGCGGGCACCCTTCCTGAAACCCGCTGCCGGGAGGCCTCGTGGGCGATGCTGGACCAGCAGGGACGGCCGGCGGGAGCGCACGCTGCGGGTCCTCTGACGCTGTGGCCAGTACCCGTATCCAGAGTCCCCCACATGCCAGCTGTGAAAGGGGACACCGAACCCCCTCACAGACGGGGAGACTGGGGCTCGGGAGGTTACAGACGGAGTCTGTGGTTGCATGGTGGTTGGATGGGGCTGGAACCTAGAGCAAGGGTTTCTTGGGGTCCTACAGTCAGCCCAGCCCCCTCGGGCTGAAAGCCCCCCAAAATCCCAGGTGCCACCTGCCTGCCCAGACTGCTTCCTTCCTCCCGCCCTGTCTGCTCGGCTCCTCCCAGCCGCACCAGATTCGAATCCCTAGTCCAGGAAGCCTGCCTGGGCCCCGGGGCCCCTGAGGGCCTCCTGTGGGCTTCCTGCCCCCCACCAGGCAGGGCCAGCGGGGTTTGACCAGCTCAGCTGTCCTGTGTGCCCTCCCCTGACTGGAGCTCCAGGGGCTGGGTCTGCTCAGTCCCCACCCCACCACCGTGGGTCCTCGCAGATGTCTCTGCGGTGAGCGGGTCCATGAGGCGAGCGCTCCTTGGACCCACCCGCTCCTTCACCATCCGGCACACGCGGGTCACCACCGCC
This sequence comes from Chinchilla lanigera, assembly GCF_000276665.1. NCBI lineage: Eukaryota > Metazoa > Chordata > Mammalia > Rodentia > Chinchillidae > Chinchilla > Chinchilla lanigera. The sequence goes on from NW_004955514.1 coordinate 2,538,598, forward strand.
ATCAGCTCCCTCTAAGCAGCAGCGACTTCCTTCCCACAGGCTCGGCAGCTTGGTTCTGTGCTGTGTCTAGGTTGTGCGGGCTCGCTCCCTCCCATCCCAGGCTGCTGCTGCCGGAACCACAGAGCCAGCCTGCAGCTGGCCAGAAGTGCGCCCCGCGGTGGCCACGCGGAGGACAGCGGCCCGGGCCGGAGAGCTCAGGGAAGGGAGAGGGCGCTAGAGCAAGGCTTTGACCACTCGCAGTTGCTCTTCCACCTGAGCGGGTCGTGAGAGTGCACATGCGCTGCAGAAGGGACGCCTGGGGGAGGGGAGAGCGGCGTCGGGAGGGTGAGAAGGAAGCCTGCAAGAGGATGGCACCGCGGGAAGGGAGTGGACCTGCCTCTCGCCTGCTCGGCTTCCTCCCCATCGCCTTCTTGAGCTCCCTCCTCCGGGGGGGAAAACGGAGGCCACACCTCCCATGAGTGGCAGGCGGGCACTGGGAGGTGGCCAGGAGGCCAGTCTGGGGACAGGGTACCCAAGGCACACAGGGCCTTCACCCTCACCTTCCCCACGGCTCCTGGGGACGTGTGAGGTATCGGCCAAGTGTGGTGTTCAAAAACCCTGGCCTTCGTCTTGCCAGAGTGAATGTTTGAATCTATACCCATTTGCGAAGGGCGCAGAGCTAACAGACACACCCAGGCCCCGGGAGAAGGGGGAAGTGGGACCAGGTCCTCCGGGCTGGGGTTCTCATCCAACGTCCCCCCGTGGGTGCTGGGTTCGGACCAGGCTGGCAGCTTCCCTCCGCACACAGCTGTGGTTGCCGCTGGGGGTTTATTGCCTTGGCTGCCGGGGAGCTCACAGTTGCATTCTCAGCTGTCCCCAGCAGGGGTCCCGGCTGAGCTGGGCTTAGTGGGGAACTCATGCAGGGGGTGGAGGGCACCTGGGCAGGTACGTGGGGCCCTGAATGGTCTGCATCATGCAGCATCTACACAGCCCAGGTTCCCGACTGGGTGGACTGCTGGAAGAGAATCCCTGGGTGTGGACGGACGTCCCTAACCACACCGCCCCAGGCAATCTGGGCTGTCCCCTGGTGGCAAACCCTCTGCCCCTGCTTGTCTGTAAATAAAGTTTTATTGGGACACAGCCCACTGATCTGTGTATCACCTGCAGCTGTTTCTGTGCTTTGATCACACTGCTGAGCAGAGACCATTCAGCTCCCAAGGGGAAGGTGCCGCCAGACTCTTCACAGGAAAAGCTTTCAACCCTGATATCAGGTCACGCAAGTCAATCCCTCTGGAAGTACTCATGACCTAGCTCAGGGCAATGAGATGTGGGGCCTTGTATCTCCTGACCAGAGAGAGGGAGACCACCCCCAGTCATAGCAGCCTTCATCCTTGATTCCTGTTTGGTCACTGAAGTATTAGGAGGTGATGGGTGGAGTAGCAGCAGCCTTTCTGGAGACAGGAGGTGAGACACAGGAGGTGCACTCAGAGGGACTGGGTCCCCACAAGAGCATGGAGTAGACTACACTGAGACAACTCACCTGGCCAAGATTGCACGCTGTGTAAAGTCCTTGGTTCCATGATGATGACAGGAACAATATACCAGAGTGTGGTCAAGTGTGGCCATTACAGCAAGCCCTGCCCTGCATCGAGCCTGACTCAGGACAGCCCTCCAGGATAGGGGAGGCTGCAGCCTCTGTCCCCATGGTAACCAGGTTCCAAGCTACCTTGTCCACCACTGAGTGCTTTCTTTGGTTAGTTCTTCTCTGAGAGCGATTGTGGGCTGGAAGCAGCTGGGGTAGCATCAGTCACCTCAGGCTGCAGTAACAAAATATCATAGACCAGGCGCCACCACTAGGCATTCTGGAGGCTGGGAGCCCAAGGCCAAGCTGGCAGCCCACGTGGCTCCTGGCAAGAGCTCTTCTTGCTTGTAGATGGCTACATGTCCTCTACAGGCAGACAGGGTGCTCCGGTGTCTCCTCCCCTTCTCCGGAGGGCACCAGTCCTGCTGTGAGGCCTCAGCCCCGGGGCCTCACCTACACCAACCAGAGACCAAAGGCCTCGTCTCCAAACAGTCGTGCAGGGCGGCGCACTTGGGGGACGCGGTTCGGCCGAAGCGGGCATACAGTGGGCACAGAGGGACTAAAGGGGCTAAGCCCGGCCCCCATTGGGCTGCCATCCGGGCTCGGCCAGGATCCCATCTCGGATTCCAAGCTCCTGTTCCCTCTCAGGACCCCACACTGTCATCACACACAGCTGTCACACCATTGCCTGGCTTGACCCTAGGAGGGAGGCGGCCAAGACTTTTTATTACCCTTATGTTGATGAGGATATCTTGGCTCCCTTGGTTAGAGCCAAAGAAGGGTGGAATTCTTCCATCCACCCACCCTTCTGCTTCTCCCCCTGTCCATCCACCCATCCATCCACCCATCGACCTGTGTATCTACCCACTCATCCTCCACCCACGCCCTGCTCACCCGTACACGCATCCTGCTATCCATCCACTAACTCACCCATCCACCCACTAACTCATCCATCCATCCCTTACCCACCCACCCCTCCATCCATTCATTTCCACTCATCCACCTATCCAACCATGCACTCATCTACCACCCACCCATCAACCCACCATCTACTCACCCACTTATCCATCCATCTGTTCTCCAATGCACCATCCATCCACCCACCTATAACCCATCCAACCATCCATCCTTCCATCCATCCATCCGTCTTTTCATCCACCCACCCACCCATCCATCCATGCAGTTGTTCAGTGAAGATCCCCAAGCAAACACCAAGGTCAAGGCCCCCCCACCCCCAGTTAACACTCGTGCACACTCGCCCACTCCGCTGGGCATCTGCCCCATGGAGACACAAGGCCTCTGGGCCTTTCTGGCCCATCACGCTGCCAGTGGCCGCAGTCTCCCTGCTGAGCCCTACGGAGCTGACCTAGGACTCCCTCCCCCCAGAGTACCTTTGTCTCCCACGGCAGATTCCCCAGGATGGGGGGATTTCCAGGGCCCCCGTTTGCTCCCGAGGGCTGGGAGCCACCGCGGAGAGGAGGAGGAGGAGGAGGAGGAGGGCCTTTCCTTCCTGCACACGGCTCTGTCTGCTGGGGCCTGAAAACCGATCTTCCGTAAGGAGGGCCCAGCCGAAGTCGAAATGGAAAACAGACCCTGGGCGGCTAGAGCGAGCCCAGACAGCCCAGATCAAAGGCGGCCGGCTGTCCACGGGCCCCAGCACGGCGTCTGGTTATCAAATTTGCACTTGGCAGCCTCTCTCCTGCTCACCCTCCTGGAAGGAAGAAAGACCCAGCCGAGGCCGACAGCAGCAGAGGTTTCTGACACGGCCCGGCTGCAGAGCCACCTGCCGCTCCCGCTTCCTGTGCCGGCCCCGCTCCGCAAGCACCAACCGCAGGCCGGCACTCAGCTCCGGCCCGCGCGGTGTGCCCCGTAACCCGGCCGGCAGCTGGGGCTGCAGCCGCACTTCGCAGCAGACGTGGTCCCTCAGCCGCCCGCGTGGCTGGCGTGTGGCAGAGCTGCGGCACACACTGCGAAAGCCAGCTCTTTGGGGGTCAGAGGCTGCTTCTCAGTGTGGCTTCTGGTCCACCTGTGGGGGACAGGAGGGCAGGTTAGAGCCAGGTCCTGGGGACACGAAGCAGAAAGGGGCCAGGGTGGAAAGGCAGCGCCAGGAGCTGGAGCAGCTAGCTCTGCTGTGTAACAACCACCCAGCCCCCCAGCGCTTGACAAGAGCCGGAAGTGCAGGGAGTGGTTTGTGGACACAGCCAGGGAGCCAGCTGGAAGCCATGGGATACAGGGTGCTCACAGACAGGGCTGCTCCTGGGCGGGGAGACAGCACCTGCTCTGCTCTCCCACATTGTTCTCTTGGGGAAAAAGTCACAGACTGGCAGGCAGAGACAGGAATGCCCCGCCCGCTATCTGCAAAGGCTCAGGTAGAATCGGGCAAGGTGCATGGGCTGCCACTCTGTCCTGGGCAGACCACGGCCCACCCTCCCCAGCGTCCTGCAGCCACCACCAGGGCCCTGTCTGTGCATGTGAATGCCAGTCCTGTCCACGCAGCCAGTCCCCAAGCGGTCACCCGATCCCCACAGGGATGCCTGGCCCTCCACGTCCCCATGGGCGGTGGGCTGGCCTCTGTGACCGGCCCTCCAAACCCCGGAGCAGGCCCCAGGCCCACCGGCCGCCTCCAGACGGCTGCACAGCTAGACAGCCTCCCGGGCAGTCCTCGTCCGTTATCTGCCTGGGCGCTGTCATCACGCGCCAGGCGCAAATCGGAAGCAAATGTGGCGCCCGGGCAGCCAGGATGCCTGGAACATTGGCTTTCATTTTCCCTCCTGGCACCTTGGGCTCCGAGAGAGGAGGCCGAATCCCACAAGAAAGCGGCTCGGGTCGGGCCTAAGCGAAGCCACGTGTCTGTGCAGCACTTCAGATGCTTGGAAATGTTTTTCAAATGCTTGGGCCCCGAAAACCTCGACCCTGTGTGGGCCTGTGGCGTGCTGGGGTCGGAGCGGGGTCTGACAATCCCAGAAGCTTCGCTCCAGCTCTTCAGGGGTCACAGCCTCTCCGGGCTCCGGCACCCCCTCCCTTACCTCCCTCCTCGCCCTCCTGTCACCCCGCGGAATGGGCCTTTACCTCACCCAGTGAGCTCCCCAGGCCCAAGCTGGGCCTTACCTTCTGTCCCCCACCAACCTGCGGCTCCTCCCCTCCCTGCCAGGCTCCTGGTGCAGTGCAGCAGCAGCTTGGGGTCCCCACCCTGCACCCCAGCCTCTGCCCTGCCCCCGGCCATGTGGGGGAAGGGAACTTGTGGGGGAGCCATCGCTGGACACTGAGGGCTGCGCCTTCCTGCTGAGTTTGCCCCTCGGAGCCCCAGCGGGGGTGCGAGGAGAGTGAGGCCAGGCCCTGTGACCTGGCTTCTCCGTTGAGCCGGAGTGTCCCCGATGTGAAGGTCACTCTCTTGGCTGTCCGTCTGTCTCTCCTCATCTGTGCCTGTGTCTCTCTCTCCATCACTGCCCCTCCCGTCCTGTAGGGCCCATGGCTGGTGACAGCACATCATCCCCAGCCCCGGCCCTGAGCCTCCCGTGGCCTCTCCACAATACCCCCTCCGGCCAGCTTGTGGCCACCTTGATGGCACAAGTGTCCCTCACAAGTGCCATGTTCTGGGCTCAGCAGAGAGCCCTGGTGTGGCTCAGCCCACTGCCCAGAGGAGCCCAGGTGTCCCTGGCTGAGCCGCCACCCCAGTGAGCCTTATGGGAGACTGCTGGGGCCGCCAGCCAGGAGCCCGGCACCTGCCCCCATGCTGCCCAGTTGGCCAGACACAGCAGGACCCAGGCGCAGCTCTGAGGACTCCCAGTCACAGCCCAGCAGGTACAGACAGAAGCTTGACCAAGGGGCAGGGTGAACCCGGGCAGGTGGGGAAACTGAGGCAGGTACCACCTGCCCTGGGCCAAAAAATCAAGACCTGTGGCTCTGCCCTCACTGGCTAGGTGGCTGTTAGTGTGGACCTGGAGTGTCCCCGAAGGCCGTGGTCCCAGATGTGGTGCTACTGGGTGATGGTGGGACTTTTGGGGGAGGGGCCTCGTGGGAGGAAGTGAGGCCACGGGGGGGGGGTGGCCCCAAAGGGGATGGCGGGACCAGCTCTTGCTCCGGCTCTGCCCCACAGGCACTGCCACACTTCCCCAGTGCCGTGCTACACTGCCACATCCCCAAAGCAACAGGGCCAAGGACAGCGCGTGGACTCTGAGGCAGAGCACAGCCTCCCTTGCGCTGAGCCGATGAGCTTGGGTGCTGCTGTAACGATGCAAGCGGGTTGGCCTGGTGGCCTGGGCGAGTGTCCGACCTTCTCGACTCTGCCCAGGATGCCACAAGGTCAGATGGCAAAGCACCGTGTCAGTGGTCAGACCTGACCTCACTGTTCGTGGCTGTCAGCACCAGCCCGGAGCTCCTCCCCTTCCTGACCTCCCTGAGATGCCCCGAGTCCCATGAGCCCTTCTTCAGCCTGGTATGTTCAGCCGCCCAACCTCCATGCACTTCCGGTACCAGACCCCAAGACTGTGAGATCCAGCAGAGCAAACATGAGCAAACTCGGAGCAGGCATGTTCTCTACAGGACACGGAAGCATGAAGACAGACTATAAAAGGGAAAATGGATTGAAACCCACGACAACTGAAAACTCTGCTTTGTAAAAGCTTTTAAAGAACGCAAAGAGACAAGCTGAAGACTGGGACAAGATATCTGTGAAATGTACATCTGGTGAGCAGGTTATATTTAGAAGAGTATTTTTACATATTCTCTGACAGATCAGTTATAAGAAAACGGAATTTTGCAGTGGGCAAGAGATTGGAACAGATCCGTAAATAATGACACATTCACAGCCGGCAAGTGCTGGCAAAGAAGTCTGCACAGTCAGTCTCTAGGGCAGTGAAAACAGAAGCCAGGAAGAGACCCCACTCACTCCCATAGGCCTGCAGTGGCCAGAACATCTACCTCTCCGCAGGCCTGGTGGGAGAAGCGGCCTCTTAGCAAACAGGTCGGCAGCTTCGCACGTGGTCACCCAGAGGCTTGCCTGGGCCCAGCCGTCCCTGTGTCTATGCTGCACCTGCCCTCAATGTACATGCTGCTTCCCGTCATGGACAAGGAGGGTTTTGTTGCAGTCATCACACTCTCATAGATGTACACACCTTCGGGATATTGCTGATCACTGCAGTGTGACACTCCTCCTGTTTAGGAAGCTCAGACTTTCCACGCTCACCCAGTGGCTGTAGCACGTTGGCGTCTTAGCTACTCTCCTGTCACTGAGACACAACACCTGTCACCCACCATTGAAAGGAGGAGAGGGTTATTTTGGTTCATAGTTTCAGAAGAGTAAGTCCATGGTTAGCTGGCTCCAGGAAGGCAGAAATGGCAGCCGTGGCCAAACAGCATGGCAGAAGAGAGCAGTTTGTGTCATGGTGGGAGGAAGCAGAGAAAGGAGCAGCCAGAGACAAGAATGCGTCCTTCCAGGCCATGCCCCAGTGATCACCTCCCACCAGGCCCCGCCTCCTACAGCAGTCAGCCCTGCATGACCTCATCCGTGGATGAGTCCACTGATCAGTACAGCACCCCATGATCCAGTCGCTTGCCACACACAGGAGACTTTGGGGGACATTTTAGCTCTAAACTATAACAACATCTGAGTCTTTTTTGTCTTCAATATCTTTTATGTGATGAAATATCCACAGCATAAAACTGACTGCTTTGACTGTTCCAAAGGTGCATTTCAGTGCTGTTCATGTTTTTGGGTGGCTATTACTGCCCCACAAGTAGTAGTTTTTACCTTGTGCTGGCCAGCTCTCCAACCCTGTAGCTAGTGCCTGAGGTGATCAACTTATAAAGCAGAAAGGTTGATGTTGGCTCATGATCCTGGAGGCTTCAGGCCCTGATCCATTGACCCCAAGCTTGGGGCCTGTGGCGAGGCAGTGTGTCGTAATGAGGACACAAGATGACCCACTGCCTCATGGGCAGAAATAAAAACAAGCCAGGACAGGGCTGGGCGCCCCCACTCTATCCTTCATGTGCTCTCTCCTTTGTGCGCACACGGTGACTGAGGCTCTCCCACAAGGCTGCACCTCTAGAAGATTCCACCAGGTCCCAACAGTACCACTCTGGAGACCAAGACTCTAACACAAGGCTCTTGGGGGCCACTGAAGGTTCAGCTACAGCATCCTACAGAATTGAAACTCTGTCTTCATTCAGAGCTAACTCCCCTTGACTGCCCCTCCCCCAGCCACAGCCGCTGTGCTATCTGTCTCTATGGTTCTACCTACTCTGGACATTTCGCACATGTGGAATCGGACAGGATGTGGCCTCTCATGATCATCTTTCACTGTGTGTAATGTTCTCAAAGTTCATTCACATTATAGTACCTGTCAGAATTTCCTTCCTTTTTACAGCTGAATACTATTCCACTGTATGAAGTTTGTCCACCTATTCTCTTGTCAGTGGATACTTGAGTTCTTTCCATTTGTTATGGTTTAGATCTAAAATGTCTCCCTAAACTCTCACGTGTTCAGAGGTGGGTTTTTGGAAGGTGGTGGGATCACAGGGGTGCTACATTCATCAGGGGATTCATCCATTGATGAGTTGATGGCTGGATGTGTGGCTAGGAGGCAGGACCTGGTTGGAGGTGGTCACTAGGGATGTGACTGGAAGCGTATATTCTTGTCTTCAGCTTCTCCATTCTATCTCTGCTTCCTGGTCACCATTGGTAGAGCAGGTTCCCTTCCCTAGCCCCTTCTGCTGTGCCAGTTCTGCTTTGGAACTAATCAGCCAGGGACTGACCCTCCTAAACCATTAACTAAAATAAATTTCTCCTCCTTTCAATTGCAAGTGTTGGGTATTTTTTCCTAGTGATGAGAAAGTGACTAATACAGAAAATTGGTCCTAGGAGTGGAGACATTACTGTATCTGCGTGGTTCAGAAGCCCTTGGAAATGGTTTGTGGGAAGAGTTTAAAGATGCTGGTGGAGAAGCACTAGAACGTTGTGAGCAGAGCTTGATGGGTGATTCTGGCCAGTGCTCAGAAGACTAGAGTGCTGATAGAAATGTGGACAGTAAAGGCCAGGCTCACAAGGTTTCAGATAGGAATTGGACTAGAGGCCATTTGTGTTACATTCTGGAAAAGAACTTGTCTACATTTTGCCCCTGCCCTAAGACTTTAGGTGAGGCTCAATTTAAATGTTATGGACTAATTAATTTGGCAGAGGTCAGCAGAGACCAGGGAAGGTCCAGTGCACCGGCGAGGAAGCCCCAGGGGAGAGAGGAGCCTGGCCCCTCGGGTCAGCACCAGGGACAGTGCCCGAGACTTCTGCAGGTCACGACGCCGATCATCACACAGAGGCCGCAGGGTCCTACACAAGGAGGCAGGACCCGCCCTTCCCGGTTCTTTCTGGGTTGTTCTCCTGGAGTCGCAGATGTCTCACAGGATAGCACCCTCTTTTCCAGGAGGATGTGGGGTTCAGCCAGTGGCCAGAGAAGAAATGGGATGAAGGGTATTTAATGATTCTGTGGTACAGGGAGGGGTGTCCAGGTCACGTTCCTAATGCTGGAGTGACGGAGGACAGGGACAGCAAGACCAGGCAACCTCAGGGCAGGGGCTGCTCTGCGAGAGGACAGCACGATCCAGGCTCAGAGCCTCCAGGAGCCCAGCCCTGTGGCCTGACCTTGGGACGTTACACCACGTCCACCTCTGCAGTGACTCTAGGTCACTGGCTCTCTGCAACCGTGACCTGCTGATTTTCCCCCTCTGGCTCTGGCCAGCCACCTCCAGAGAGAACCAGGACGCACGGCTGGATGCAGGCAAGGGCCTGGCCCTGGGCCCTGTGAGGCCAGCAGCGGAAGACCCTTCCCGGCTGCAGGAGCAGAGAGAGGAGCAGGGACAGGCCTGAGGAGTGCCTGATGCAGCAGCCCAGCTCCTCCCCACCTGCTGAGTGACTCTGCGCATCCCTGCACTTGACATGCCACTGTCACCGTGAGGGCCTCGGCTGGCTTCCTGCAGGCCTGAATCACTGCCTCCCACACCTACAGCTCTCACCTGGGCCCTCCTCCCTCCCGGAAAAGCTGGTCCGGGAAACACCCTCCCCAGGCCAGCCGCAGGAGTGTCCCCAGGGGTCTGTGGTATGGTGGCGGAGGTGGTAGGTCTGGGGCAGGTCCCCTTCATCGTCCCTGACTGCCACACTGTGCTCTCTCTTCCCAGAAAAGCTGCTAAATTTAGGCAAGCTCTTTTCTCTCTGACAGCCAAGGGCTGCCAGTAAGCTGACCTGCCGGGGGCCAGACTGGAGCCCAGCCCTGTGGCCACTCGCAAGCTGCTGTTCCTGGAACAGGAGGGCAGAGTGTGCTTTATGCAGGCTCGGTGTCTGTCCTACAGCCCACAGGAAGCCAGCCCTTCCTCACAGGGACAGGCAGCAGGGACACTGCGAGGGTGTGGGAGGCTCCAGGGCAGCCCCTGGCCGTCAGGGGGAGCTGTGTCACCTCTAAGGTCTGACTCCTGCCCTGGCCTCCCAGGGGCTGGGATTCCCGCTCCCCGAGGGATCAGGAAAGACGGAGTGAGGCGAAGGTCAGCGGGCGTCTGGGTGTACCGGCAGCCTATGACTCGTGTCATTTCACACTCAGGACAGACCCCCAGTGGATGCTGCATCTGCCCTTTGAGGAGGGTCCCTGAGCCTCTCAGGGTGCCGTTCTTTCCCTGGCCCCAGCAGAGTGGCCGTGTTGGGCGCCGGTTCCATGCTCCTCCTGCATTTCTTTGTGTCAGGGCCAACTGCAGTGGGACGGAGCTGTGGGTGACCACTGCAGGCGTCCTGCGTGGCACTGCGCTGGAAGAGTCGCCTGCAGGACCTGGGAACCCTGAGCACCGGAACTCCAACTCCACGGCCCTGGAGATTCTGGCTTGCCGGGTGGGATAGGGCAGAGAACGGGCATTTGAACAACTTCCTTGGTCCTGAGCCATGGTGAGGCCCCAGGCTGCCCCCTTGACCCCTTTCTGGGGGTGCCCACCACCCCCAGCTCCCCGTCCCATCCCAGGTGCCAAAGCCACCCTGGTCCAGAGCACTGTCCCTGGCCAGCCCGGGGCAGAGGCCAGGCCCATCCTCCCTTTCCGTGGTCCAGAGCCTGGGCCTGCTGACACCACTGAAGCAGGCCCAGCGCCCGGGAGCGCACACGGTGAGGCCGTCATCCGGTTTCCCTGAGAGCTCACCCTGCATCAGCCACAGGCCCACACCCCAAGCTCCCTCCTCACGCTCGCCACCCGCACTGCCAAAGGCTCTGGCCGCCAGCAAGGAGGAAGGTAGAGGTGCTCTTCTCCGGGGCTGGCAGGTAAGTGCAGAGGGGACACGCAGCCCTACTGAGCACCACAGCTGGCCAGAGCAGAGTCCCATTGAGGAGCTAATGAAGCGCTGGGGGCCGGGGTGACCTCACCTACTTCCTACAGGGACAGCAGCCCTGGATTTGGGTCCACCTGGTCAGCCCAGGAAGTGCGGTCCCAGGTGGGCGGTGGGGTGGCTCTGCAGGAGCCTGAGGTGTATGTGGGGTGAAACAGCCAGGGACACAGGGGACAGGGTCCTCCAGACACAGAAGAGCGGCCGCAGCACCGGCAGGAAGGCCACCGGCCTGGGCACTCGCCCTGTGCTTTCTGTCAGGCCCAGGAGCTGCCTTCCACATGTCAGGCAGGAGCCTGGCCCCAGCCGGAGGTGTCCTCAGTGCCCCTGGGGATGACCCAGTGGTTCCCCTGACCATGCACGCCCCCATGGGCTGTTCCTCTGCCTCACTTCTAGGCACCAGGTCACTGCCCTCACCTCCTCGTCCTCACCCACACTGCTGCCTGACCTCACCACCCGGCCCTGCCGCTCCTGAGGGGCCACCTGCAGATGTGCCGGGCTCCCTGCCCTACCGTCCCCAGCAGCAGGGGCCTCTTCTGCCTCCAAGCTCCCCTGCCCCAGCGCCCCGTGACTCTTCATCCCACACAGGGAAGAGCAATGTCCCCCCCATGTCCTCTGCATTGTCCCCCACCGGTCCCTGCCTCTCCCTCAGCACCAGCCATCTGACTACCCATGGGTACCCCAGGGCCTTGGCATGGCTGCCCTGGCCACTCAGAACCCTCCTCCCGGGCACTGCGAGGCCCACTCCCTCCCCTCCAGTCTGCGTGGAAAATCTCCAGGAGGCGAGGCCATCCCACAGGTCCTGTTTCCTTCCACACTTGGCCGACTTAGCCGAGCACCCCGGCCCGCTCTAACCCCCACGTGGCTCTCAGAGTCACCTAATGTGGGCTCCAAGCCGCGCGCGGGTGCTCATCTCTCTCCCCTGCTGACTGCGAGCTCTGTGGAAGGCAGGGCTTTGCTGTCCCTGGGCAGCAGGGCTCCCAGCTCCAGCCCCTGGAGACTTTCCAAGGAGGGACACGCAGCAGGTCTGGGCCCAGAACTCCCCCAAGCCCCACAGAGCCAGAGCCCTGAAAATCCCGGCCCCAGGGCTGGGAGCACTGGGTGGGGCGGAGAAGCTGCCTGTCAATGTCACACCACCAGGGCAGCAGAAGGGCCTGGCTCTTAGAGCCCTGCGCGTCCTCTGCTGTCTCTCCGTGTGGCAGGGCTGCAGTTGCTGCATCCTCCCGCCGTGACCTCTGATACCCGAGTGGATGCGCCCCCAGCGGGTCTCCTGACGTGTGACTTGATCGGTCATGATTGCACTGCTCCAGCACTGTTTCCGAATTTGCTGGCCAAGTCTTCTTAAAAAGAAATCTACTGGGGACTTTAGTGGAGTGGAACGGAATCTGCAGAGTAGTGAGAGAGTAATCGACCCTTTGAGGTCCTGGCTGGCCCCGTGTGTCTGATCTCTCCCCTCTGGGTCTTCACCGCCGAGCCCCGGGAGCAGTCACTCATAGCTGTGCACCCAATGATTTGCATCGTTTGCACGTCAGCTGAATCCCTGGGGCTTTGTTTTTCTCAGTATTGTAAGATATATTTTAATTACATTTTCTATCATTGGAATGTAAACATCACTGGCTGTATTAATATTCTAACGGGAGACTGCTAGAGTCTGCCATCAACCCTGACAGGTTCTCTTTGATTGCTATGGGTTTGCTATGTAGAAAACCACAGGGTAGGAAGACGCCAGCCCCACGGTCCCCTTGCCGTCCTGACGTGGCTTCTGTCTTCCCGCCTCCCTGACGTGGCTGGCATCTCCCGGGGGGGGGGAGATAGGGAGAGGGACAGGCGGCTTACTTGCGGCTGACGTGGAAGGGGTTTCCTGTCATCCGGCGTCACCATGCCCCAGGCCTCCGGGAGGAATTCTCTGATCTAGTTTGCTTCAACATCCTTTCCACTGGGTTACAAAAATCATTTTTCCATTTTCTATCCTCATCACTAAATGAGTTTTAAAAATGAATTTTAAAAATAAATAAGAGGCATTTTCACCATGAGTGCTTATGAAATCACAAACGCAGCTATGGAAACATCATGTCCTTTTCCTCCCTTCCTCCGGCTCGGCGGTCAATTAGGCGACAGCATTTCGAGTGTAACAGCATTGTTCTGAGAACGAACCCCAGTGAACCAAGATGTCTAAGCTTTGCAAGAGTTTGGTTTCTCTGTATTTGGGGTGGGACTTTTGCATTTATGATCACAAATAAAATTGTTCAAATCTGCCTAATTAAAATGAGCTGAAATATGTGTCCTATTTTCTATTGTCTCAAAGCATCTGGGAAATACCGGAGTTGTTTGGCCTTTGAGCGTTTGGTTGTATTCACCTGTAAACGCCGGCCTTCTCTTTCCGGGAAGATTGTAAATTATTGATTCCACTTCTTCAGTGCCTACAAGACCACCACAGTTTTCCACTGCTTCTTAAGACGGGGTTGGCGTTTTACGTCTTTCTAGAAATCGGGCCAGCTCATCTACGTTGTTTTATTTTGTGCCCTAAACTGCTCACAATGTACCTATCTTATTTTTATTCTTACCCTCACACCAGGGAAGGGGCAGCTCAGATGACTCATCTCCAGCTGTCTTCTTTACTAACATAAACTTGGAACTATTTTCCGGGAGCTGCCCGTTACACTGTGGAGCGTTTCTGTTACCTTTGCTTCTGAGCTCTCTCATTTCATAAACATCTTATTTGACTTGGGAACTAATTACAAGGGCCTTTTACAGTTTCCCCGTTATGAGGATTTATTGATGTTAATTTACTTGCGCTGTGGCCAGAGAATGCGGTCTCTTTGATAACCGTCCCTTGAAAATTGTTGAGGCTCGCTTTATTTATGGCCTGCTATTATTTTTTAATACGGTTGCGTGACCTTCCCGCTTTGGGGTAGCTTCCTGCCACGCTGATTAGATTAAGCGTGTTAATTGCATTGTGCAAACATGCTACGTCGTCACGAGATTCTTGGCTCCGAGATTCTTGGCTCCTGACCATCGACTGCTACAAAATGTGTTTTATGAATCTGCCTGTATGGGATGGTGCTGGTTTCTTTATAGTTCTCCTTGTAGCCTGGCAAACTGTATAAATTTTGACATTATTATTGGATGTGAACAAGTTCAAAATTACTGTCCGGCAGAAACTTTGGTTTGAAACCAGTGGCTTCCTACATCTGGGCAGAGCTTTTAGTATGACTCTGTGTAGCCGTTGTTATTGTAGCTGCCTCAGGCTTTTCTGGCTGATTTGTTTGCCTTTTGAGACAGGGTTTTGCTAGGTACTTCAGGCTGGCCTTGAACTCGAGGTGATCCTCCTGCCTCAGCTTCCCCAAGAGCTTGTGTTCTGTTTTTTACTGATGGTTTCCTGGGGATGGGTCCTTATTTCCCTTCCAGTCTGCTCTGTCCTCCTGTTACAGACATGTCTGACACGAGTAGCACACGGACTCTTCTTTGACCCGCTTCACCTCTACCTTTCCACTGGGTATCTTGCCCTCCCGGGTCACTCGCTGTCCCTGCGCCCTGCGCCCTGCGTCCCCTCCCGACACCGACTCCTCCAGCCTCTCCCTGCCTCACGAATCCCGCCCCACATAGCACGGGTCCTGCAGCAACCTGTGTTTCTTAAGTTCTGTTTTCACTTTTTTTGAGTCTAGGATGTCACATTGGGTCCTCCAAATCAGATGGTGCACTTTGATGAGTCCCAGTCTTTGGCCGCTGCTTTTTATTTATTTATGTCTCTTTGAGACAGGGTCTTGCTATGTGGTTCAGGCTGGCCTTGAGTTCACTTTGTAGCCCAGACTGGTCTTGAACTCACAGTGGTCCTCCTGCCTCAGCCTCCCAAGGCTGGGATTACACCACCACGCCCCGCAGCCCCTGCTTTTTAAAGCATACTTATTCTCCCTGGGCTGAATCTGCCATCCCAGTCCATGTGGGCCTAATTCACAGACTTTATACTTTGTGACTTTTCTGTGTTGTTTTGTTTTGCTTTGTTTTGTCTTATTCAGTACTGGGGACTAATCCCAGGCCCTTGTACTGACCTACGTCCCCTACCCTGTTTTGATTTTTCATGTTTTTATTTTGAGGCAGGGTCTTGCCAGATTGCCTAAATTGTCCAGTCTGAGCTGGAATTTGCCACCCTCCTGCCTCAGCCTCCCAGAGGACTGTGAATACAGACAGGTGACAGACACCACGCGTGGGTGGGAGTTAATTTTTAAGTGTGAGTTCATGTCAATTGTAAGTTGTTCTGTGGAGTTTGTGGGCTGGTTTAAACCTGTCCCCTGGACACATGTGATTCCCCTCCCCCTGAGACCAGGTGTCACTGGTACTGTGGGGCCGCTGTGAGCCCCAGGCCCTCAGGTCCGCCCTTGCACTGTGAGCGAGGCCAGGGAAGCAGCGAGAAGCAGTCACGAAGGACCCGAGTGAAGGGACTGTGACAGTGCCCTGGCCTCCCGGGTACAGAGGGCGCTGGAGGCCGCCAGGACACTGACCCACCCCGAGGGGCAGAGGGCGGGGAGCCCAGAACCCAAAGCCTGAGCTGTCCTCGGAGTCTGGGCTTCTCTCGACCAAGGTGATTTACGAGCCTGAGGTCATTACCGGCAATGAAGGAGCCACCATCGATCCCGCCGCACAGCAAGTGGGTGTCTAGGGTGCCTGAGGCGGGTTCTCGGGGCCGGCCACCCCCCTTTGGGGACTGCCGGGCCCTGGACGGCTCTGCCCCAGGACAGAGAGTGAGTGTGGGCATCAGGAGGGCAGGCGGCAGGGCCTGCGGGGAGCACAGGGTCCCCGCGGTGAGGCTTGGCCACAGGCCGGCGATGACTAGGAGCCGTGGCTTGGACTTGACCTTGAGCCCGGGCTGCTGTCCTTCAACAGGAGGTGACCGTCCCTGCCCAGCCCGCAGCCCGGGAAGACCTGGGGTAGTGACTGGCATGCTGGAGAGTGTGGCCATAAAGTCCTGGCACAGCAGAGCAGCTGTCACCCTTGTGGGGGACAGGCAGGCAGGTCCTGTGGCCGCTGGACAGTAACCCAGGCTGGAGCCCAGGGAAGTAAATGGGCGCTTGAACACAGGCTCAGCCGGACCAGCAGCCGCCTGGGCCCAGCAGGGAGATAAAGGCCTGGCCTCGCGGCCACTGGGGGCAGCTCTAGGCTTAGTTAAACTGTCTTCATCTCCCATAAATCCTTCGGAGCTTCTTTAGGGCTCGGCAGACCCCTCAATTGCCGGTTAAGTGTTTGCTCTGCACTAACTGCCCCTTGTTAACTGTCTGGCGTTCGTACGTCTAGACTTCGTCGGTCCAGATCGATTCCGCCGAGGATAATGGAGGAAGCAGGGAGCGGGCAGGGGGCGGGCAGCCTGCGCTACGGACGCACTGTCTGCCCAGGACAAAACCACGCAGGACTCTCCACACAGGAAGGGGCGGGGAGAGCAGGACCTGGGCACACAGTCCCTGAGGCCTCCTGTGGAGGGTGCGGCTCAGTCCAAGGTGTGGGCTCTGCACGCAGATGGGGTGGGCCCTGTGAGGTCTGCAGCCTCCTGAGCCTGCCTGGGCCCTGCATGGCCCTGTGCTTTGTCTGTTACTCCCTTGTCCTGTAGGGCACTTTGTTCCTCCTCGCAAACTCCTATTTATCCCTCAGGACCCCACATGCTTGCTCCCTTAACAGGACGACTTCCTTAGCTTTCCAACAATGAGGAGGGCTATGAAGGCATCCAGGGGTCTCCCCTGCCCTTTCCCCGCTGCTTCCTCTACGCATCTTTGAAACACACAAACCCTGCTCGGGTCCCACTCGCAGAATCCACCCTCATGCACGTCCCCACTTCCCCTCAGATGCTCTGAGTGAGGGACATAAAGTCACAGGCAGAGAGGAGCAGCTCCCGCCCGTGCGCCTGTCCGAGGCCATGCTGTCCTGAGGCCCTCTCTGTGGGCGGCCCCCTTCTGGCCCAAGGGGACAGGCCTTCAGGAGCAGCCTGGAGTGAGTGCCCCGCAGCAAGGCCAGAAGTCCCCATGGAGACACACCTATCCTCAGGACACACAGGTTGCCCGGTGGGCCAGTTCAGTGCGGCTGTCGCTGCCTCAGGCGGGCCGGGGTGCATGCCCACCCTTGGCCAAGACTCGCCACCCCTTTCTCTCTGGGCTTTGTCATTCCCGGGGTCCTTGTCTGCTCACTCACAGAACGAGGCCACGGCTCAGCCAGGCTGGGTACTGACCTCCCGCTAGTGTCTGGGCCCCAGGCCCCGCCTTCCCTCTGGGCCTTGATTTTTATCTCCATTCCAGGGTCTTCTGTCCTCCAGATGATTTAAATTTCGATGTAATCGAATCACCCCTCTTCCCTCTGGGAGTTATTCTGTCTGTATCTTGACCTGGAGGCTCTGAAGTGGCCTCATATATTTTCTTCTAATAGTTTTGTTTTCACATCAAGATTTTTGATGGACTAGAAGTTTTGCATAAAGCGTGGGTCTCCTTTATGCTGAAACAACTTCAAATACCTAGATTAAATCTTGCATTTCTGTTTTTCTTTTTGTTGACTGTTTTTTAAGACAGGGACTCACTGTGTAGCCCAGGCAGGCCTCCAGCTTGAGACCCTCTTGCCTCAGCCTCTCCAGTGCTGGGATTATGGGTGTGCACGCAGCGGCTGATTCCCCATTTGAGATTTTATATTTGCGGGGCTGGGGATTTAGCTCAGCAGCAAAGCACCTGCCTGGCAAGCACAAGGTCATGAGTTTGATTCCTGGTACTGGAAAAAAAAACAAAACAACAACAAAACAAGATTTTATATTTGCAGTGTGGCTCCGGCTCTTGTTTGTCTGCTCTTGTGAACAAGTTCGATGTTGGGGGGTTTGGCCTCATCAAAGGTGGCGGCAGCTTTGACTCTCTGCTCTGCCGTTTCTTTGTGGCTGTGGGTGTTTGGTGCGGGAACTGACACCAGGGCCTTTGACTGACCCACAACCCTGGCCCTTCTTATGTTTTATTTTGAAATGAGGTTTTGCTAAGTTGCTCACTTGCCCAGACTGGGCTCAAACTTGGGCTCCTCCTGCCTCACCTTCCCAGAGTGCCAGGCTTACAGGCACAAGCCGCCATGCCCGGGCTTAAACAAAATCTTGAGACACTCTTGCCTCAGCCTCTCCAGTGCTGGGATTATGGGTGTGCACGCAGCGGCTGATTCCCCATTTGAGATTTCCTGTTTTTAACTTTCCAACCCCGCTGTATGACGCTGTCCCCAGCAGCGGCTCAAGGGATCACTCGAGTGTGCTTCACCACGCTGCTCCAGCCCTGCCGCATCCCCCCCTCTCAGAGCTGGCCTCGAGACGCGCCTCTATTCCGTGTCTTCTAAGAACCGGGTGTGGGCTGCGTGGGTACCCTGCTGCTGCCACCTTCGGTCTTTCTTTCTTGCTGTAGAGAGCCAGAGTGCAATGGCGCAGATGGCTCTGGACCCCTGAGGCTCCCCAGAACGCATCCTCCGCCCGACAGCGGAGAGGAAGCCATTCTCGTCCGCACAAGCCGCTGCGGATCTGGGTTTGCTTCTTTCCACAAACAATCGCGGTCCGTCCTCTCTGTGCCGGGCAGCAGCCTCGGCCGCAGCTCCCAGACAGCCCCGCGGTGGAGGACGGACAGGGTGGCGCGCTCCGTGTCGTTCGGCCCACTGGGTGCATTCCATGCGTTTTCATCTTACAGCGGTTTACAGGGGCTGATCCCATCAGGAGCTGAGGCACAGCCGCAGCTCACAGCTAGGGCGTGGCCACTTCTTCCGTCTTGGCTGTGTGCCCTCCAGCAAACCCCTGGACCTCTCAACCCTTCACGGAAACGCACCACTGCCCGGGTCGCTGGGAGGAGACACTAGCACCTGTCAGAGCTGTAGGCGCTCTTCCAACATTTAGAATGCAAATTACACAGGTAGGACTGGGCCATTCCTTAACCGATGCTGGGGGGTCTACCTGCGCCTGCAGGTGAACCATCTGCGTCCCTGTCTTTAAGATCAGGAACACACAAGGGCGTTCTCTCCAAGCCCACACGACCAGCTTGGACAACCAAGTGAGACCGTGCATCCAGATAAAAAATAAAAGGGGCTAGGGATGTGGCTTACTGCAAAGCCCTGGCTTCATCCCCAGGTCCAAAAATTTAAAATTTGCTTAAGGAGAAGAACACCCACGATCGTGAACAAAGAGCCCAGGGCTCCCCGCCAGCCCAGCGTGCCCAGGACAAGGGCTGAAGATTCGAGGGCTGGGAACAGGACCCGCCTCGTCCCCACCGTCACAGGGCATGGTTGTTCCCGTAGAAGACCCGCGTCCTCGGCAGATAAATTATTAGAGCCAACAAGAAACTAGCAGTGTTTCTGAACCCTGGATCAATATATTTTTTTAAAAATAGATTACTTTCAACCAGCCACAAACAGAAAATCTAATTGTTACAATGGCAACTCCAAAAGCAAAACACCTAGCAATAAATCTTTGAAAAGGACGTGAAAGGTCTCTGTGGGAAAAGGTATTAAACATTATTGGAAGACACTGGAGAAGATCTGAGTGAGCAGAGAAACACACCAGACCCGTGGAGACGAAGATTTATGAATTTAAAATGTCTCTTCCCCCCAAGTGACCTGTAGGCTGCAGGCAATGGGAGCTGCACCCCTCTCTCTGTGTAACCTAGTAAGCTGATTCTAAGACATCACTGAAAAGCCAACACACCCCTGAGGAACCCCAAGCCCCGGGCCCTGCCCTACAGACACTCAGAGAGCTTATAAAATTCCAGTAGCATGCACCCCCGCACCCAGGAACCCCATTTCACCCGCCTATCCCAGACAATTTAAAATCTATGTCCACGTAAGAGCTGTGGGCAGATGTCCAACCAGTGGACCCAGCCCAGAGGTCCACCGATGGTCCACCAAACCTCTCCTGTGTGTGCACAGTCTGCACGCAGGGACACGCACCACGACCTCAGAGGAAGGAGGTAGGGACTCCTGCTACAGTTGGAGGAACGGTGAGACCGTGTCTCTCAGGTGGAGCCCATAGCCCACGGGACCTCATGCACGGCGTCCAGGACAGCCCGAGCCCAGGAGCGGCACCATCGGTCAGGGCTGTAGGGCTGGGGACAGGAGGAAGGCTGAGTGGGTGCTGACGTGGGATTTGCACGGAGTCTTTCTGTTCCTGTAATGAAATCCGGAGCCAGGCTAACTTTGTAGAAAAGGAGTTGACTCAGCTCACCGCTCAGAGGCCCAGGACACGGCACCTGTCTTAGTCACTGTCCTTGTTGCTGGGACATGGTACCTGACATCCTCAACCTAACGGAGGAGAGGTAGATTTGGCTCGTGTTCCAGTCCACAGTCAGTTGGCCACAGCACCATGAATCATGCCACGAGGAGAGAGTAGCCATCAGCTCCTCCCAGAGGGCTGATGGAACCTGGCCAGAGGTCATGGTGTTTGGATGGGGCTTTGAAGGATGTGTAGGAGTTCATTAGACTACTGCTTTAGAAACAAAACAACATGACTGAGGGTAAGAAAATGCTCTGCTCCTTTTACTAATTTCCTATAGTTGCCGTCACACATTGCCTTGAACACTGAAAATGTATCCGCTTGTAACTCTGGAGCTCAGAGGGCTGAAATGACAGTTAGCTTTAGGGGTTAAAGTCAAGAGATCAGAAGAGCTGCTTCCTCCCACTGCCCCGGGAAGGCCCGCCCCCTGCCTGGTCCACTCCTAGGGGCTGTCTGCATTCCCTGGCTTACGGCTGCTTGCCTCATCGTGGCTTTGGCTCCTCCCCCTTTGTCACCTTCAGACATTGAGCTGAACTCCCAAGGGCTCAGTGTCCCCTGCTTGAAGCGGCAAAGTGGGCCAGGAAGGTTGCCCAGTGTCTCAGGGGCTGGGGCTGCCCTGCTTCCTGAGCGCAGGCTCGGGGCAAAGCTGGGGTCCCGGTTCCCCACCCAACAAGCCCCCCAGAGGCCAGAGAGCGCAATCTCCTCCCCTGGGCCCACCCAGTGCTGGCCCATGCTGCAGGCCCCAGGTGGCTCCTTGCACGCCATCTTCCGGGGTGAGGCATGGTGCCATTTCAGCTCCAATCTGCAGATCAAGCATACAGGAGTTTCTTCCCCCTTGGCAGAGCACAGCGGCTGGGCAGCGGGCATCTGGTCAGCGGGCAGGAGGGGGCAGGAGGCACTGCCTGGTCAGGCGGGCAGATGCTTTGATGTGAGCAGCAGGCAGTAACCCTCACTGGGGCCGTCACACCCCCGGGGCCTGGCACGTCCCGGGCACCCGGCTCCCAGCTCTGGCTTCCCTCTGCCGTGACCAGGCCTGCTGTGGCCGCCGTGTCCCTCCACTCAGCTGTCACATGTGTCCTGAGCCCAGCATGCCCCACAGCCGCTGTCTGATGAGGGTGCTCAGAAGGGTGGGATGCACGGACACTGGGACAGAGGCAGAAGTCGCCCAGCCTGGGGGCCCGTGGCGAGGCAGCCAGGGACTGCTGAAGTTCCACAGCCTGCAGCTCCCGGCGGTGGTCTGAGCCGGGCGGGCTGCTTCTCAAGCACCTGGGGCGCGGCGTGAGCTCCAGCACTCCCCGTTCTGCTCCTCCCTGCGCCGAGCAGGCTGGGTTTCTGTCTCTTCCCTTCCTCTGGTGGACCCCACTGTGTCCCCAGAGGACTCCAGCAGCGGCAGTGAGAGGGCGGGGCCCAGTGCCGAGGTCTCACACAGTTCCAGGCACAAAGGCGGGGCCTTGCATGCCAGGCGCAGCCTGCCCCAGGGGCAAAGCTCCCCTGTCACTGGCATGGCAGACAGGAAATAGGACCCAGGGCGGCATGGCCCAGCCGGCTCCCAGCTGGGACCCCACGTGGACATGGACATGGCTGACTCTTCCTCGGCCGGGTCCTGACCCCAGCCAGCATGCACAAGTAGCCGGGCTTCTCCACGGTGCCTCGACAGCGGAGAGATTGGCCGTCTGTCCAGCGCACTGCCCTGTGGGCCCCACCCTCACTGTAGCCCGACAGCGGCAGGGGACAGGGTGGGGGATGTGAACACAGATACACCCAGCGGCTGAGCCGCTGCTGCCCACTCCGGGCCTCCCCAGGTCCACCCACTGCATGCCACCCCCATGCAGCCCAGCCCCCCGCTGGGCAGAGCCGGCCACCGCCAGCCTGTCTGGACGGCGAGCATCTGACCTGTCCTCCGGGCCTTTTCTCACACCTACGAGCAGACCCCTGACCCAGGCTGGGCGTTGGGGAGGCCTCCGGGGCTGTTTATCTTGCACATTAATTCTGGTATCGTGGGCTCGGCTGGGACGCTGACCCCTGACTCAGGAGCACCGGGGGCCGCCGCACTTTCTGTCCAGGCTGCCCTGGCCTTGCCGCGGGCCTCGGTGACCAGCAACGCCACGCTGTCCTCCTCCCCCCTGGGTTGCAGTCCTGTGGGCGTGGGCTGTGACTCGCCCTCCCTTCCACGTACACTCTCCTGAATCAGACCAGGGACAATTATGTGTGCTGCCTGAGAGCTGGGACAGTAAGTCGAATACAGCTTGTCATACAGGTGTCCACAGACCACGGGTCCCCGGGCAGCCGCAGTAGGCCCCCCATGCCCATTCACCCACAGTCGCTCTCTCCCACCCTTTCTCCGGGCCGTGGCTGAGGTTCAGGCCCCTGGCACGCAGAGGTCAACAACCCTCCTGTTTCCACCCCAGTGGGCAGCCCGGCCCTCACGCCTCTGCCTGTCACGTGTGCCCCTGACTGTGGGCCCCTATCAGCTCCTGTGTCCCCTCCTTCACCCCTGCTTTCCTGGGTGCCCCCTCGGCTCTCTCGGACCTTGTGGGCTGTGGGCTCGGAGACTTCTAAAAGCCCAACCTTATCTCAGCAATGAGCGTGGGTGACACAAGGATTCTCGCCAAGGGCGGTGGGAGTGTGGCGTGCAGAGGCCCCTGTCCTCACCATGGCCACCGCTGCTCTGAGCAGAGCCTGCCTGGCGCTGGCAGTGACGCTCCCGGGGCCCAGCATGCTAACAGCCGCAGCAGGTGCCGCGTTGGGCATCTAGGGTGTGCCTGCCCGCTGGTGGCCCTCCTGGGTTCAGGCCGGCTTGGTGGGTGAAGAACCGAAGCCTTGAGGACAGCGTGACCCCTCGGGGCTGCCCGGAGGCTGTGGGGAGAGGGGCCGCGCGGGTTCCTCCAGCCTCACTCCCGCCCTGGGCCACGCCGGCTCCCCCGAGCACCGGGAACTGGGCCTGAACTCCGCAGCCGGAACTCTGCCCGCCGTGTTGGGTGGCCCGGGCTGCCCAGCGCCAGCGCGGGAGGGATTGGCCATCTCAGGTGTCCCTGTCTGTCTGCGGCAGAAAAGGAGCAGGTCCCCCGGGACCCTGCTGTGCCCCCTCTCGGAAACAAGCGGTGCCTCTTAGCTCACTCCACCGATGATTTCTGTGATGGGAACTATGATTAAAGCTCTTCGTAGAGAATTTGGAAAATACTGTAGAGAAACTAAGTGAGCACTGCCTGTGGTGACTATAGATGCATAAGCCATGGGGGGACAGGAGCCCTGGCGCACTGCGCTCCAGCTCCCCCGACCGCACACCTCTGCGTGCGGGGGCTGGGCCTCTCGCTCGTGGAGCCCCCATCTCTGAGAACCCGCGTGGTGGCCGGGCGCAGACTGCGTGAGAGTCGGCTCTGTTGCTCTCAGCCCCGCGGCGTGGCCCCTCGTGCTGAGTGTCTGGGTCCGGCTTTTTGGTGACGCCTGCGGCTATCGGCTGAGCAGCACGGTGGCTGACTCTGGCTACTTCTGAACACCTCAGAGGGTTGCCCGGCCCCGCTGTCCCCTCTCGGGGGAGATGCCCCGGGAACATGCCCTGGGCCCCTCACTGGATGGAGACAGAAGCTCCCTGCGAAGCCTCTCACCGCCTGCCTGCGGGGGTGCGCTGTGGCTGCCCCGCCAGGGCCATCCCTGAAACCGACTGACCCCGGCCTCTGCAGAGCCGGCCGCCTCCCGGCAACAGCCCATTTCCCTGGATAAATCAATTTGTCTCCACTGAGGGGAGAGAATTGCAAAGCAAACAAATTACTACCGCCCCATTGAGCTGCAGGCTCTCGGCTGGCTGGGGCTTCGGAAGGGGTTTTTTCCCTCTGTCTCTCTCATTAAACGACCACCCCCCGGGGGGACAGACTCCGGCTCCCGAGGAAAAACGCTCAGCCCTCGGCCTCCCACGCCACTCAGCAGAGGCCACAGGGCCACCACCCCCAGACGCGGCGTCAGCAGACAGAATTGCCCTCTGTGACAGCTCAGGCCGCAGGGTCTGAGGAAGGTGTTGCAGGGCCGTGCTCCGGCTTCGCCTCCTGCCAGCCTTCCTTGGCTTCTGGCGGCCTTTGGGTTCCTTGGAGCATGGCTGCATCACTGTGACCTTGGCCTCTGTCACCACAGACTTCCTGTGTGCTTTCTCTCTTCTTTCCCTCTTGTGAGAACACTAGCTGGGGTTTTAGGGCCAAATGCCTAAGTCCAGGGATGACTGAGTCAGGCAGCTTTTGTCTCTGGGACAAAACACCCGCGGAGAACAATTTAAAGGTAGAGAGATTTACCCTGGCCCACGGTCGGTTGTTCCGGTGCTTCGGGGAGGCAGAAAAGTCGTGGTGGAAGCTGTGGCAGAGGAGAGATGCTCCCCTCAGGGCGGCCGGAAACGGACAGGGTGAGAAAGAGGCGGAGAGGAAGGGGCTGGGGGCAGGACGCTGTCCCTCCGTGCTCACTACCAGCACCCACACCCTCCAGGGAGTTCCCTCCCCTAAATTTCCATTGCCTCCTAATAGTACCAACAAGCTGTGAATCACCTCCCAGAGCCCTGCATGCCGGGGAACAAGCCCCCCACCTGTCTTGGGGACACTTCCTGTTCAAACCGTAACAGTGAACTCCTCCTGGTGATACCTGCGAAGACCCCATTCCCAAATAAGGCCCGCTCCAACTCCTGGGGCTGGGACTTCAGCGGGTCTGTGGGAGACACTAGGATCCCACCTCGAGGTCCAGCGTCAACAGTGTGGACCCCTGCATAGAGACGTGGTGAGCGTGGGTGCGTCCTGAGGACCCCAGACAACTTCCCAGTTGTTCCCCAGGAGGTCATGTGACTGAGCCTTATCTGTGGATGAGGTATTGTGGTATACATGGGGACACAGGTGTTGTTCTATCCAGGGTGACAGGTCCCGAGAACGAGGTGCCCGCGGATGATAAGAAAAAGTAAGAGAGACAAGAAAAACAAGAGAGGCAAAAGTCTGGGATCAGGGGGCTTCCGGCCGCTCGGACTGCGGCCCCGATTACCAATCACAGTCACCTTTTATTGAGCTATAACCAAGGGCGTAGCTAGTACAAATGGGCGGATACCAAATGTTTTAATAATTAAAGCATTAGCCTTCTCCAATTCTGCCTCTTATGCTGCTGGCAACAATCCCCTGGTGGTATAAGTTGATCACCAGTTGTCAATCCACTACAATCACAGTCCTTACTTCCCATTAATTTTTACAGTGCATGGCAAGACTAAAAAATAGGGATCTCCTGCGATTCACATACACTCTTATCTTCAGGTGAAAGGTTCCAGTTCATTTTTGCAACAATAAGCAAATCATTGTGTGTCCTCAGTGCTTCCTAATCAAAGAATGTCCTTCTCCACACTCAGGGACACACTGCCAGCCACACGGAAGCATTTGCACAGTGACATTCCTCCCGGCACCTGCACCCCGGGCTGATTCCTCCTGCCCTCACTGGGAGGAGGCAGTCCCCCCTTGGAGGAGGACACTGAGGCCCGGTGGCTATCCACAGTGCCTAACTGGGCTCATTCCCTGGTGGTGGAGTTGAACCCAGAGCTGAGGCCAGGCTACCCCACTCTGTCCAATGTTGTGGCTGTGTCCAGATGTGCTCATGAGGTCATAGGAAGGGCTTTTTCAGCGGTGGCTGAATCCAGTGTGTGATGCTGGGAGTAAGGAGGGGTGATGGCTGGATCAGTCCACTGACTGGCGTGGCACCAGTCTAATCTCGGTAGCCTGGATACAGTATAAGGGAAGGAAGAAAGCTTGTCTTGTCGCTTGCTTGCTTTGCTGCCTTGTGCCCACCATGCACCGTTTCTCTTCTGGGATGCCCCTCTGCCATCCACCCTGCCTTGGAGCCAGCTGATGATGGTTTGAAACCTCTACAAACTGTGAGCCACGTACACCTTTCCCCGCTTTATTTTGGGTGTCAGGTATTTTGTCTCAGCAGTGAAAGAAAAGTAACTAAGACATCCATGGAGAGCTGGGGAGCCCCGGTTCCCAGCTGGGCACCAGTCCTCGGGGCCCGCCTCCTTCTCCTCCGCCCTCACTTCCTGTCAAGGACTTGTTCCTTGGCCAGGTCACAAAGAGGAGGACCAGGGCGCCCACAGAAGCAAGACCCTGTCAAGAGGTGTGAGCCCTCGTGCTGGGAGGGTGCCGGACACTGTGGACATCCTAAGCCCAGCCTCTGTGCGTGTGGCACCTGTCCGGAAGCAGGGTGCTGCAGGTGCTACAACATTACAATGAGGTTACGATGAGGCTCCGTGGAGTGGCCTGGCCCTGGTCCACCCCAATGGTGTCCTGGAGAAACCATTAAACCATAAGCCACTCGAGGATGGTTTTATGACAGTCATTTTTCCTACCATTTTCTCATACAAATCTAATCTTTGAGGGCCCACTCTCTTCTAACTCATATTACGGGCTTTCATGGTGTTTCAAAACACCCTGGTTTTGCTTCAGCCTGGAGACTCAGAGTGACATGGAGAGGAGGGCACCCAGGAGCTAGGACATGTGTGGGGACCCTGCCTGGAGCATCCCTGAGAGCCCGGCCCTGCCATGCTGGGGCAGCTCCGGGAGCTGCGATTGCAGTCACTCTCACCCCTGGCTTGCAGTGTGTCCACAGCAGCCCCAGGGAGCCATCACACACTGCGATGTGGAAAGTCCCTGCAGAATTCTGTGATGCCGAGGTTTCTACTTTCCAGCATTCCACAGTCTGACCTTCAGGGGCCAGGGTCAAGGCCAGGTTGAACCTCACAGACCTTTCACCTCCGACCCTGTCCCAGCACTCCAGGAACTCTGGACCCTCCACACAGGCCACAGGCTGAGCTCCAGGGCAGCCAGGCAGGAGGCTTCCGAGCCCAGGCCGGGTACCAGGAGCTGGCATGGCCTACAGGCTCCTGTGGGGCTGAAGCTGGGCCGGGTGCCCTCCTGAGGACATGGGGGCAGCGAAGACAGAGCCCCGTCTGCAAGGCCAGCTCACGGGCAGCTGCGGGACACCCGGGCAGCACTCTATCGGGGGGATTTACCATAGCGGCCGTTCTGGGTCCCCAAGACCTCCCCAGACCGGCCTGTACCTTGTGGGGCCAAAGCAGTGGCTGGATCCCTTCTCAGGGGGGATGGGGGCAGGCCTGGGCTGGTGGCCCTGCCATCCCATGTGTGTCGGGAGGCCTCGCTTCGCTGGAGACCTCCGGATGTCCCTGTCATCTTGGTAAACACCCTGGTTTTGCTTCAGCCTGGAGACTCAGACTGGCCCAAACTGGTTCTGATTCTCCTTATTAAATCGGGTGATATTGGATTTGGGAGACTCAACTCGCTGATGACAAAAATTATCTGTGCAGCAAATAAAGACAAACGAAGCTCCGAGCCCACTGGGGAGGCCATTTGAGCCCCCGTCCCGCGGGGGGCTTATCGTTGTTGGGCTGGGACGTGCAGTGCCCTTCGGGTTTGTCTTAGCAAACATTAGTAAATTGTGTACAAATTTAATCTCTGCTAAAAGGTACAGAGTCCAGAGCCCAGGGCAGGGCCACCGTCTCGGGCACAAGCCAAGAGGGGAAATGTGGTTCTTGCCACTAATCAATTACATTTGAGTAATTGATCGTATATTATTATTGATGAAAGCCCGTAATATGTGAGTTAGAAGAGAGTGGGCCCTCAAAAGATTAGATTTGTATGAGAAAATGGTAGGAAAAATGACTGTCATAAAACCATCCTGGAGTGGTTTATGGTTTAATGCCTGGCCAACGGGACAGGCCGCACATGGCTTCTCTCCGAGGCAGCCTCCTTGCCCTGGGAAAAGGGATTGGACACCTGGTGGAGAGGCCAGAGGCCCTGGCCAGGATGGCGGAAGAGTTGTCCAGGGAGGAGAGGGGGTTCAGAGGACAGATTAAAGAAGGAAAGGGGTGTGGAAGGAGGGGACACCAGTGTCCCCGCGAGGGGAGAACCACCCTGACTCTGAGAACAACGGGCGAGGCTGGGCAGACGGCGGTGGGTCGGGAGGGAGACTGGGTGGGTGGAGGTGAACCCAGGTGACCCTGCTGGAGCCTGAGGTCCTGGATTCTCCTGACCACCCGGGCAGGGAGTGGGAGAGGCCGTGCCACCACTCTGACCACGTCCTTCCCATTCCCCGGGGGAGGCTGCCCTCGCCATCCCTGCCTGCCCGCTCTGAAAGCAGCTCCTACCCCTTCACACGAAGGCAGGCTGCTCTGCCCTCCAGTGTTGGGGTTCCAGGGCAGCCCAGTTTCATGGTTCCCCATCCCAGGCAGTGTGCACCTGACTCAGGGTCACACACCAGCCCCCTCGTGGGAAGCAGCCCCCCAGCCCAGCACCAGATGTCAGAGGGCAGCTGGGGACAGCCAGCCGCCCCGCAGCGCCCACTGCGGGCCTGATGCCTGTGTCCACTGTCTTCCACTCACTCATTCACTCACTCCCTCGCTGCGCAACGGAGATAACATTCTCAGAACATAAAATTCACCACTTTAAAGCATGTGATTCCTTGGGTTTGAGTGATTGTACAGCTGCAGCCCCTCAAATTCCAGGACATTCTCACTGTCCCCAAAGAAGTCACCACCACTAAGCCCGACCCTCCCACTGCCCCAGCGACCACTTCCTGTCTCCCCCAGGGCCTGGCAGCTTCCCTCCTGGTCCTGGGTCAACTCTGCCCATGACATTCATATTTTTCCATGCTTCACCTATTTATATTTTCCCTACACGCCTCCTCAGGTCTTCCATGTTATTGATGGTTTACATGAAGTGGAATAAAGCATTTATTGTATGAAGTTTTCTTCAAAACTAATCCGAACCTCTCCCAGCACAATAGTTCAGTTCTTCCCTCATTTCCCATTCTGTCTCTTTGGTGGTTTATTTCACCCCCCTGGGTGAGGGGTGTAGCGAGTCCCTGGGTCTTCTTAAAGAACCAGCCTTGGGGTTGTGAGTACTTTCTACCGGCTCCATTTGTTTGCTTTATTTTACCCTCTAGCTCCACTGCTTTCATCTCTTGGTAAAATGCTCCCCTAGGGCGATCCATCGATTCCTTTACTTTCAGTCTCTTGTTCTACCATGCGTTGGTTTCAGTTGTCATTGCTTTAAACTCCAAGAATGTAGTACAGATCTGTCTTCCTGAGTCCGTTCCCTCTGTAATAAGAGTCTTTGTTTTCACGGAGCACATTCCTAGCCAGGACAAAAACTTTCTCTCCCAGCATCCCTTGGACTCCGAGTGATCATGTGACTGTGTTCTGACCAATGGGAAGCAAGCAGGGCTGCCCATGCAGCCTGGGGGCCCACCCCTGCCAGTTCCACTGGGACCCCGGTATGGGGAGAACTGTGTGGGGAGAGCATCCAGGAGGGCACCCGCCCCTGGGGTCATGGAGCGGTGAGACCGGCCCCGGAGCTGCACACAGCCCACACTTGCCTATCAGAAGTGATGTGGAAAGGGTTGTCCAGCCCCTGCTGCCAGCAAGGTCTCTCCTCCAAGACAGAGAAGGTGAGGTAACCCTGTGTCTCCTACTCTCCAAACGGGGAAAGGGGGTTGTGGAGGAGAGGGAAAAAGGGCCAAATTTTTATCCTTCCTAATTTGTGTAGAACATGACTAACAAAAAAATCTCTTTTTTTTTGGTATCGTGCATCAAACTGAGGACCTTGTGCTTGCCAGCCAAGGCACTGAGCTATATCCCTGGCCCGGATGTTCTTAAAGTTTTCTTTGTGCCTAAGTACGGTGCTCTAGTTTTGAAATCCAAAACATGTCTTTGAAAAGATGTGTCCTGAGAAAGATTTGAACTATGGATGTTTCATGGATGTATCAAGTGAGTCATGGGGTTCAGTTTCTCCCGAACCTGACCTATTTGTTTAGCATCTGCTAAGTTGGGCTGGTTCTGAGGTTAGCACCACCTTCGCTCCTGGACCTCTGCTTTTATCTTTTTTGTTTTGTTTTGTTTCGTTTTTTGAGATAGGGTCTAACTATGCAGTTCAGGCTGGCCTTGGGCTCACCTTGTAGTCCAGACTGGCCTCAAACTCACAGCAAGCCTCCTGTCTCAGCCTCCAGAGTGCTGGGATGACAGGCGTGTGCCACCACTCCAGCTGGACCTCTGCTTTTATTAAGATCTCCTCAGACATTTAAACAATGCAGCTCTGTTAGCGGCTGAGCTAATTAGTTGATTAGTGTCGAACACTGCTTCGTTATTTTATTTCATTCACAAATCATTCTTTTAATGGTTCAAAATGTTCCTCTTTCCCATTTAATGCTTTCAATCTTCAAACCCATTTCCCGTGCACCAACAGTGCCAGGCACATGCTTGCCTGGCACTGGACACCTCTCTATTTTGTACCAGTTCTGATGCAGGCATCTTTACAACAGATGCAGCTCTTTTATGAGAAAGAAAAGAGAGAGACAGAGACAGAGGAAGGGAAGTCGGTCCAGCCCGGGGAAGGTTTCACCCAGAGCCTGGTCCGCGCACAGCCCGGCAGCACTGTGGTTGCCATCGCTGCTTGCCCTGGCCGTGGAGCCGCAAGCCGGCCCTTGTTCCTCTGGGCGCTGTGCAAACATCAGCTCGACGTCTTCAGCTCTTGGTGACAAGTGGCCCAGCGTGGCTGGTCTGATGTGGTCACAACACACTCTGCGAGTACCCTCTGCCCGCCCAGCCAGGCCCTGAGCCTCCAGGACAGGCAGCTAAATGAGCCTTCTCCTCAAAGTTTGTTGCCTCGGGTATCTTGTTCTAGCAATGAGAAGCTGAATCAGGGAAAAGTACATGATTTTTGCTTTTCTTCCAAGCTCAGGAGTTTTATTTTTTTTTTAATTTTTATTTTTTTTTTCCAGTATCGGGAATCGAACTCACGACCTTGTGCTTGCCAGGCAGGCGCTGTGCTGCTGAGCTAAATCCCCAGCCCTGCTCAGGAGTTTTATGAGAACACATGTGACCGTGTGTCTTTATGCATCATTCCTGGCTGCAACTTTGTGCTCGATGGACTGACTGAGTTTGTCTTTCTTCCTTCCCTACTTTCCCCTCACTCCCTCCCCGCTTCCCTTCCTTCCTTCATGCCTTTACCTGGGTGCTGGGGATGGAACCCAGGGCCCCGGGCATGCTTGGCAGGCGCTCCCCACTGAGCCACCTGCTGCCCTGTGATCACTTCCGGCCTGGAGCACTGGTCGGCACCGAGACCGTTTCTCCGTCCTCTTACCTGTTTCCCTGTTGCCGACACCCAGCCGCCGGGCCTGTCCGTGCCCCGTCCCTCCCTCCTGACCCCTGCGGTTCTCCCTCTGTTTGCAGTGAGCCCCTCGGTGTCTGCAGCCAGACTCAGCACCGAGGCCCTCACTTCTCCTGGGGTCCGGCCATGAGTGGCCCGTGCTGTACCAACCCGAGTCTCTGCCCCTCCTTGGCCTGTGCCGCCCCGCTCTGCCCGCACACCCTCCTCCGGGTGCAGAGACGTCTGCAGGGCGCTGTGCCCTCTGCCAGCATCGCAGTGGGTCCTCAGCTGCCGAAATCCCAAACAGCTACCACTGCGAGCTGGGTCCTGGGGTTCCACCCGGGATGAGGGGCCCTGCTGACACCGGGGTCCTCAGACCAGGAGCGAGGCATGATGGGAATGGCAAGGTCCCTCTGCGTTTCCACCTCTGCTACTGGGAGTGAACCCCAGGCTTTCCCACCGAGCTACATCCCCTCCCTTTCGGAGACAGAGTCTCCCTAAGTTCTGCAAGCAGGATTTGAACTTGTGATCCTCCTGCCTCCTTCTATATCTTTCCTTAAAAGCAAACCCATTTCCAGCTCCATCCACGGACTGGGCCTCAAGGCAGAGAGTGCCTTGCAATGGTGGAGCCGGAGGCACACAGGGCGTCCCCAGCACCGGTCACCAAAGCCTGGGCTGGGAGGGTGGCAAGGACGTCACAAAGGTCACTTGGGTCCTCTCACCAGGCGGAGGGAGCACAGAAGGCATCCCACTGGCCGTGTGCAGGGCGAGGTGGGCACCGGGCGGGAGCAAGCAGATGCCTTGTCCTTGTTGCCTGCCCAGCCCCACCCTGCTCAGCTGTCCCTGTTTAAAGGCCTGGGGGCTGGCCAGGCAGGCAGAGCTGGGCACTGCAGGACACCCGCAACGCCCTGCCACCCCCACGGGACCTGCTGAACTGTGCAAGCTCCCTGCACGTCCGTATTCCCAGAGCAGGCAGCAGGGCCTGGGGCCCTCAGCGTGGTGCCCCATACACTGTGGGGCCAAGTAAACACCAACCTAGGGACCCTCGGCCACTGCAGGAACACAGGGCACAGGACCCACAGCCGCAGACATCCAGTCCACCTGACAGGTTACCCTAGAGGCGCAAGCCCCATGCTCTGCATCCAGGTGGCTTTATGCCCACAGCGTCTCCCCTGACGCCACCCCAGGGCCCAGGCACATCTCCTCCTCCAGTGGGCTGTGTGCCAGGCCTCTGTGTGGGACACAGGTGGTCAGGAAACAGTGCAGGGTGAAGCCAGGGGGGTCACATCAGTGCCGCAAAGGAACACTGTCCCCCACGGGATGACCTCACAGGCCCGGGCACTGCACGTGCAGGCCCGAGGCCTGGCCAGGACAAGCAAGGGCCCATGGCAGCTCCAAGGCCGAGAGCAGGGCTGTGTCCCCGAGTTCTCCGTGGAGTCAGCCCCAGAGCCTCGCCGCAGGACCTATCTGAGAAAGGGTTGCTATAAAGTCATGGCTAAAATGAGGTCATCCACCTTAAGGAGAGGACACTGAGACAGTCACACAGAGGGACACAGGGAGCAACCGCTGTCTACAGCCATGCCTGCCGCAGCTGGTCTGTCTTCCGGCCCGGCCTGAGACGATCCATCTGCTGTCTAGACCCTGTCTGTGGCACTTTGTTACGCAGCCCGAGGTGACAGATACACCTTCTCTACCCACACTCTCCACGAGGCCCCTGCCTGGCAGACCCTGGGACTCACTGCCCTTGGCAGTGACACTGGTGGACTAGGGGGCCCCATGGGTCTGCACAGGTCCCTGGACAGGAGTTGGTCATGTCCCAAGGATGAGACAGAAACGGAGGCAGATCATCTCCTGGAGCCAGGGCCTGTGGGAGCCTCCAGTGTGACCTTGGGCCAGGTCCTTGTCACCCGCTGGCCTTGACATGCCTTGGGGTGACTCTGCCACCTCAGTCCTCCCTTCCATGCCCACCTTGGTCCTAACTCCCCTGGACACCAACCTGCCACATAGGCCCTGAGTGACCCTTCTGCCCCCACCCTGCCTCAGTTTCCCTCCTGTGAGGCCGACTCTAGGCCTCATGGTCTGGGGAAGGCCAGTGCAGACCCTGGGATCTCACTGTGGACCCAGGGTCCTCCCGCCCCATGGAGCCCCTCGTCACAGCAGATGGTGAAAAACCCCTTTAATAAAACGGCTGTGGCTTGTGCGACATCTGTGGCGGAGAGAATCAAGAGCCAGGCCCCTGCGGCAGCGGCAGCGGGCAGCCTAGTACTTGAGCAGCCAGCGCGGCCTGTGGGGGGTCAGTGAGGTGAAGTAGGCCCACCACCAGGGCTTGCTCCCGCCGGCCGAGGGCAGCCTGTGTGCCCCAAGGGGCTCGAGGGGCTCGGGGTCCTGCTCTGCGGGGTCCCTCCAGGGGGTCACGCCGCCCCGTGCGACCCGGAAGTGGGGCGCTGCTCTCCGGAGCGCGGGCAAGAACTTCTTGGGTCCTGCGCCCAGCGGCTGCAGGATGAAGTCCACGCGGCCAGCCCTCTTCATCCGCAGCGGGATGGTGACCCTCTTCATGACCTTGGCATAGCCGGGCGCCTGGGCGACGACCACGTGCGACCCTGGCGGCAGCAGTCTCCAGTAGTCTCCATCGGGAGCTTCAAAGAGAATGTAAAGGACCTCAAAGCCCAGCTGCGAACGCAGTCTCAGGGTGAGTGACGGGTGCTGGGGGGGCTAGCACGAGGGGCAGACAGATTTGCCCCACATTTGCCCCTCCCTCTGCATCTACCTGGAACACTTTTCCCACCTCCTCCTTCTGTCAAACTCCTAGTCATCCCTCAAAGCCCTGGCTGGTAAGGCACATATGTACTGTGTCTGCTAATCGGCTCTGAGGCAGCTCCTCACTGGGATGTGAACTCAGGGATACACACGACAGCGTGTGGGTAGACGTGGCTCCTCCTGCCATCTCTGGGGTGGTGGCCTTTGCTGGGATGGCACAGAACACAGCAACTGCCCTTCGGGAGCTGCACAATCCCTTCCTGGAGCCACAGCAGGAGGCAGAGGGAGACCTGGTCGCCTCAGCCCTCCTGGCCGCACTGGCTCAGGACAGAGAGCACCTGCGCTGCCCCCGTACCTGTGATGTCAGCTGACGCCGTCCTGGGGCGCGGCCAGCCATGCTCACCTGTGGTAATGTCGTGGCGGATGCCTCTGACGATGATGCGGGCATTCTTGACCGGCTTTCCGAATCTGTCCACCACCATGCCCTTGATGCCCCGGTGCGCCTGTGGGGCGGGGGTGCCAGATGGGCCATGCTGTGCCCTCCCTGGCCCCCATGCTGTGTGGGTCCCAGTGAGTCACCACCCTCTCTGGGCCCCACTTCCTAGCTGTGACTGAGGGATGGGCAAGCCCCAGTGGAGCCCACAATGGTGCCCTGCAGGTCAGTGAGTGGCCCGGGTTCCCTCCCGTGGTTCCCTCCCGGTCCAGCCTGCTTGACCCACCAGGCTGAAGGAATGGCCAGCACCCATGCCAGAGGGCACCACAAGTCCCTGTGAACCTCCTCTCCTCCGTCCTGGCCAAACGCGGCTCAGGGGGATCAGGTCACTGGATCTGCGGCAGGCGCCTCTCAAGGGCCTCTCCCGACACAGTGGGAGGGCAGGGCTGGCATCCCGTCCTCCTGTCCTCGTTGCGTCCCCTCCCGCAGAAATCCCGCAGCAGAGAGCGGAGTGAGCGCAGAGTGGATGGCAAGAGGTCATCGTGCCCTCTGCACCTCTGCCAGTGGGTGGCCCTGAGCCCCACCTGGCATCCAGGACTCAGCCCCTCTGCCAGGCCGCCTCCGGCTTCCACACTCACTGGGCCCGGCCCCATCCCTGGCTTCCTCCCTTCCTATCTCCCAGCCCAGCCAACTGTCATGTCTCCTTTGCCTCCTGTGTCCACCAAGAGCAAGATGGACACACGGGACCCACTCACCATGCCACCTGGCACGGCAGCCGCTGGTTCTGCGCCGTGTAGGGCATAGACACCGCGCAAGGACAGAGATGGCGCTGCCCTGCCCTCCCGGCAGGGCCCCGTGGACCCCCACTCCGGGCCTGCTCAGCATCATGATGAGAAAAGCCTCAATTGGCCCCGACAGGCTCGATCTTATCACAGGCTGCGCCGGCCACCCGGGTTGGCCGTCTCAGAGGCCAGGCGAGTCCGCTGGCCGCCCACTGCCGGGCACCGCCCCACAGTCTCAGAATCCCACCACCCCTCTGCACGGTGCTGGGTGAGGCGGCGGGCGGTGAGTGCTCAGTGCCCCTCACTTGTGACACTGAGTTTCAGGGAGACCTAGGCTCTCCGGGACCAGCAGGGCTTTCTGTACTGTCCTCCTGCCCCCCGCTGTGTTCTGTGACCACAGCCCCAAGGCAGGGAGGACCCGCCGGCAGGCACCCTCTGCCCAAGCCCTGACTCTTGGTTCTTCCGCCGGCCGCGAGGATGCCCTGTACCAGAGCCCCTCCACCACACAGCGCTCCTGTGCCTTCCGCCGCTCCCCTCAGCTCAGCCTCAGGAAGCCCGGGGTCTCGTGCGCTCCTCTACCCAGAGCCCTCCCTGACTAGTTGCCTGGCTTCCCCTCCTAGCTGAAGCTGGCTACCCACCTCCTCCAGGATGCCCCCTGGCCTCTAAGGCCACCCCCACACCCCTTCTTTAACAGCACCCCTTTAATCGTAAGATCTCTGCTCACCAGATCTGACCATCCATCCCTGCGCCCCAGCACCCCTGGGCTCAAGAAGGCCACACGGAGCCCGGGGACAGAGAGGGCCCAGGTGAGCCTGCCCTGCCCAAGCGCACCATCTCCAGGAAGCTGAGGAGCGGCTCCTTGTTGTGCTGCCAGAGCCCGTACAACGCCTCCTCAGGCGGGAACTTTATGCAGCCCAGCTCCACCGTGATCTCGAAGCAGTTGGTGTGCAGGTAGTTGAAGTCGGACATGCCTGTGGACCGGCAGGGGCGTCAGCAGAGGCCATCGGGTGTGTGGGCATCCTGTGACGTCTGCACAGGCGGCCACCGTCCCCTCGCAGACGGCAGGTGTGCTGAGCATGGAAGGGTCCGCCAGGGGCCACGGAGCTGGACTAACCCTGGGGGCGCTGTGTCACCATGAGGATCTGGCAGCCTGGGGCGCACACAGCCTCCTGTCCCAGCTCCTGGCCCTGCCCTGGCCCGGAGGCCCCAGGCTGCTGCTGATGACAATAATGTCTGATTCCTGACACTGTTCTGGCACCAGGGGTCCTGACTCCATTTCCCAGGGAACATCTGGCCTGCAGAGTGAACACCCAGCCAGCTGTGCAGGGCGAGGAGCGGGGACTTCATCCCCAGCCCGCACCCCGTGGGCCGGAGTTTCGTGGCCATTGAAGTCCCAGCCTCTCCAGGGCAGCGGAGCGGGGACCAAGGCGGGGAGCAGGGAGCCCGCCCTTCAGAACTCAGGGCCGCTCTGAGCCCAGCACGTGGTCGGCCCTGGCTGTGGTCAGCCTCTCCCGGCCCAGCCCACCCTGGGGACCTTGGCAGCGGGACAGCAGGGACAACAGAGCCACGACAGCCCAGGGGCTGCAAACGTGCGTCCAAGTCCTGGGAGGAAGGGAAGCCTCCCTTCACAGGGAACGCAGCATGTGTCACTGGGGACAGCAGGGGATGTCACTGGGGCCTGACCTTGGCTCCAGGGCAAGAGGAGAGAGGGGGACATGAGTCCCGCCCGGCCACCAAAGGCCACAGCTCTGGAGGAGTCTCCCTGTCCTTGTCTGCAGAACAGTACAACTACGAAGCGCTGGGTGGGCACGGACACAGGGAAGGGACACATGGTGGTGGCATCCACATGTGTGGCACGGCACGGTCACCTTCATAGCACCCTGGATGCCCACGCCGGGATAGCTGCAGCCGGTAAAAGTACAGGTGCCCGGTTAGTGCAGTATAGGACTTAGTGCATGTAGGTCCTGCGCTGCCGTGCGGTGACCATATACCGTGCATTGGGCCAGCCTTCTACACAGCACTAAACCTGCCGGTGTCTGGAACGCCAGTGACTGGGGCTCCAGCGCGCCATCCGGCCAGCCTGCTTAGCTCCCCAGGGCAGGGAAGGACTGGTCACAAGCAGAGCTGTGACATGCGTGTGATAAGACAAAGGACAGGAAGGGCAGCTGGGCCGGTCCCAGGGCCAGCTTGGCCACACCCTGCCCTGGGCCTGGTGGCACATTCTGCCCTTTTAGCATAAAGAGTAACTACAACACAAGCCAGGCCCCGCCCAGCGCTCCCCCCCACACACACACAGCAGAGCCGCCTGCCCCGTCAGGCTGTCCTGGGCGCTGAGCACCCCCGCAGCACACACCTCCCGTGAAGCTGTACCAGTCGGCGCCGTTGATGATGCTGCCCCGCTTCAGGAAGTTGCCCCCGCACCTGTGCTCCGACCTGTCCATCATCATAGGGTGGACGTCGGCGTAGGCTCTGGCCAGAAGCTTGAACATCTGCAAAGAAAGAGCAGGAGAGAGGTCGGGTCGGGCCAACTCCAGAGGAACGGGCTCTTCAGGACCCCAGAGCCAGGCCCAGTGTGGTGTAGATGGGCCCCTGGCCCCATAGGGGAGGGCACGGAGCCCCTGCAGAGGGCAGGGCATGGGCACAGGCCTGGAGGTGGTGGCAGTAGCGCCAGGCCGCTGTGCTGCGGACAGGGATGAGTGACCGCTGAGCCCCCACACCCGGCTGTGGAGGACGCTGGCTGGCCCGCCGAGCTCAGCGCTGCAGTTTAGCAGTGCCCGCAGCCCACAGAGGGGAGGCTGGGCAGAGGGACAGAGGCCTGCGGGCGGCTTGCAGGAACCTCATCCCCACACCGACTCTGCCCGTGAGACACCATCGCACCTCCTCCCAGCCACCCGCACCCAGCTGTGGGCTCCCTGCGGAAGGTCCCTCCCTGGCCAAAAGCACCGCGGCTTCCTCCACAGCTGGGACCTGCCTCCCCCCACATCTGCCCACAGCAGGCTCATCCTCTGCAGCCCCAGGAAGGCACAGGGTCCCCAAGCGACCGTCCCACCGCCACACCTGCTCCCACACGGCCTTGCCAGGGCTCCATGACTGGGACACAGCTGTCCTGGGGAGGGGACACCAGGAGGGTGGACAGGCAGGGCTCAGCGACACAGACCCCCCGCACCACAGCAAAGAGCCCTCCCCAGTGGGCTATCCTGACCTGGAGCCCAGGATCTGGGGCTTGGGGTGGCAAGGGTGGGCCTACTCCTCAAATGCAAACCAGGCAGCCAAGGCCACTCGTGTCCTCTGGTCCCCCAAGTTGGTGGGTCAGGCACTACCACCCCTGCCACCCCTGGGCAGAGCCGCCGTGCCTGCGGGTCACTGCTCCCGGGCCTTTCCATGAGGGGCACTGGGCCATGGGGGCTGCCGAGCTGCACCCGAGCCCTGACCCTCGCTCTCCACCCAGAACACATATTGGTCGAGGAGTCCAGCACCTGGACACCCTGCTCCTCCTCACACCCCTGTCCTGGGGTCACCCCTCATCACCGGCCAGCCCCTGGGGTTAGGGGTGAGAGGAAAGCGTGGAGTGACCTGGCCGGGCACCCCGCAAAGCCCACTGCTAGGAGCACAGCCGCGCTGGGTGGGGGCGGGCACCAGCTGGAGCAGGCGTCACAGCAGGCGGGTGTGGAGCCGTGCAGGCACCGGGGCCCTGAAGAAGGTGGGCGCCAGCCGGTGCTCGCGCCCGCACTGACCCGGCCTCCCAGGGGCGCTGGTTTCCAGGCGGCAGGGAGTGATCGATGGGTGATCGATGGCTGGTGGGAACGGCTCACTTCTGCCCACTCTGGTGGGACTCATTGAGGTGTCTACCCCCGGGGCCGTTTTCTCGCGCGGAGACCCAGCCCAAAGATACCCGCCCTGCCCGGGGTGACCACGGGGGAGACCACCCTGCTTCAGGAGCTGTAGCACGGAGCCAGCCCTCACCTCGGTGTGCGGAGGGGCGCAGGGGCAGTGCGGAGCGGGAGGGACCGAAGCCCGCCCCGGCCCAGGGCGGCCCCGCCCACTCCAGTTTGGCCCCGCCCGCCCCGTTTGACCACGCCCCAGCCACGCCCCCGCGTGCCACGCCCCAGGCTCGCGTGCCGCCTGAGCTTTGGCCCCTGCTTCCCGCTGCCGGGCCGCACGTGGTCCTCCGGCGGGACGGGGTGGGGGCGCCGGGACGGTTCAGGGTTGAAGCCCCATTGAGGCTCCGCCCACCTGGGTTTGGGCTGCGGCCCGTCTCGAGTTATACCGGCCCTCGCCTCGGTCAACCACACCCTGGGAGGGGAGCTCCAGACCCAGCGCGGGGCTGTGTCCAGGCGGAGGACCTCGGGGAGCCCTGGGGCGTGGGGATGCTGCGTCCCGGCCCTGTCACCTCCAGTCTGAAACTGGAGAGCCCAGTGAAGAGCGCCAGGCCCGGGAAGGGGACCATGCACGCTGCAGCAGTGCCCCCTGCCGGCTTCGTCCGGACACGCACCCTCCTGGCGGGCAGGGCGCCCTCGGAGGACTCAGCCGGTGTGGCCCGCGTCCACACCCCAGGAGCTCCCGCGTGGGGACTCACCACCCCGCACCTTCTCATCTGGCGTGGGGGAAAACATCTTCTCCTCCAGGGGGTGCTTGGAGAGGTCGAAGGGGTAGGACACCACCAGATCGCCCCCGTGGAGGCTGGCGGACAGCACGAAGGGGATGGTCCGCATCCACTTCATGATAGCCTTGGTCTCAGGGGCCACCTGCCAGCACAGAGATGCAGTCCTCAGGACGGGCACGGCCAGCCTGTGCGCCACACCGTGGGTCCCCTGTGTTGTGAGGACCTCATCTGGATGACTTCCCCCTGGCCAAGGAGGGCCACATGCCACTCGGGGATCCATAGTTCTGGCTGCCACCCTGCACTGGGCGGAGGGCAGCTGTGGGTGCTCCCTCCACAGCACAGCCAGCCCCAAAGGGGACAGCACCCGGACCTACACAGCGCCTTGGTCACCTGACATCCAGTGCTCGGCCCGGGCAGGACACAGAGCTGTGCACCCCAGCAAAGATCTCACCAGCTACCTGCCAAGCACGACCCACATCCCAGGGTGGGCACAGAGGCAGGGGCCAGGCTGAGGGCCAGGGCGCGGGCAGCCAGCTCCTACCTTACCCCACCAGTAGTACTGCGGGATGGGGATGTGGTCGGTGCGCACGCCCCGCGCTGCCGCCAGCCGGTAGTACTCGGACGTCAGGTCCGGGAAGTTCCGGTTCAGGTCCAGGTTCTGTGCATTCTGCCTCCCGCTGGTCCACCCGTTGTAGCCGGCACCCTGAAACACAGGCACGGCAGCTTGGGCTCAGCACTGGGCCACGGACTCCTTCCAGGCAGGCACAGCTGGGCCAAGAGTAGGGGCTGGGACTGGGGCTTGCCTCTGGCTCAGGGTGATGAGCTCGTGGTGTCTCGGCTCCTGCCCCTCCCCGTCCACACCCACATCACCTCCCAGAGCATCCAGGTTCCCACACACACTTGCACCCGCCTTGTCTCTGTCCTGAGTGGTGCAATTGCCTGCGTCACCTTTTTCTTCTTTTTTCTTTCGCTACTGGTAACTGAACCCAGGTCCTTTGCACGGAGCTGCATCCCTAGATCTTT
The DNA here is from genome assembly GCF_000276665.1 of Chinchilla lanigera. Lineage (NCBI taxonomy): Eukaryota > Metazoa > Chordata > Mammalia > Rodentia > Chinchillidae > Chinchilla > Chinchilla lanigera. The sequence goes on from NW_004955514.1 coordinate 2,579,512, forward strand.
TTACTTTTTTACCATTTTGAGACAGGGTCTTACCAAGTCACTAAGCTGCCCAGCCGGGGCTCAGCTTTCGATCCTGCCTCAGTCTCCAAAGTGCTGGGACTACAGACTCATGCCATCTCGCCAAGCACAGGTCATCTTTTACAACTTTTTCTTAGGACATCTTTGTGATACATAAAGATTACACTCTTTGGGGGGTGTTGGAACTGGACATGACACATGGCAGTTCTTTTTACATCTCCTCCTCCCTCTTCCCATTTGCAAATCTCTGTTTCCTATTATCCGTCTTTTATCTTGCTCTTTATACTTTGGGTGTCTCATACAAGAGAAGCCATGGGCTATTTAAGCTCGTACATCTGACATATTTCACTTGACATTGTGGTCTCAAGGTGCATGATTTCCCTACCAATGACTCAGGTTTATCCTACACATGGAGAGTAGTGCTCCATGGTGTGTAGACACAGCACTTCTTTCTCCGTTCATCTGTTGATAGACATAGAGGCTGCTCCCACATTTGTAGCACACCGTGGAGTGATCAGTGCCTGTCTCTCCCCAGCCCCCAGCAGTGCCTCGCCCCTGAGAAGGCAGCTGAATCCCCGTCACCTGGAATCCTGAACACAAACAGTTCCTCTGTAGCAGCCAGAGAATCACGGACGAGGGAGGATAGGGTGCTCACCTCAGCTGCCGCCACCTCGTAGCCGTCCGGGTTCATGGAGGGCAGCAGGTGGATGCGGGTGGTGTTGACCAGGCGTTGGATGCGGGGGCTGCCCAGCAGGTACTCGGAGCACAGGTACTGTGCCAGGTAGAGGAGCATCTCGCGCCCCGCCACCTCGTTGCCGTGGATGTTGCCGATGAGCTTCACCTCGGGCTCCACTGAGGAGACACGGTGACTTGGGGCATCACCTCACGGCCCGAAGCCCCCAGCCTTGGGACCATTCAGCAAGGGGACCAGGGGAACACAGGCCCTTTGCACACGACAAGGTCTCGCTAGGGCGGCCGGTCTGTTGAGCTCATGTCCTATGTTCAGTGTGGTTATCAGCGAGTGAAGGGTACTACTAATGATGTATGGGGCTGTGGGCTTGTGAGATTTCACTGACAGCAGCTCTCCATGTGTGAGCAACACGTCAAGCACACACAGCGCGCAGCTGGGAAGGGAGCTGGCCCTGGGACTGTGGGCGAGGGGGTGGATAGATGGATGAATACGGGGATGCATGGGTGGGCCAGTGGGCGGATGGGAGAAAGAGAGAGAAAGACACAGACAGATAGAGAGAGAAAGGGGGTAGGTGAATGGATGGCTGGAAGGAGGGAGTGGATGGATGGATGAATAAAGAATGAATAAATGGGTGGGTGGGTAGAAGAAAGAGAAAGAAGGAAGGAAGGAAAGAAGGAAGAGAAGAGCTGGGTGAAGGAGTGAAAGATGGGTGGGTGTGTGCGGTGGGTGGACGAATGGGGTCGGGCGGATGGGTGGGTTGTGGAAGGCAGTGGACCAGGCCTGGCAGCCCTTTTGCTGTGTGACCACAGACATGGCACCTCTCCTCCCTGAGTCTCGGGCTGCTCACTGGAAGACGGCACCTCCCTCCCTCGCTGTGCGGCCTAGGAGCCTTCAGCTGTCGGGCAGAGGCCCATGTGGCTCAGAAGCCCCCTCCAAGGGACAAATGAGCAAAAGGCCTCCCGTGCGGCCAGCTCCTTCGGCCTCCGCAGGGCGGGAGGGGGTGGAGCAGCCAGAAGGCCCCAGGCTCTGTGACAGGAGGTCAGGCCTTCGAGCTCATAGTGTGGGCGCTGCTGGGGCTGACAGGGCGAGGACGGGGCTGAGTGGCTGCCCAGCAAGGTCCTGCAGCGGCTGACTCAGAGACTCGGTGAGCCCCGGATGGAACAGGGCTGCTTCTGGGTGGGTCCTGCCCGACCCACAGTCCTGGAGACAGCTGGGTGGGGGACGAGGCTGAGGAAGGAGCTGGACTCACTGACCCGAGGCTGCCTGGGGAAGGAAACCAGGCCTCTACCAGAACAGCCTGGCTCCTCGGAGGCAGCCAGCCCAAGCGGCCCCTCAGCTCCTGGCGGCAGCACTTTAGACCATGAGCTTTTGTTTCCCAACTGTCCTGCTGGAAGACCGAACCAGTGGGGCTGGGGCTTCCTATACTGCCCCCTGCTGGCTCGGCATGGGCCCTCCAGGCTGGAGGGTGCACAAGTGGACTTGGGTCTTCCCCATAGAAAGGCCAGTGTCCACACCACTAGCTGGCGGCACTGTCCCGAACCGCTTGGCAGAGAGGGAGAAAGTGACCAGAACCCAGGACTCACCGCCTGCCCAGGCTGGTGCTCAAGGGCAAGGCCACAAAACAGTCTTGCTCAGGTGCTGAGGCTGGCCTTAAAATTGCAATCCTCCTGCCTCGGCCTGCGGAGGGGCTGGGACAGTAGGTGTGACCCAGAGGCCCGATCTGTTTCAAAGCTTGCACTGGCCTGACACCGTCTCGATCCCTTGCGATCAGCGCATCCACTGTGGTGAGTCCCTGCCCCACCGCAGAGTCCCGGTGTGGTGGACGCTCTGAGGAGGCCGCACTTGTCTACGCGGCGGTCCCTGTGGGACGCAGCCATGCACCGAGCAGATCCCCGAAGCTTGGTCCACACCTGGTACCCCAAACCTCCCTCCCCCGGCCTGTGCACCCCAAGGCCCGGTAGGCCGCGCCCTTCCCCAGAACCCAGCCTCTCACGTGGCACCTACTGAGCTCGTGCTGGCCGGGGCGGCCCGAGAACTCGATGACCAGCAGGTCCTTGCCCTCGAAGCTGCGCCCGATGCTGTAAGTCTTGGCCACCTGGGCACAGCGGGACGCCGTCCTCTTCAGCACCCGCACCATTTGGGCGTAGGAGTGGTGGGCGAAGTGGATGAAGGTGGGCGGCAGGCCAGAGGGCAGCGCCTCCTCGGGCTCCAGGTCACCTGCGGACAGTCCTGTCACCAATGGCTCCCAGCCCGCCCACCGGCTGTGGCCTGGGGCCGGATGTCCAGGTCTCCCAGCACCGGGCCACCCACTGCCCTGCAGGGTCCAGGAAGAGGGACCCACACGTCGCCTGTGAGGCCCTGCTGCCTGCAGTGTTTTCCGTTATGACTCCTTGCGTAGGGCTCCTAACAAGGGTGACAGCCGATGGCTCTTCCCGCGAGACCCACACGGCACAGTGACACTGGCACAGTCCCCAGAGCCACAGGATGAGGTGTGGGAGGGCCCAGCATGTACAAAGACGCACCTGCGAACCCTCCACCCCAGAAACCTGCCGACGGCCTCTTGCCGGGCTGTTTTCCAGCACCACCACCACCTGCTGTGACCGTGGCACCGTGTGGCTCTGCGTCCTGTGTGCCCACCGGGTGTCGGGTGCAGGCTGCCCAGCCCCGGGGCAGGCATGGCAAGAGCGTTCTGGGGGCTCCTCCCTGCTGCCACCACACTGGCATCGCGCCCGGACGTTCGCTGACACTGCCAGGAAGAGAGTGCACAGCCAGCCGAGCCTGAGCCGCTCCCCAGCAGCCTTCCCTGGGGACTGTCCTCTGCCCCAGTGACCGCAGCCGCAGCCGCCGGGGACCACAGAGTTAACGCGCTTCCCCGGGCCGCTCACAGAGCTGTGGTTTTGCTTCTGCTCAACGTGGTCATTGAGGGAAGGAAGCAGAGGGCGGCAAAGCTGCCCAAAATAACCTCTCTCAAGCCACTGCTCGGGCTTTCCCAGGCAGTGGGCTTGGCGTGGAGATGTCTGGCTTCCTTCCTGGGCCTCGCTGGCCACCTCCTCACTCCTCCAGGGCCTGTCACCACCCAGCTGTCCCCAGCCCTCGCCAAGCCATGTTGGCCTCTGTCCAGGAGCATGAGGCTCCGAGTGCCAGGATGAGCCCCACACCAGCCCAGAGACCCCTCCAGGAATGTGTCTGCTCTCTTCCCTTCCACAGCCCACTGTGAAGATGTGTACACAGTAGGTGCACATCTTCAAGTAGGTACACAGTAGGTACACATCTTGAAGAATGGGTGGCTGGCCCAGCCCCGATGGTCCGGGTCCCTCCAGAGCCGCACCCTGCACCATCTGTCCTCCCGGAGCCCCCATTCTCTTCTGGAGCAGGAGGTGAGAGCTTGTCCTGTGACACCACGGGACCCTCGGCCTGGCCAAGGGAGGCTGCTGCCCGCACTGCCCTGCACGGCACGCTGGCCACGCGGGCTGCTGAACTGCCACTCACAGTTGATGTGAGATGAACATGCATGCTCCAGCTTCCAGGAGCAGAGAGCCCGGGTGGCAGGGGTTGGCCCTGCCGGTCTCCCTCTCCCCACCACAGACTCAGGGTGATGATGCAGACAAGCCCCGGGGGCGGCCCGCGCCCCATGGCATCGCTGTGCACCCCAAGACAAGCACTGCTCCGGAGCTTCCCAGCCCCGCCACTGGCTGGTCCTTAAGAGAAGCCAAGCCTGTCTCTCCACAGGCCCCTCACGCCCTGACGCCTGCCCGTCCCACCCGGCTTCCAGGCACCGAGGTGCACCCTGGGCCTCGCCTCACCCCGAAGCTGCTCCAGGGGGTCGAAGCAGCCCTCCTCCTCAGGCGCAAAGTAGCGGGCACAGTCCAGGAAATACGGCCAGGCCATGTCGATGGCATCGAAGGCAGGCTGGCAGGCCTCCTGCAGGCCCTGGCACACGCGCCGGCAGGGTCTCTGCTCCCGGCCACCCTCGCAGCGGGGGGCCAGCACAGCGCAGCCCAGCAGCCGCAGGTCGGGGTTGCACTGGCCCTCCAGGAGGTGGTGCAACACACTCAGCAGGATGTACTCGGAGCTGGCCTCCACCGCCTCGCGCGACCGGTGCTCCAGCGCCGTGGGGAAGGCGGTCCGGTTGTAGGCGGCGTCTGCACAGGTGGTGAGCTGCAGGTCCACGCAGGTGGCTGGGGGAGGCAGGGTCCACAGGTCACACTTGGCCCACACTCGAGTGGACCCCATCTGGGGCCAGGGCTATAAAGATCAGGGTATCCACAGTCCACGGGGAGAGGGCTGGGGCCCATGGCAGACCAGGGAGTGCTCTTGCCATGGTTTAGAGCTCAAATGCCCCCAGACTCTCCAGTGTTCAGAACAGGGTGCTCAGAAGGTGACACTGGCTTCACCAGGAACTTCATCCATGCGTCAGAGCTGATGGCATGCATAGCAGGTGAGGGGAGCAGGAGGCGGGCCTAACTGAAGGGAGTGGGTCACGGGCATGACCTTGGGGTCCAGCTGGTCCCCGACCACTCCTCTCTGCGTCCTGGTCACCGTGCTGTGAGCAGCTATCCTCCTCTACACTCTCCTGCCATGATGTGCCTCCCACATCTCAGACCTAAGGCAACAGGGCCCGCTGGCCATGGACTGAACCTCCAAAGCCATGAGCCAGAATAACCCTTCCGCCTCTGCATTGATTTTATCAGGTGTTCTGTCACAGCATCAGAAAGCTGATGGCACCGTTCTTAGGACTGGCTGTGCAGATCCTGAAGTAGAGCAGTCCCCACAGACACTCCTTGCTTGGCCTGTCCCCTGTCCCCCAGGGAAGGGCTGGCCTTCAGTGGCCAGTCTGGGCTCACGGCCTCCATGAGAGGCTGGGTAAAGACAGCTGTGTATCACAGGACATTTGAAGCACAGGCAGAGGCGGGCAGTGTCCTCTGCTGCTGACATCTCTGTGCTCAGTGTTCCAGCAGTCTTTCCCTCACCCCAGGTGCCCACCCATGCCCCCTGCCCCTCCCCTCAGCACCAGACATCACAGACGTGGCAAGTGGTACGCAGCCCGAGATTCTGCCACTTTTCCATGTCAAACCTTAGGAAGGACGGGGCTGCTTCTGCTCCGCTTTCCTCTGCTCAGAATGCCGGATCTATGGCACGACTTTTGCATTGGGAAACCTTTCCTGGGCTCTTGCGAGTCTAGTTCCTTCGGGCACAAAACACTGAATGCCCAGACTGACAGGGGAAACCTCTGCCCGCCTCCGAGAACAGTACTTGACCTCTGCACTGTCCTGAGTATTTCGGACACATAAGTCTTTTTTTTCCGGACACATAAGTCTTAAAATCACCCTGTGATATTCCTCAACCTTTCTTCACTTCACAGAGGAAACTGGGACCCAAGGGTGGGAGCTGCCCAAGCCCACAGCTCAGCTGGGGCTGGAACCCCGGGAAACAGAGCACCAGGCTGGGGCAGCTTGTGCGTTAGCATGCATGCAGCCTGGTTCAGCCTCTAGCGTCCCACCCCCAGAAAGGAACATGTCAGGATGAGATGCAAAGGGGTGCTGCTCCAGCCCCTAGTGCAGACAAGGGGAGGGAGTGGCAGCCGGCAGCAGGCAGAGGGAAGACCGGGCAGGCCAGCAGGCGCTCGGCAGTGGTCCATCCTGTGCCTGTGGGCCTGTCCATTCCTGTGTTCAACCAGCTGTCTCTCAAGGTACAGGACCAGGGGCTCATGCTGAGGAGCAGGGCTCAGCTCTAAACTGGAGGCTGTGGCGTGCCTACAAACCCAACCCAGGGGGTCCAGGTACGAACCGCTGTCGGCAGCCGCCGGCCCGTGGCAGTCACCTGCAGAGAGAGAAGGCATTGCATTAGGGACGTGCACCCCGCATGGTGGCACTGCAGCCTGCTCTGTCCACAGCCTGGCGTCACCAGATGCTGGCCGGGCACTCGGCCTGCTCACCCTCCACTGGCCACATCTCATGCTGTCCTTGCCTCAGCCCCTGGGGCGGAGGTGGCAGGCACCCAGCCTGGGTGAAGACAGAGCATCGAGGTCGTGTCACTTGCTTAAGGACAGGCACTCATTGGCAGTGAGGGTCTGAGGGCATCGCTCTGGCCACAAAGCCTGGACTGGCTGGTGGGGTGTGAGTGGACCTGCTGTCCGGGGTAAACAGGCCCAGGCCTGTCAGTTTCCCATGGGCACCCCCAGTGCCATCCGCCTAGCACAGAGTTCCCACAGGGTCCTGGGGTCCAGGAGCTGTCTGGGCACTGCAGGCTCTAACCGTGGGTCACTCAAAGCGCCCTCCGAGGGCCAGCAGGGCGCTGCCTGCTGCCCCTGGGACGCTCTGCAAGGGTGGGGTGGGGTCTCCCTGATGTAGGAGCCGGCGGATTGCACCCCTCAACAGAGCATGGCTCACAAAGCTATCTTTGCAGCTGTGGGCTTTCAGGGCCCCCAAAGACCAGGCGCTCGGACCAACGGCGAGACCCGCATTAGCCAGCGCTGCCTGCTGAGGCTCCTAGGAGCCAGGGCTGCAAAGACTCAGCCGAGGACAGTGAGAAGCAGCCCACGACAGCCCCAGTGTGGTCAGATGCTGCGTCCCCAGGCAAGAGGGCCACCCCCGTCCTGACCGCTCCTGCAGCCAGCTCACGGTTCTCACAGGACACTGCGCCTCTGCCAGAGGCCCTGGGACAGCTCCCACCTTGTGACCGGTGACGAGAGACCCACGTGGACTCTGGGCAGTGTGGACCTGGGTGCGGCCCCGCCCGTGGGAGACGCCTGCCCCCGACCACTCGGTCTCCCTCTTTGTCCCAATCACGCGGCAGAAAGCACTGGCCCCCAGTTCTGCATCCAACCCGCTTTCACAGCAGGGGCTTTGCACAAGTCTCACTCTCGCTGATTGTCCAGTTTACCCGCGTTGTGTTCAGCACTTTTGGGGGTATTGCGGCCGGCCCAAGGGGCACCCGCATTCAGTGCCCAGCACAGAGCCCAGCCTCGGGACCGTGTTCTGTGGCGGTAAGGCCTGCTTGGCAGCTGCCCAGGGTGGGCTGGGGAAGCCTGGTCTGCAGCACTTGGAAACAGGAGTGCCCACCCCGGCCTGTCGGGGCAACAGCGTCCATGTGATGGTCTGTTCCAGCGCCCCCAACATCGCATTGGCACCTGCCTCCCAGGGCAGCTAAAGGCAGCTGTAATGAGGGGTCAGCAGGCTGAGAGACCCATCCAGGTGGAGCCACAGGTGCCTCTGCCCCACAGGGCCAGCTTGATGTCCACGTGCAGTGCCCAGCATGAGCGCCTGTCCGTGCCACGTCCAGTGCGAGCCTGTGTCTGAGGTTGAGGTCCGAAGTTTGTACTGCAGCCCGTGACCTGCCGATGGATCTGCTGCCGGTCCCGTGCTGAGCTCTGACGAGGGCGGACGTGTGGGAGAGGCCCTGTGCCCGCCGCCCTTGGGCTGTGACTGTCACTGGCTGCCCACCTGGCCCAGCAGTGAACGCTGTGCAGTTCAGAGGGGAAGGGCAGCCTGAAGTGAGGCCACCAGGAGCCGAGCAGGTGTCTGCTCCACGTCCGCTTCTAAAACCAGCAAGTACCCCTGGAGGGGCAGGCAGGGAGCAGAGAGCCTGGCCTCACGTGAGGAAGCTGCGGTCTGGGGAGTGAGTCCTGCTGTGTGCCTTGGTTTTGCTGCCTCACGCTGAGACAACAAGGGTGCTCCCATGCGCTGCTGAGGACCCAGTCAGGTCACGTGTGTGCAGCACCCGGTGCCACGTGAGTGCCGACATGCTCCACCCGGGTTCCGAGGTGGCTGCCACCCCCTTCCAGTGTCCACCACGCATAGAACAGACGGGCAGGTGACGATGGCACAGCCACTGCTCACAGTTCTGGGGCGAGGAGCCGGGAGCCACAGTGTGCACTGGGCCCGTCCCTCTGGGGCTCCAAAGAGAGGCCTCGTCTCCCCCACGCGAGTGGCCGCTGTCACTCTATCTGCTCAGTGTGAGCGTGTGACCATCTTCCCTGCACGTGTCTGCTCTTCTGAGGACACCGGTCGCTGGATTTCGGGCTCAGCCTGATCCGTGCCAATCTCGTCTTGACTGTGGCTTCCAAGCAAGACCACACGCCCAGGCCCCAGCTCAGCACGCTAGTGTCTTTTTGTGGGGGACACGATCCGCCCATCGCAAGCCCCGGGCCCGGGGGTGCCGTGCTCAGCACAGCGGAGCCGGGATGGCTGGGGAGGCCCAGAGTGGCCACAGCGCCAGTGACGACGAAGCTGCACCTCGCCCGCTGGCTTCGTCTCTCTGGGCCTCTCTTCTGTACACAAGGCAAGGGACAGTTCCGCCACCGCTGCCCCACCCAGCACCCACGGAGCTGCATCAGGAGCCCCCGGGGCCCCAGCCCCGCAGCCTGGGGAACAGAGAAGGCAGGAGGCCGGTCACGGTCAGCCGCATGCCAGGTGTGCGGTCGCGGGCTCGAGTGCGGCAAGGTGAAGCTCACAGCTGCCGCGAGTGTAAGAGCACACTAAGGCAGGGAGCACAGTCTCACCAAGAGCTGTGCGCTAACCACAGGGCACCGGAGTGATACTTTGGACGCGCCGGGTTAAAATGAGTTTAACCAGGTTCTATTAGGTCTCTTGTGCGGCTACAGAACGCGTAAGATGGCAAGTGTGGCCCGCAGTCCATTTCCACCGGACGGTGCTGCTGGGAAGGGGCTTGGCGGGCTGACTGTGGCCACGAGGTGGCAGCATCCCTCAACCCAGGGAGGGAGGTCGCCCGCCGCCTCCTCCCCTCCTCAGCACAACAGGCTGCTTCTCCTGGACAGGGCCCCCCCGTCAGAGGAGGGAGCTGAGCCAGGCCAGAGAGGCGGTCGTCTTCTCCAGGTCACACAGCAGGGTCTGGGGTCAGGTTGCAGGGCCAGGCCCCGGCCCGAGCACTGTACCCACCCCCAGGCTCGTCGGCAGGGAGGCGCTGCAGGAGAAAGCAGCCCGCACCACCACCAGGACGGGGCGGGGCGGGAGGGCGTCCTGGAGGAGGGTCTGGGCACTTCCGGGGAGCTTGGGGCGCAGCGCGGGTCATGATGACAGCCCTTGGGCCCTGGCTGTCCGCTGTCCTGTCCGCACGCGCAGAAGGGAGAGAGAGAGGTGAGGGGTGCGGGCAGGGAGGAGGGGAGCCCTGGCTGAGGGAAGGAGGGAGGGCGCCACGGCGCCGCAGAGGGAACCGGCCAGTCGGCAGGTCTCAGGTGTCCACAAACCTGACACCCGCGCCCTCCGCCCCCAGGAGCCCCAGCCCTCCTGGAGCACAGGTGTCTGCCGCTGATGAAGACCCCCGCCCTGGACGAGGCCCACCACAGCAGGGAAACTGAGGCCAGCTCCTGGCGGGGTGATTGGCCAGGATTCCAGGCCCCAGCTGTGGGGACCTGGTCAGTGAGGCCACAGGGAGGCACACCGGTCCCAGTGCCTCCGGTCTTCCTGCCCCAGACGCAGGCAGGATCCAGCCCAGCCCTGCACTCGCCCTCTGCCCACTGCCGGCGCTGTGGTCCACATCCCAGCCAGGGCATGCAGCGCCAGGCCCTCCTGACTCCTGGAAGGACAGGGACGCGGCAACACAGCTTCCTGACCCGCACGGTCCTGGCACCTGTTGGGGGGCAGCCTGCGGGCCACTGCACCCCCTCCTGTGCCCACACAGCTGGAGACCTGCCCTGCCCTCTTCCACCCCAGCCCCAGCTCTCTGCCGTCCCCAGGGGTCCCCACTCCCATGCGCTTAGCGACCAGGGTCCCTCCCGTGGTCCAGGGTCCCTGGGGCGCACTCTGGGGAGGTCTGCCTGACGGGGGTCGGTTGTGGGACCAAGGGGATGGAGCTCCTGGCTGGGCGTGCGCTCTGCCCAGGAAGGGGACAGCGGACCTTACCGGTGGCAGCCAGCGCGACCAGCACGGCGAGCGGCAGCGGCAGCATGGTGGGCGCGGTGATGTGGCACTGGGCTCCCGCCCCGGCTCAGGGGGGGCGCCCGCCCGGATGGCCGTGCAGGAGTCGGGTTACAGGGGCAGCGTCAGAAACCCAGAAGGATGCGGCTGGAGGAGGAGTGCAGATAAACAGGCAGCCCCCCACCCCCTGGGGAATCCCGCCCCCGCCCCCCAGGGGAGCTGCCCCTCCTCCCACCCGGGACCAGCTCCAAATGCCTGCAGGAAACCCCTGGTTCCTGGATGGGACGCGCCTGGGTGGGGGCAGGGTCCCGGCCCAGCACTGACCTGGCTAGCAGGGAGCCAGGCCAGGCCACCCGTGCCGGGCCTCAGTCGGGTGGGGGGAGGGGCGAGTGTCCCGCATTGTGAATTGCCTCCCCTTCCCTAGAGCAGGTATCAAAGTCTCGCTCTTAGGGTGCCAAGGTGTCCTGCGGTGACCAGGAGGGGCCTGGCCCAAGCTCCTAGGCTGTACCTGGGGAATGAGAGGGCCCTGCCCTGTGCCCCTGCCCAGCTGGAGCCACCCGGGCTGGAGGTCCCCGGGGCAGGGCAGGACCCTCCTGCTGCAGACCGGCTGTGACACGGCCATACGGGTGTGTGTACATCTGCCCCTGTGCACCGGACCAGAGTACCCGTCTCATGCCCGTGTCCCAAGCCCCGGGGACAGTGCCAGGCAGACATGTCTCGGAAGGGCATGGAGACAGGCGTGAGCAGGCTGCACCCGCACCCCACGCCGGGTGGGTCTGCGCCTTCCAGGACCCAGGGAGAGAAGCTCGAGCCGCGTCGCACGCTGGAACATGAACAGCTGCCCAGGCTGGATTTATTTTGATCGACTGATTGATGATGCAGTGATCGATGGGCTAGGACTCAAGGACTTGCCTAGGCCAGGCAAGCACTGTGGCTCTAAGCCACACTCCAGCTCCCGTTCCACGTTTTTAATAGCTTCCTGGCCATGTACCTATAGGTATTATTATTCCTGAGAAGCATTCATTTTATTTGAATTACACATTATGATTTACAAAACATTTCTGTTTTCTTTGCTTTCTTTTTCTTTCTTTTCTGTCTTTTTTTTTTTTTTTTCCCTCAGCCTCCTCCTTATATCCTTCCTATTCCTTCTCCTTTCTCTCTTTCTCTCTCTGTCTGTCTCAATTTTTTTTTTTTTTTTTTTTTTTTTGAGGGTGGGATAACTGGAGATTGAACCCAGAGCCTTTGCACTGAGCTACAGCCCCAGTCCTTTTTTATCTTCTATTTTGAGACAGGATCTCATTAAATCACTAAATCAACCAGGTTGGAATTGAATTTGTGAACCTCCTGCCTCAGCCTCCCAAAGCCGTCTGTTTTGTTTTGTTTTCTGGTACTGGGAACTGCGCTTACCAGGCAAGTGCTTTTGCCGCTGAGCTATATCCCCAGCCCTCAGCCTCTCAAAGAACTGCAGTTCCAGGCATGCACCCCTGCATGACCCATAAACATCTCTGCAGAAGCGTCTTTTCAGAGGGAGGTGTAAGGAGCAGCCACACAAGGCCTGCCTGCCTGTGCTGGTAAGGAGCACACCCACGGGTGCTGCAGTGTGTGTAGAGCCTTAGAAAGTCACAGTGCCAGAGAGAGAAGCACCCAAGACCTCACTGTCTCGCTATGGGCTCCAGGTTGGGGGTGTCACATGCCGCATGCCACATGCTCAGGTGGCCCCTGTGTCCGCAGAGCCCAGGGGTGAAGTCCCATGGGAGCCTGTCCGCCGCTGCTGGGGCCTGCGGTCTTACAGCCACCTGAGTCCTGTGGGGATGGCCCAGGGCTGGGAGGGTGAAGAAAGAAAGCGGAAGTGAGGGGGCAGGGGCCCTTGGTCTGCTCCTCCCATGCTGGTGCACACGGATCACGCTGCACTGAGCCTCCACGTGGCTGGGCACCAATGTGTCCCTAAACCGAAGCCTGGAAGTTCCTGGACAGTGTCCTGGGGGACACTCAGCGATCTGGGAACAATGGGTGGACCACGGTGATGGTGGGTTTCATTCCTGTGCCCCCGCCTGGCATGCTGCCCCCACTCCAGCTCTCCATAGCCAGCCACACCGCAACACTACCAGCTCTTTCCCACCTGCCATCAGAGCCAAGAGCTCATTGCAGTAGGAGTACTTGCCTTTGTATCAGTCAGCTTTCCCATCACTGGGACACAATAATCTGACACCAGCAGCTTGGAGGAGGAGAGATTTATTTTGGTTCACGGTTTCAGAAGGTTCAGTCCATGGTCCGCTGGCTCCCAGGCAGGAGCATCATGGCGGAAGGGCACAGCGGAGCAGAGCTACTTAGTTTGCAGTGGCTGGGAAGCAGAGCACAGAGGACGAGAGCCAGAGAGGAAGGGGCCTCCAAAGTCACCCCCTGGGCCCACTTAGACATGCCCAGGAGTGCTCCACCAGTCCCCAGGGAGACCCCAAAGCTTATGCACACCCTAAGGGGACCAATCCCAGAGCTCAGCACACAGCGGGACTCAGCAAATGCCCAGCGTGAACATGAAGTGTAAGCAGCATGCGTGACGGTGAGAGGTCACCTGGGATCCGTACTTCCCATGCAGGGCCCCAGCAGGGGAGCCACAGAGTGGGCACACGGTGATCCCAGGAGCTGGCTCCTCAGGAACCACGCAGCAAAGGCAGGCCTCGGGCTGTGTTTCAGTCTTCCTCTGGTCCCACATGTTGCTCATACAGATGCACGTGCTCACACATAAGCACTTGGGTGCTTGCACCCCACATGAAAATAGAAGCGAGAGCTGCGAGCCAACCTAGCTCGTGGCTGAGTGAGCAGAGCCCACTTGCTTTCTGTACACAATTTCAAACCAGAAGCTGGAGCCAGACCGGCCAGCAAGCAGGAGCCCTTGAAGCTCCGATACTCGGCCCTCAGCTGGGGCACACGCATGTGCACACGCATGCAAGCCCAGGTGGTCGCTCACGTGCCTGTGCCCGCTGAGGGTGGGGCCCAGCAGGGAAGGCAGGAAGCAAGCCGCCGGGGCTGGGGCTGAGGGGGAAAGAGGGAAGGAGAGCATGCAGGAAGCTGAGGTGGCTGCGGAGGCGTGTGAACCTCAGTCAGCAGCGGCCGCCCGAGGACCAAGTCCCTGAGGACGTCAGAGTACAGCAGGCCACAAGCAGCACCTGTAGGGGGGGACGGCAGCCGTTGCCCTGCTGTGCACTGGTTGCTTGTCTGGCCCTGCGCCCATTGTGGTCAGCTCCAGGCAGGCTGACACAGTAGGGAGTGGGTGCAGGGCTTCCTGGAGGCCTAGAGCCAGCCAGGTCCAGGGCGCCACGCAGAAAGCAGTGGTAGCCGGTGAGGGGTCCCGGGCGCTGAGCCAGGACATTTGGGGTCTGGGGCGCTGTCCGGGGTGCTGACCGCGCTCACATTCCCTGGCCGCGGACCACCTGGCGCTGAGGCTCCCTTCTGTGGCTGAAGCCAGGCTGGAGGGCATGGCGTGCAGGCGCAACAGTCTCTTCACTGCCGCCTTGTCTCTGCCCCCCTCGTGGCACGGGGGGAGGGGGCTCCGCAGCCCTCTTCTGGCCACGCCAGTCCCTGTGATGATCGCGTCGTCTCCTGGTGGTGACTCACGCACAGTTGAGAGCAAGCCAGCAAGTTCCACGCACGTGGGCAGCCCGCCCCTCAGCCACGCCAAGTTTCTGCACTGGCGCCAAAGTACCGTGAGCTGGGCTTGGGGGTGATGGAGGGGGCTGGGACAGAGGCCAGGGCCATAGGGACCCGGGGATCTCCCCAACCCAACCCCAGTGCAGAGTCGGAGCTGGATCACAGTTTGTCACACCTGGAAGGGCAGCAAGAAGGGAAATAAGGTTGGGGAAAAGAGGGAGGGGGCCGGGGGGAGGAGAGGGAGCTCGAGGAGAGGAAGTGGACAGGAGGGGGAAGAGAAGCGAGAAGGACGAGTGGGAAGGGGCTGGAGGACCCGCCAAGCAGGGGCAGGATGGCTCTGAGGTCACAGCACTGCCCTCCCTGGCTGTCGGTGCCCTGGGGGAAACATGTGTCCCTCCCCACCGCGTGTCTGCTTCTGTGCTTTGGAACTTAGTCACCATGGGATTTAGTCACCACCAAGTCCGTCGGCACCCAGTGGGCAGGACGAGGACAGGGAAGGCAGCTGGAGGCCGCTGGTGGCAGGAAGCTTCCGGTCATTTCCACCCTGGTGGCAGCCCTTGTCCTGTGCCCAGCCCACCTGCAGCTCTGCCCACCTCACCCTTCCTTAGGCTCTTTGTGGGTCTCCCTGGGGCAGCGCCACAGGGCTGCACACGACCGTGGCCGGGGCAACAGCGGCTCGGACATGGCCTTTAACATCTGACGTAGCCTTCTCAGGCATCATTTCCTCATCTGTAAAGTGGGGCTTTTTACTGGGGAGTTCCTCAGAGGGGAAGGAGGCCCCCACGTCTGTGCCAGGGCCACATGAATAAACCCAGGGATGCTGGGGGCCTCATGGCTTCAGCCCTAATGTCCTCGTCCTGCAGAGAGGACAGCTGACCTCTGTCCATCAAGGGCAGCAGCCACCTCCCTCCCAGCCCATCTGAGCCTGGCCAAGTTGCTTTCAAACCCAAGTGAAGTTTGCACCATGGCCACCTCGTCTGAAGCCAGGGCAACAAAGCCCAAGTTGTCCTGGGAAGATGAGACAGCACTGTAGCCCTGTGGGCCAGGCCAGGCCAGAGGGATCTCCTGGACACAGAAGGTGGCTCTGGCAGAAGGGGCTGGAGGGGACCCCAGCCCCTCCCGCATGGGAGTGATAGACTGCAGCGCTGAGGGCGGTGACTTCCAGCCGATCCTGTGGCCTCTAAACGGCTCCAGGGGAGCAGGTCTCCCCCACCCACCAGGCCTAACTGGCACCCAGCACATGCACGGCACTGCGCATGACACGGCAGTCCAAAGGTGCAGCACGGTCCGCCTGTCCCTTGAGGAGCCGAGAGAAGATGCAGACAAGATAAGATCAGACCAGAGCGATCTCCCTTCCCTCCTGTGGGAGGTGATGATCTTATTTTTAAAGACAAGTGGTTTGCATCCAGGACAGCAAGTTCAAGCACTCTCTCACGAGCCAGCTCATTTCCAAAGACACGCATTGCTCTGTGCACCCAAGGAGGAAAATTCAGCACCACCAGAGCCGGAGGTGCCCAGGGCTCTGACTGGAGCGGGTCAGCCACAAGTTGAGCGGGCTGGAGCCACCCGCAGCTAGAGGGGGCAGGAAGGGCCCCACCCTGGAGCCTCCAGAGACAATGTGACCTTGAAGACACTTTGATTTTGGACAGTGTGAGGACTGCAGGGCCAGAAGGTGGGGGCAGTGACCTGGCAAGTGTGGGGGTTTAGTGTCAGCAACCAAGGGATGGTCATCTTTTTTCTTCTCTGAAATGTTCAAGGAAGACTCCCAGCTCTCTACCAAAAATAGCATTTGGCCCCAACAATGATTTACTGAATGTTACAGTTTCTACCTAGATGTCCCCCCAAAGCCTCCTGCACTCACAGGCAGGAGCTGGGAAGGTGATGGATTATGGGGTTCAGAGCGGACCGCTGTTAGGAGGCGGGGCCTGGTGGGAAGAGGCGGTCCGGGGGCGGGCCCTGGAAGGGTTCATCCCCCTCCCGGTCCCTGCCTTCCCTCTCAGCTTCCTGTTTCGCATGCTGTGAGCAGCTCTGTCAGCCAGAGCCCTCTGCCCCGCCCTCCTACCTTGGAGCCGGCCGACTATGGACTGAAACTTCTACACACTGTGAGCCAAGTAACCCTTTCTCCTCAGAACTGTGGATGTTGAGTACTGTGTCTCAGCAATGAGAAAATGCCTAAGACACTGGGCAGCCGCCATGAGCCGGCTGGGGACAGGAGGAGGAGGTGCAGGAGGTGTGGCCAGGCAAGGACACAGGGAGGGGCAGGGAGAAGGGGCGCAGAGGAGGTGGGGGGGTCCCAGGGACCCAGGAAAGGGAGGGGGACCCTGGGGTGCTGGGGTTGGGGAGTGGGATGAGAAGGCAGGGGGTGAGCACAGAGGCTGCTTCCCCAAACGGTGGTGGCAGAGGAGCCCAGGCGCAGCCCCTGTTCAAGCTTAGATCTAACACACCCCCGAGGTCTCAGTGGGTGGAAGGCGACTGGATCACGGGGTGCCGTGCTCACCAGTGATTCGTCCATGGACGCCTTCGGGGCTGACTGAGCTGTGTGAGGTGGGGCCTGGCTGGAGGTGGTCCCTGGAGCTGTGACCTAGACGGGGGTGTCCTTGTCCCCAGCGCCTCCCTTCTCACTCTGCTTCCTGGCTGCCCTGAGGTGAGCCGCTCTCCTCCGCCAGGCCCTTGCTGTCTCTGCTTTGGAGGCAGCAGACCACAGGCTCAGTTCCCCTAACCCACGGGTCAAAATTAACCCATCCCCCTCTGGGCTGTGGGTGTCAGGTATCTTGTCCCAGTGGTAAAAAGTGTCTGAGACGGCCGGTCTGGGTGGCTGCCATGACTTAGCTGTGCCGACACACTGGAGGGGCCAGGAGCTGTGCCTTCACACATACACAGGGCCACACAGGAGATCATGCGGGCCATGGTGTGGCTGCACCTGGTACCTGTCCCGCCATGGTGGCAGCTGTGGTGATGGGAGTCCTGCGTGCCTATAGACCAGGAGGGACCGTCCGGAGGTGCTGGGGGAGCAGGACCTTCCATCTCCCCAGGGGCCTGGAGATGTGCAGTCCAAGACTGGAAAGACATCCCCCAGGAGCCAAAATCACCAGCGCCTTATAAAAGGAACTCAGGAACCTGACCCTATAAGCTATTTCTAAACTCTGGGGCTCACCTCTGATGAAAGCTGATCCTCCCCTAAAGCCTGGAAATCCCCCAAGGTATGGACCCTGCTCAGGGCCCAGATTGGCCACTGGCTGCCACGCAGGGCAAATCGAGATACCACTGCCAGGACTGGAAACAGAATTGGTCATAGCAACACACCGCCCCCTGAGGCTGGCGCACGAGCAGGACAACCCGACCGGTGCTGCCGGGCTGAGCTCCAGCGTCCTCCCAGGACTCCGTCCCACTAGTGCACGCCATAGCCCAGGACGCAAGCCAACACAGCTTGGCCCGCAAAGAACCAGGAGAAACTCAGCTCACGCTGGAAAAGACAAGCGGCAGCTGCCAACGCCAGAGGGCACCAGTGCTGGCAGATCTGACAGGAAGTTACAGCGAGGGCCGTACTGTAAAAGCATCCAAAGAGAAACAGTGAGCACTGTTGAAACAAGTGACAGGTCATCTCAGCAAAGAAATGGAAGATGAGAAGAGCCAACTGGAAAATACAGGGCTTTAAAATAGGGTGACGGTTAGAGCTCTCTGTGCAGGCTCCGTAGCAGAGTAGAAACAGCAGAGGGACTCCTGAGTGACATCACAGACAGAGCAATAGAAATTATCCAGTGTGAGCAGCAGAAGAAAGAAGGCTGACACTGAACACAGAGCCAGGGACCTCTCAGGATAAAACTGGAAACTAGGAAGGGACTTCCTCAGCTCGGAGAGGGCTCCAGGCATCCCCGTCCACACAGGGGCCGGACGTGTCCCACAAGGTCAGACAAGACAGATGTTCCCTGTCACCACATCTGCTCAGCATTGGGCTGGGGTCTAGTCAGCCCGTTAGGCAAGAGAAGGAGATAAAAGACACGTAGACTGCAAAGGACACAGAAAATCTCTCTTCATTTTCAAGTGACACAGTGTTATACACAGAAAATCCTGAAGAATCCATAAAAACGAAAAACTCTATTAGAGCTACTAAGTAAGCTGAACAGAAGATGAATATACGCACTGAAACCCCCTTGGAGGGTTCGGGTCTCCCACCTGGCAGTATGGCACACGGATGCAAAACAAAGACAAAGAGAGAAAGTTCTGCAGACGAGGAGCTCTGGGATGACCAGTGCTGTCTGTGGAACAAAGGTACATGTGTCCAAAAGCTCATGGCTTTCATTGGTATCAATCAGGGAGCGGGGTGGGGGTCACTGCAGAGTGCTAGGGAAGAGAAACTTTGCAGGTGTTGCCTGTAAAGAGAAACGGCAATTTTGTGCCAGGCTTAGAGGCTCTCCAATTAGCAGTGCAACAGATAGCTTGATGTATGCGAGGCTGGCACCTTTACTGCCGGGAAGGTATAATTATTTTTGAGTCCCATGGCCTCAGCTGAGATGTTTTCTCATGTCTTCGCCCTGGAATCTCACGGGCTCTCGCTTGAGGGTCCATTCCAGCCATCAGCGGCGGGAGAGGTGCAGATCGCCCCGCCCCTGTGCTGCAGTGAGACACACTGGCATCTTGGCTGGACTCAGTCACATTCTTTTGGCCAATGAAGGGAACATCTGCTTCAATATAGCCAGCTCTGCATATCCCAGTGAATAGGGTTGAAGTAAAGGTCAGGTAAAAGTCGAGGCAAGAGGCTTTGTTTCTCAGGAGAGCGAGGTTTGGTGGTCTCCCACATATACGGAAGTCAGCGGTGTCCCTACACACCGTCAGTGGGAAGCCTACAGGTGTAATTGAGAGCTAAACTGCATCAGTATCACCAGAAAGGATGAAGCATCTATAGAGGGAACTTAAGCAAAGAAAAGCGGACTTGTAGATGGAGAACTGCAAGACACGGTTGAAGGGACTGAAAGAAGACGTGAATAAACGCGCAGGCATCGTCTTTTGAGGGTTAGAAGGCCAACACTGTCGTGATGTCCAGTCCTAATCTGATCTACCGACTCAGAGCACTGCCTATGCAAACCCAGCCGCCTGCTGTGCAGAAATGGGGACACTGATCTTCAAATTTCTATGGACCTGCATGGAAATCCAAGTAGCTTATTGTCCAAGAAGAGCAATGTTGGAGGATGCACATGGCATGGTCTCAGAGCTCCCCACAAAGCTGCGGCCACCAAGGTAATATCGCAGTGGCACAAAATTAAAAGGTATGGTGCAGCTGTCGTTCTTAAGATCACCTTTTAAACAAATGGAGATAAACAGCAGGCTATCCAAACAGGAAAAGAGTGCAGTTGGACCCCTACCTCACACTGTATATGAAAATTAATTCAAATACCTAAATGTAAGAACCAAAGCCATAAAATTCCTAAAAGGAAACATAGGTATAAATCTTTGTGACTGGAGATTAAGCAACAAAACTTTGTGACTTAGGTTTGAAACCAAAGTCATGAGTAATAGATGTAAATAACTGGGCTGCATCCAAGTGAAAGATTTCACTGCAGAAGACTTTCTCGGGAAAGTGAAGAGATACACACAGAATGAAATAAAAGCTTTGCATATCATGTATGACCATGGGCTAGTGTCCAGAATATACAGATAACTCTCACAATTTACAAATAAGACAGATGACCCAGTTTAAAAATGAAGGAAATGGGGGCTGGGGATTTAGCTCAGCGGCGCAGCACCTGCCTGGCAAGTGCGAGGTCGTGAGTTCGATTCCCAGTACCGGAAAAAACAAACAACAACAACAACAAAAAGCAATAAAAAGGAAGGAATTGCCACGCAGGTATAGCAAGTGGGAGGCCGGTGAACGGGTAGCAGAAAGAATTTACCAATAGCCAAGGAATCTAGAAAAATGAAGAGTTTGCATGCCCTCAGGGGACAGGCTGAGCTTGCTGTATTTGATTTTAATGCTAGGAAGGGTCTGGAACACAGCCATCAGCCCACGGAGGTTCTACTCTCGTTCCTCTCAGGTCTAAGCACAGCGGGAATCGTTCGAACACTGACGCAGGGTTTTTGCTGACAGGGTCCAGTGCCCTCGGTGCTGTTAGAAACAGTCCTTCCGGGTAAACTTAGTGGACAAATGTGTGAAGATTGACTAAGGCAAGCGGTCAAGGGGACCACAGTCAAGGGTGTGTGTCTGCACTTCAAAGAGACCCTGGGGAGACTGGTGTTCTTTAGGGCAGGCGGTCGGATCACCCAGTTCTTGTCGCTTACCGGGTGAGTTAGCGATCTGCTGTGGACTCGTTAGTCCGTCACAAGGAGGCCTGGAAGCAACGCTGGTAGGAGCTGTGCTCCCCACAGGAAGGGCCTTTCTCCGGGACGGACTCCAGGTGTTCATGTCACTCATCACGGGGTGCGCATGAGAACCCCGAGGAGCTAACACTCAAGAAGCTCCGGGCAAAAGCAGAGAACAGAAGCAGGCAGGAGGTGGAGAAATGGAACCCTCAGACACTGCTAGGGGGATTTAAAGTGGTGCAGCCTCTGTGAAAAAGAACTTGACAGTCCCCCAAACAAGTTAAAAATAGAGCTATCGTCAGCCAGAGATCCCACGTATGGTTGAAAGCACACGTTCACCAAGACACCTGTACACGGTGTTCGCAGCAGAAGATCCATTACAGCCAAATAGTGGAAACAACCCCAGTACCCCACAGCGGGCAATGGGCTCTGTAAAGCAGGGTCTACGAAAACAATGGGACCTACTCGGCCATGCAGAGGAGGTGTCTGCCGGCCACGCCACTGTGGCGGGAGCAGAGCCAGAGGGACAGAAATCGGTGAGAGGCCCCAGGGGTGCGCAGGAGAGAGGAATGGGGTGTGATCCTGACAGGCACAGCATGACGGAGCTGACCTAGAACTGCAGTGACGGAGGCACCGCACTGTGGATCTGCCAGGTGCCACTAACTTGGAACTGAATTATTTGGATAGTGACTTTGTTAGGCCAATTGCGTCTCAGTAAAAACACAGTTCAACAAAACAAAACACCCCCCAAAAAAGAGAAATGTTCATACAGCGTGGGAAATGATGAAAACCCTAATGTCTGTGACTCTTAAAGGCCCGGAGGGGAATGGCACTGCAGCTCGGGGTGAGCGCTTCCCAGCATGCACGAAGCCCGGGCTCTGACCCGGCCATGGTGGGTGGGGCCCACGGGACCAGAGGGAGAAGGAAGAGGACAGCACAGAAAAGAGCTTCAAAGAAAGAATGGCTAGATGCAGCCCAAATTTGGCAGGAGACAAAAACTGGAAACAATCCACTAGAAGCACCTGGATACACATGGTACACATGCACACACACATGCACATGCAAGCAAACACGCACACACACATGAGCACACATACATGCACATATGGACACACATGCTCATGCACTTACACGTGCACACCCATGTGCACACGCACGTGCAACACATTTGGCACTGAAGGGGACTCAACAAACTGGGCTGAGCTGAGGGCCCTGCCCTGGCGTCCCTTCCTCTTGGAGACCTTTGGGGACAGTGCTTGGAAGTCAGTCTGAGGCCCCAGCAGCCTACGCAGGGTACGGGACACTGGCAAAGTCACAATACAGGTAGTGTGACTGCAGCCACCTCCACTCACTCCAAACCTGGCCTAAGCCCCAGGGCCAATGCCCACCTTCGCCCTGCGCTTACTACCCCGAGGCCAAGATAGGACAAACAAAGACCCCTGAGCCTGCCCCAGGATGCTCCCACATCCCAGACCTGCCGGTGACCTGCGGTGACCCTCCTTCCCAAGAGCCTGTCGCAGCTGCAGGCGCGCGGCCGCACCTCACACATCTGACTGTGACAGAGTGAACGGAGCCGCACCTCACACCCCTAAACCCAACCCCCTGCAGGGGCCCAGCGGCTGGAGCCCACTCACTCCTGGCTGCTGCCACCCTGTTCAGCTTCCCGCAGTCTCCTGTCCATCTTGGCCACGCCCAATCCTCCACCGGTCACAGGGCCTAGGAACCCGTCCAGGACCCCAGAGTAACAGCGACAGAGTGCAGGGCTGTGGGGGTTTCCTGGGGTGACTCGATAGTGCTGTTGCCATGGCAACAAAAACACTGAAACAACACCCAGCACTTGGAGGCAGATTTACATACATCGAGGGGCACTGACTGGGATCATTCCCAGAATATCAGGCTCTGATCTCTGGTGGTCTAGGGTTTATGTGGGATAAGCAAGCAGGAAGTGCGGAGGCAGAACGGCTTGTCCTTTGGGGATTGGTTCTTACAATGTGCATCACAGTGACCAGCTGTTTCTAAGAGACAGAAGCAACCGGAACTGGAACAGGAACTGTTACCTGGGCAACTAAGAAACCGAAGTGTACTGGCTGGGGGGACATTTTCTGCTATGCTGCACCTGACTGTGGTGCAAATCTGCACACAGGTTGGAGCTCAAAGCTGCACCCAGAAGAGACAGGTTGACTACGGTCTAAAGGATAAAATAAATCTAAACTCAAAAAAGAAAAAAAAAAAAAGTAAGTCATGGGCTCAAGAGAAAGACCCTGAGGACTCCAGGCTGAGATAAGGGGAAAGTCAGCACCTAGGACTTCTTGTTTCTGTCCTGGAGATTGAACCCAGGGCCTCCACACTGAGGTGCATCCCCAGCTCTTTTTAAAATTTTTGCTAAGTTGCTAAATCGCCCCTGCTGGGCTCAAACATAGGATCCTCCCGTCTCAGCCTCCCGGAGTGCTGGGATGAGCTGTGCCTCGCTGCACACAGCTGGGGCTTTCTTTCAGTAACAAACGTTTCTACAAACACTGACTTGCCGGCCGTAAAGCCCACTGCCCCACCCCCACGTGCGCCTTCACACCACGGTGAGAGCAGCTGAGCGAGTATCAGCTTGCAGCGTCCCCGGTGCTTGAGTTTCCAGCCCATGGCGGCTGCCAGCGGCCCTTGCTGGTGAGGCCTGGACCGCGGAGGGGCCTTGCCCGGTGGGAGAGGAGGGGGCTGTGGAGCGGGGTCCCCTCCCACGGCCACTGCAGGGGGGAGGGAGGCGGGGCGGCCGCACACTGCCCTGTGCCGCCCAGGCATCGCACAGCACCCCTCCTCCCGCCCTGTGCATGGCCTCCGCCAGCCTCAGGCTCTCTCCGTGCCTCAGTTTCCTTAGCTTTAAAGCTGGAAACAGCATAACCCAATACAGAAGCAAGGAGGAGAGGCCAGGCCAGGACTGCGGGGGTCAGACCGTGACTCCCACCCCATCATCTCCAGACCACGCGTCCACCCTGGGCGGGATGGGGCGTCGGGACTGGCGCACTCGCACCTTGCACACGCGCCCGCCTCCCAGCCAGCCGTGAGCTCTGTGCACGAGTGCGCTGGGCGACCTCGAACCTTTCCAGCGTCCGGGAAAGACGGCTCCTCGCCTCGAGGTCAAGGCTTTTGGAGCTCAGGGCAGGGTTTATTCATGCAGAGCCTGGCGGGTAGTGGGGGCAGCCAGGCCCCAGCCCCAGGAAGGCCAGGGCAAGGGCAGCCACACCCCGTGAGGTTACGGGGAAGACAAGGCCACCCTTTCCTGCTGCTGCCACTCGGGCCCAGCGCCCTGGTGATACAGGAGTGACGTCAGGACCTCCAAACAATATAAGGGAACTATGACTCTCAATCTGCTGGAGGTCCCATACGCTGCGCTCATGTTCCCCAAGTCTTTCATTCAAGCCTTTGCTGTACACTTGGTTTAGGAGACTGGGGGCCTGGCCAAGCCCCCGATAATGTTGCTTTAAAAGGTCTATTTTCACTCTGTAAGCTCTTAGGAAGTCTGAATCTGGGGATGATTTCTGAGGCCAAAACCTTTATCACCTCTTGTGCCTTTTCTGTTCTACAAGGAAAAGCCTTGACCCAGTTTGTGAAAGTGTTGACCCAGACCAATCCAGCCAGTACTGGAGCCCCTCACCCTTTGGCATATCAGTGAAATGGAGTTGCTGGTCTTCTCCCAGGTATTTACCATGTGCAGTGGATTGACAACTGGTGGTCAACTTATAACCCCCAGCTGAACTGAATAAGTGAGGTGCTGGGTGTGGGAGGCCCACTGGGGTGGGGACTGTTGCCAGCAGCGTAATAAGCAGAAATGGAGAAGGAGAAGGAGGCTGTTGGGAGCTGAAAAAGGCTGTTGGAGCTGTTGGAGCTGTAAGGCGCTGTTGGATCTGTTGGAGGAGCTCGTCATGCTGGCTTTCCTGATGAACTTGGCTGTTTTTATCCTCTAAGGAGCTCAGGATCTCGTTGACACTGAAAATGGCTTGGTTCACTTTGGGGGAGCTCTGGTCCTCACTCTGAGCATCACTTCCCGGCTCTGGAGGGGAGGATGGTGCACTGCCGGTTTCCTGGAAAACCTTGCTGCATTGGCTTCCCTGATGGGAACTCGGCCATCTTGATCATTAGAGGAGCTCGGGACCTCACTGTCGCTGAGGGCGGCTGTGGTACCTTTCGGGGGAGCTCTGGTTCTTCTGGGCATCGCTTCCTGGCTCCAGTGCAGATCCCTCAGCCTGCTAGCTGAGATCCTTTATCCTGCTGGCACAGACTTCCTAGATTCCACCACTGACCTTTGGGCCTTCTCAGCAAAGATCTGTGAAATAGGCCTGCATGAGATATTGTTATGGGCTCTGGGCCTCCAGTTGGACTCATGGGAGGCATTGTTATGAGCTCTAGGTCTTCAGCTGGACTCCTGTAGGACATTATTGCGGGATCTAGCCCTCAGCTGGATTCCTGCTCTGTAGTATGTGGACAGATTTCCTGCACTCTCGTATATGATTCTTTTGGTGACTATTAAAAATAGTCTAATAAAATGTGTACTGTATTATATTGTTCTCCTTGCAAAAATATCCCCCAAACCATAACACCATGTCTCTGCATACATTTTATGCCCTTTTATACCTTTTATACCCTTAACTGGTTATGGTCCAGTTAAGAGGATTGTCCTTTTGGCAGCGCTCATATATCTTAACTATCTGTTGTACTGTCTGAGAGAGTCCCTTTCCTGTGAATAACCTTGAGGCCACCAGCTGGGTCTCGGTCTCTCCCCAAGTGAAAGGTTTGATGTAAAGACAATAATTTTCCATCAACTGCACCAGGAAGGAACAACTTACCATCACCTGAATGTGACCATCCTGATGGGAGGAACTGACACCCCTGGGAGAGAGCCCGTTCCATTTCTGACTGGGAATATTTGGGTCGAGTGTGACTGAGGGGCCCTTCCCAGCTCAGGGGGGCGAAGGAGGGGCCCTCGAGCGGCTGCTTTTGCTGTTGCATCGGCCAGATTATTATCTTGAGACACTTGGTCACTCCTTCTTGGTGTCCTCTAGAGTGGATCGCTGCTGCTTTGGAGGACAGAGAGGATAGAAGTTCATCTACATGTGACACTTAATAGGAGATTTATTGGCTGTCAGATAATCCCTTTTTCTCTGCACGGGCATGTCACAGCAGGAAAGCATACATTGAATCGGTATAAATATTAGCTTTTTGTTTTTTACTGAGTTGCAAAGCCCTGGTCAGAGCTCTGGGTTCTGCTAGCTGAGCACTAGTCCCGGGGGCAAGTGAGGAGCTTTCAAGTGTCTGATGCAGAGTCACTACTGCACACCCGGCCTCTCTTGTGCCATTTTCCATGCAGGGGCCACCACAGGAGAGGCTCAAATCAGGGTCAGAAGGGTGTGTCCACCAAGTCTCCTCTGGCTGTGTACATATGGAGGATCACCTGTTCACAGTCCTGTCTTATCAACCTCAGTTTCCTCCTTCTCTGGTAGGAGGGTGGCAGGGTTTAAGGAGGAGCATGTCCTTATTTAAATGGCTGGTCCTTCTACAAGTAGAGCCTGGTGTTTAAGAAGTCGTTGTCTGATAGCCATAGGCTCCCTTTGGAAGAAAGAAGTCCTGCCACATTGTGAGGGGTAGATACCGTAAGATCCTTGCCTAAAGTAAGCTTGGGTGTCTCTGGCACTGTGAGAGCTACAGCGGCCACAGCTCTAAGGCACACAGGCCATCCCTTCACCACAACGCCTGATTCATGACCCAGACACCCTAGAGGCTGTTGAGCAGGTCCTTGGTCCTGGGTCCTGCTCGAGCACTCCCAAAGCCATGCCCTGCCTCTCATCAACATACAGACTGAAACGGTGTCCTGTCATAGGCTCAGCGCTGGGGCATTTAGAAGTCCTTGTTTAAGCTTCTGGAATATAGTCTGGGAATCAGGTTCCCAGGATAAAATACGGGTATCTGCCTTTTGGACTTTCTCTTTAAGCCGATGAAGGGGTTGTGCAATCTCGCCATACCCTGCTGACAAAAGCCTGCAATTTTAGGAAGCCTCCCAGCTGGTTTAGGCTCTTGGGCACAGGAAGGAAAGTATTGGTTTAATTCTCTCTTCCCACAGCCCTTGGCTTCCCTTAGATGTGGTAAGGCCCAAGTAGTCTACCCCAAGTTTGCAAAGTTGTGCCTTAGACCTGGAGATCTTATAACCTCTGTCTGCTAGAAAATTCAGCAGAGCAGGGGTGCCTTGGCTGGAGAGCTCTTCGGAGGGGGCACATAACAGCATATCACCAAGTACCACAGGACTGACTTGGGAACATTCAAGACATGCCAAGTCTGGGGAAAGCACTCTCCCAAAAAGATGAGGACTGTCTCTGAACCCTTGAGGAAGCACAGCTCAAGTCAGTGAGAGGCCTGGTTGTGAGGATTTTCAAAGGCAGAAAAAATTGGAAATCTCTGTGTAAAGGAATACAGAAGAGGGCATCTTACAAATCTAACACTGAAAACCAATTGGCATCTGCTGGGATCTGAGGAAGTTCTGAGAGTACGGGTCAGGTACCACTGGGCAGATCGGCACTACTCCTTCATTTAGCAATCCAGGGTCCTGCACCCACCTCCGCGCCCCACTGGGCCTTTGACCTCCCAAGATCGGAGTGTGGCGTGGGCTGTGACAGACTTTAAGTAAACCCTGTTCCCTTAAGGTAGCAGTTACAGGCAGTATCTCTCAGCTTCGGGCCTCAGCAGGTATTGCCGCAAGTGGAGAAAATCAGTAGGATCTGTGAGATGTATTTGTACTGAAGCAGCTCTTATTGCTCTACCTCTGCTACCTTTAGTTGCCCATATTTCAGTCTAACATTACTTTTCCCTAGTGCTGCTTTTTCCTAGCACTGCTGCCTAAGATAAGACAGCAAACTACAGCAGTCAATACAGGCCAAACATCAGTAAGTCAGTCAAATGCAGCATACACAAAAAGGAAATAAAATGTCCCATCAAAGAGACATTATAATCCATGTTCTTAATTTAACTTTATCATTGTTTTAGCAAAAGACAATGTATAAAATAGACAAGACGTAGCAGCTGACAAAGGCATAAAAGTCTCCCAGCCCTGTGCCTGTCCCTCTGTGCAGGACGGTGCCGCTCACACCCCTGCCATTGGCCACGGCCTCAACACCAAGAGTCCCAGCTTGGAGACACCATAACATCCCATCCACACACACTGCCAATGCTCTGATGTCTGCAGAACCTCGATGCTCTCCCCTCTTCATCCTGGCCAACTCCTATTCACCCCTCAATACCCTGTAGTGTGCTCATAGATCCTAGGGAGGCCTGGTGTTGGTGTCTCCTTGGGGCTCCCACAGCTTCTCTGCTACCCGTATCCACAGCAGAAAACACACAGAAATGTAGTCAACAAAGTGGGATCAGCCAGCAAAGGGTGAAATCCTGCTTCTCTTACAGCTGTTTGACCCTGAGTGAAGTCCTAAACTTCTCTGTTTACTTTCCTCATCTTCAAAGACAGCACAAGGGCAGTAACACACATTGCCAAGTTTGTGCAGGTGTTGGCCAAATCCAGTGGACTAGCTTCCTGGACCACACAGGGGCCTCGCAGATGGTCACTGTTGTGCCCGCGGTGCCTGTAAACAGTGCAGTGGCTGCGTCTTTCCTGCCTGCTCCCTTGCTGCTCCGAGCCTCGCTAGGGACGGGAGCCAGGGTCTGACCTGCCCGGCCTCAGGGCGTGGGATGACGGTACTGTAGACAGCTAGGCTAGGTAGAAATATTCGAGGCAGTCAGACAGGGCTGAGCCCTCGGGGGCCGGTGCGGAAGACGGGAGCGCAGGACAGCGGGGGTGGATGACCAGGCCTGCGTGCCCCCCGAGGGTGAGCAGTGAGTTAACATTAACATCAGTCGCCCCGTGGGGGGCCGGAACCCCCTGGTTCTTTCTCCCTGAAAAGGCCCTGGTTCTTCCCGTGCACCTTGCCCCGTGGCCTGCTTCCCCATTGGACCACCGTTACCCAGGCGGCTAACCCTGCAGTCTCACTGGATCACGGCTCTGACCCACGTTGTACCCAGCTCCGGATTTTGCTCTATAAAACCCCCTCTGTGAAGTGGGGTCCGCGGCAACGCACTGTCAGGAGTTACCACTGTCAGTAAATACTTCCTCCTCTTAGCCTCTGTTGTTCCTTAGACTTCATTCCTAGCTTTCAGGAACACGAACCCGGTGCACCTGACCTCCGGCGGGCTGGGAGCTACATGTATCCCTTACACCAATGGGAGGACCGCCCCACCTGCTCCATGCTGGCTCTGGAAAGGACTACAGGGCCCCAGCAGCGAGGACGCTCTCCAGCCTGTGGTGGCGCCTGGCCCCGCCTGCCTGTCACCCGGGGACACCACACAGTGGCCGCAGGTCACACCAGGTCTTGCCTGCCTCTGCTGCGCAGGACGGAAGATGCGGACGCCGAGTGTGAGCCCAGTGCATCTGCCGCAGGCTGCGGGCTCTTCCGTGTGCCCGGGCCGGCTCCAGGGCCTGTGCCCAGCCGCCGACATGAGGCCCAGACCTCGACCTCATCCCCAGGTGCACATGGATGGGGCCGGAGCGTGTCTGGGCTCATGGCGGCTCAGCACGCCCAGACCCCCGGCCCCCATCCTCACACCAGCAGCAGGCAGCTGGGTGAAGCCTGTCCATTCATTCATTCATTCATCCACTTGCTGTCCATGCCTCAATTTCCCCAGTTACAAAATGAGCGCACTAAGAGTGTGTCTTGGAATGTATGCCCCATCGATAAGGGGGGATGAGTACATCACCTTCATTGTTATTATTCGTCTTTATTATTTATTTTTTGAGATAAGATCTTGACAATGTACAGTCCAAGCTGGTCTGGGACTCACTGTGCAATCTAGGCTGGTCTTGAATTCACAGAGATCCTCCTGCTTCAGCCTTCTGGGCACTGGAATGATAGATGTGTGCCACTATACCTGACTTATTTTTAAAGTTTTTAAAGGCTAGATTTAAAAAAATTAAATAAAGGCTAGATTTAAAATAAATAAATAGCCAGGTATGGTGGTGCATGCCTGTAGTCCCAGCACTTGGGACGCTGACGTAGGAGGATGGTTGTGAGTTCGAGACCGGCCTGGGCTACAAAGAGAGGTCAAAGCCAGCCTGAACTGCATAGGGAGACCCTGTCTCAAAAAGACAATAAATAAATAAAGAAATAAATGCTAGATTTAGAAGCCAAGATTGTATGTGCAGCAACACTGGCTTCCTAATGCTGGCCACCAGGGTAGACACGTGCAGGTCTGGTCACCACCCTCCCTGGGGACACTGGCAGCCGGGCAGGGAGAGCCCCCAGGTCCTGTTAGGACCCCCCACTGGGCCCAAGGAAGGAGGAAAAGGGGAAGGCTATGGGTGCAGCACCCTCCCAGGGGGCAAGGACCCTTCCTGGCAGGGCCTGGGAAGCTGGAGAGATCCCTCCCTGAGGACCCAGACATGGGTTGGGGAGGTGCAGGTGCCCCCAGCACCGCCCGGCCCACCCCACAGTGCTCAGCATGGCCAGGCTGTGTGGGTACAGGGTCGCCAGCTGCCGCCGCTACTGTTGCCGCTCCTGTGCAGCAGGCGGGCACCTCCCCTGGCTCTGTGCCTCCTCTGCCAAAGAGCAGTTTTTAACCAGGTGTGATGGCGCACGCCTGTCATCCCAGCACTCTGGGAGGCTGAGGCAGGAGGACTGTCAAGAGTTTAAGGTCAGCCTGGGCTACACAGTAAGACTCTGTCTCAGGAAACTGCACCAAAAAGAAAACATTTAGATTTCATCAAAGCCTCTTCCCATCTCCTGAGATGACTGTGTGGCTTCTCATTTTTAGTTTACTGGTGTGGTCAGCTCACCTTGACTTGTACATGTCCAGCCAACCTTGCATTCCGGATAAACCTGCCTTGACCATAGTATCTTCTCAGGCTAACATTTTATTGAACGCAGCTCCATAACCCTTTGCCTAAAGCGCCCGCAGTTGTGTTGAGAGTGACGCCCGCGGCCCGAGTCCCTGCCGGCCGCAGGTGCCGGCCACAGCCGCAGGGGGCTCAGCCGCGCTCCGCCCTCTTATCTCCGAGGGGCCTGGGAAGCAGCTGCTGTCTTCCTTGGCTTCTGGCAGAATTTACCACCGAGAGCACGGGCCGAGTCATCCTGTGGGGGGCGTGCCAGCTGCAAGGTCCCTGCCACAGGTGCGGGCCGGGGTCAGCGCCCTTCCCCGATGAGCTCAGTTCCATCTTCCTAGGAGTCGGTGCCTCGAGGCTCGCTTCCTGGCCTGAACTCACGTCTTGCCCTCCAGTGCCACTTCCTCGTCCTTGAGGCTGCACTGCTGCTGGGCATCACGGAGGCCCGGTCTCCGGGGAGCAGAGGCACCCCGCCCACCACAGTGGCTGGCGAGCTCACCGGAAGCCCCACCTCGACCCTGCCCTGAGCAGCTCCTGTCTCCCCTCCAGGCACCATCACCGTTGCCTGCCTGGGTTCTCAGTCAGGGATGAGGCGCCCGGCAGCCAAACACAGCGCCCGACGACGCCTGCTTTTCTCGCCTAGGTAGGTGTCGGGAGGTGTAGTCCAGGGCTGGTGTGAACATTGTCCCAATCAGCAAGGACCCCAATAGCCCTGTCTTTCTGTTCTAATGCTGGGGGGGCGTTGTCCATCTTCAGAGTCACAATCTGGCTGCCAGAGCGCCAATCAGCACATTTGTATTCCAGGTAAGAAGGGAAAGGAGGTAGAAAGGGGTGAGCACTAGCTGTCTGTCTGTCCCCTTTAAGGAACTTGCCTGGAGGCCACTCAGGTAGCATCCCCTGTCTTCCCTCCAGCCTGTCTGCTGAGGCCTCAGCCTGCTCGCTGGTCCCCAGCACCTCCCTCTGTCCCTAGGGTGAGCCCACAGCAGGATCTCAGGCACCTTCACTAACCAGCGCCGAGCGGCCTCATTCTACAGATGGGAAACTGAGGCCCCACAAAAGGACCTCGTGGATTCACTGACGAAGTCAGAGGCCACACTGTGTGGCCATAGCAACCACATGCTCTCCACAAACACTGTGGGAAAGGGAGGGTGGCAGGGGTCACATGTGTGTACTCACAGCTCACCGGGCTGGGCAGCCAGGAAAAGACACACACAGACCTGCACGCGCGCGCGCACACACACACACACACACACACACACACACACACACACGACAGGCTGCACACATGTTGACAGGCAGACATGCGCTCTGAGAAGCTCTGCAGCTCACAGGGGCACCGTCACCTGCACTGGGATCCCGCTGCACATGTGCACGAGCCCTCCCAGCCCTGACGGCCAACAGGTGAGCCAGAGGGAGGACAGGACAGGCCCGTCCCCCTGCGGGAAGCCCTGCGCAGAAAGGATGCTGGGACAAGTGAAGTGACACCAGGTGCTCGGCACGGTCCCACCCTCCACCTGGGCTGAATGTCAGCCGGGTGCACAGCGGCCCCTGTGGCCTCGGCCTGTGTGACTGAGAGGTGGGGTGCAGCCTGAGGCCGTGGACCGTGCCGTCTGGGCCCGTGCTGGGGGCAGGCAGGGCCGGCTGCGGCGTGCCACGCACTGCAGCACCAGGGCCGGGCCCTCTGCGCCAGCCTCAGGGACTCAGGCGGTGGGGACGCCTTGGCCTCTCCCAGCCACCCTGCGTGTGCAGCTCCAGGTCCTGCAGGTGGTGCCCAGGGCCAAGGGACACCATCCGCCGGGCCTGCTGCAGGGCTCCCCGAGCCCGGGCCCCTTCACCATGTGCCCTCTGGCATGGGGACGGGCTCGTGCCTGGCCAGCCACGGTCACCACCACCTTTGCTAGCCGCTGGAGAAGGCGCCTCCCTCCCTTCCCGGCAGAGCCTCGTGGCTCGGTTCTTGGAAGGCATCTTTCCTTCTGGCTGTGAGCAGAAGCCCCTCCCCGCGCCGCCCTCCCGCTCCACATGCCAGGAGTCCTGGCTGCTCGCCTGGTGCTGACGTGGCTGCCGGCCCGAGCGGCCCAGCAGCCCCGGGGAGCCAAAGAGCCCCGTGCACTGGCCTGGACCTGAGCTCGCAGGCTCGAGTCGGGGTCCCAGCTGCTCTGGTGACTCAGGCCAGAAACGTCACACTTCCCAGGTCAGGGCTGCCCTTTCCTCAGCACCAGGATGGAGGGGCTGTGCAGGCTGACTTGCTGCTTGGGCTCAGCCCATCACACACGGCACTGTCCTGGCCGTGCCACCCTGTACCGGAAGTGGTCAGCAGGCCCCAGCTCAGCCCCGGCTGGCGGAGCAAGCCCCTGCCTGGTGCACGGCCTGTGGGGATCTTGTCAGCAGTCCTTCCTTTCTGTACCTCACAGCCATCACCCCGGCTCCCACTGCTCCTGTGAGGACCAGCTCTCTCCTCTGGCACTGCAGTGGCAGGAAGCAGGAGCTCGAGGAGGCGGCCTTCAGGTCACACTGCTCAGAGAGGTCCCCAAAGGATCCCCAGGAGTGGGCCCCTCAGTCCAGGTTCTTGCTTCCCTGCAGGCTGACGTCAGCCCTCAGAGGTGACCTGGAAGCTACGTGTCACCCCTGCATTTCCCCCGCCAGCCTGAGGCTGTTGCCGCAGCAGGAAGAGCTGCAGCAGGACCTGAGTGAGTGGGAGCTGCTAACGCGGTGTGGGCAGTGCAGGAGGGGGCGGCCTGCTGTTCTAGGTGGTTCGGTGTCCGATGAAGCCGGGAAGCCTCCCTGGAGGAGGCTACACAGCTGCCCATGCCACACGCCAGGGCTGGACTCCTCTTGCTGGCATCGGAGGTGAAGACCACACACCATGGTCTCCATCTCAGGCCCTGGCTCTTGGAGGCTTGTACAGGAAGGGAAGAAACGCTTCAGGACCAACTTGTGAAACCTGGTGAGGCTCCCCGTGGGAAGGGCCGGGCTGCCTGCAGAAGTGAGTGTGAGCGCCTGCTGCCACCCGAAAGAGCAGGGGCCCCAAGCCATGTTCCCTGCGGCCTCCTGCGGGCCAGAGGCACTGGGCTAAGTTCTGCGGTGGACGGGACAGGTGGGAAAAGATGCCCAGAGCCGTCAGGCCTCTGGACCCAGCGTGAGGCTTCATGTGACAGGGCTGGCGTCCCAGTGTGCACTTCCAGGGCAGAGAGAATGTGCTGACCCCCGCCTGAGCACAGGGCCAACGGCAGAGGTGTCACAGGAGCGGCGAGATCAGGGTGGAGCAGGAGGGCTGCCAGGGAGCTGCCGTGGCCCTGGGGAGGCCGCAGGGGAGAGGACAGATACGAGCTGGGCAGGGCTGTGGCTGTCCTGTTCCAGGCCTCCTCCGTCTCAGCAAGGAACAAGACACCCTCTGCTGCCTCCTCTCAGGGGGACAGAGAAGCACGGGACGGGACGGGACGGACCGTTCCCCTGTCCAAGGCTCCGGGGAGCTGGGCCCACAGAGCTGTGCTGGCTTTGGGGTGGCCTCCATCAGCCACAGTGGGGCCAGCGAGCTGCGAAATGCTCCTTTCCCGTCCCCTGCTTCAACCCCCTACCCCAGGGTGACTGACAAGGGCAGCATCTCAGATGCCATCACCAAGGCCAGAAGCCGAGCACCGAGCTGGCTGGGCCTCCGAGTCCTGTGGCCTCCGGACTGTGCTTGCTCGCCCTCTGCACATCCATCCCTCTGCCCAGGGCTGCTGAAGCAGTGCTGACAGCAGAGGATTGAGTCCCTGTAACAAAACACTCTACAGCTAAGCACACGCGATGACACACGTAACCCTACATGCTAACACAGCAACTGAGATGCCCAGTGCCACACCTGAAACAGGAAGTGGGCATGCTGACTGACGGAGGGGGGCGTGGAGATGGGGCTGGGTGAATGAACGGGTGAATGTGGGCGAATGGACAAGTGGAAGGCTGGCTGGGGGGTGGTTGAGGGAATGGATGGCTGGGTGAGCGGGTGGATGGGTGGGAGGGTAGGTGGGTGGGTGGATGGATGGATGGTAGGTGAGTGGGTGGATAGGTGGATGGGTGG
>NW_004955514.1:2614120-2708392 GCF_000276665.1 Chinchilla lanigera
TGAGTGGGTGAGTGGGTGAGTGGGTGGATGGGTAGGTGAGTGGCTGCACAGTGAGTGGGTGGGTGGGTGGACGGGTGGTGGGTTGACAGGTGAGTGGGTAGATGGATCCATCCAGATGAGTGGAAGGATGGACGGGAGGAAGGCTAGATGGATGGATGCTTAAACGGACAAGTGGACAGTAAACCAGCAGTTAAGCGCACGGAGCGGGGGAGGGTAAACAGGGCGCGGGGGCAGGATCAGAACAGGAAGCTGTATGTGTCGTGTTGAGGAGGACTCAGCCGGGTTACCTGCTGCATCGCCGACTGAGGGAGAGCCGAAGGCACCATGTGCGGGCTGAGACGGCCACAGACCCGGCCAGCGGGGCAGGGACTCCTCGTAGCCACGGCACAGAAGCCAGCCTGGCCGCGTTGTACCTGATGTGGGGTCCTCCTGCCCCCACACGGTGGGCTCCTAGCAAGAACCGCAGGTCCTCTGCGCCTGGGCATGCCTAAGTCCACGTGGTGTCATGACCCCAGCCCCGGCCCCCAGGGCAGGTTCTGAGGGCCCGCAAGTCCCCCGCCCCAGGGGATCCTCTGTCCCATGCCCCAGTCTCCAGGCACCACTTCCCTGATCACAGGAGTTTGCAAACCAACCACTGGCACTTTTTCTTTCTCCTTCCTTTTTTTCTTTTTGTTTTTGGAGGCAGGATCTTCCTAAATTGCCCAGGCTGGCCTCGAACTCGCAACTCTCCTCCTCGCTTTCCTTGGAGCTGGGATCACAGGCCTGCACCGTGTTGCTCTTGGTCTTCGAGTGTTGCCTGCTTACCAATATTGCTGCCACTGACTCTTCTTCCTGATCTTGGTACCTCAGTTCACGAACAATTCTGTGAGGAGAGTCGCGGGAAGAGTTAAGCTTGTAACCTGAAGTACCACCGTGCTGGCTTTGCACCTGGGGCTGCTGATGAGGGGCTGGGCCCCCAGTGTGACTGACCACGAGGGGCCTTCCAGCCTCTCCCAGCCCGTCTCTACCATCAGCTCCAGAAACCCAGGGTCTGTGGGGTGCACCCCGTCCCCTTCCCCTGCTGCTCCACATTCTGGACGGGGCCCAAGAGCACGACTCAAAGACGCCAGTGCCGGGTCAACTCCTGGCATGCATTAAAGAGGGTGTGGAGGAGGGGCAGGTGAGAGAAACAGAGAAGGAAGAGGAGGAGACTGTCCTAGAGCCCCCGCCAGGCTTCTCTGGGCAGGGCACCCGCTGGTGAGGGTTTTCCAGGCTCTCTGAATCCGGCACCCTCGGCAGGGCCAATTGCCGCCCAGGGACCTGGGCCGCCCCCATCCCTCGGAGACGCCTCTTCTTTCACTCTGCAGTAACAATACCTCCCGCCCGCCTGCCCAAGGACCGTTACCCTGCTGTGCCAGCCCGTGCCAGGCTGGCTCGCTGCCTGGAGCTGACCCACTTCTGAGAAAGCACGGCTCCACCCCAGCTCTGTGGGGCTCGCGGGAGGCCACAGCTAGGCGGGAAGCTGGCACGGTCACAACCTGAGTGCGGCCTGCCGCAGCTGACTCCACAACCCCACGCCAGGTGGGTTCCGGTGGGAAGGAAGCTCCGTCCCTGGCTGGGCTCAGGAGCGTCCACTCAGCTGTCTTGGAGGGCCCACTGAGGCAGCTCCCACAGCCTGCGCTTACTGCAGCGGGTCCCCAAGGGCCCAGGGCAGGGGTCGGGCTAAGCCAGCCAGCCAGCCGAGCAGCCGTTCTCCTTGGAGCCTGGGGCACGTGGCCGTTTCATTCTTGCGCCAAGTGGCTCCAAACGCTGGCACGCAGGCCTCGCGGAGCCGCCCATCCGGCCGGCGCCTCCTTCCCGTCCCACTGGCAAAATGCACACGCAGCACTTGGCCGGCATCCTGCCTCCAGCGGGGAAGGAAGGGACCTGCCGGGTCACACGGGGACCCCAGCATCCTCAGAGCCAGAACCCAAGGCTAAATTAGGTCAAGCGGGTGTGGAGTGGCGCCGCGCCTGGCTGTGAGGCTGGCTGGCTCTGAGAGGCCTCACCTCTGCCCAGCGTGGGCAGTGGCTTTCCTCTTAGCCGACTGGTGGCCCTGCCAAGCTCCTGAAGAAATGGGGAACACCAGGAAGTAGGAGCGGGGACAGATGCCTCTGCTTCAGCCTCTGCTGCTGAAACTATCTACACCCAGCCCTGGCGGTGTCGCCAGAGGCAGCCCAAGGAGGCTGCCTCTGTCCCGCACACTGGACACCAGGGTAGGCCTGTCTCCCACATGCTGTCAGGCTGCACGGAGGCCCCAGCGGGTCCTGGCCTGGAGGACAGGCGCAGGCGCTTTCGGGTCAGGCGGCCCAGGTATTACCTGAGCACCAGGCCTCCTTGGAATAGGAACCTCAAGAGCTGGCTCCCTCCCCCGGGCTCCTGTCCTGTGCTCTGGCCAGGCTCCAGCTCCGTGCTGCAGGTGAGTGGGGCTTGGATGAGTGACTCACCGTCCCTGACTTCACGTCTGTGTGAGGGGGGACAGTGGGCCAGGCTTCCTGCAGCGTCCCAGCCCCGTGGGGCGCTTGCCCTCCCAGCACACGATGCTCCAGCTGCTCTGAAACCCTGATGTGTGCAGGGCAGGAGCCAGGCCGAGCGGCCGCTCTCTGCACACCCTTCGCTACCTACCTGTCCTCAGTAAGAACAGCAAGGGCGTGCGGCCTTCAGCTTGGCTGAGCTCACCCCACAGGAAGGACAAAGCAAGCCCTCGCACCCTGGCTCTGAAACTTCACCCCAGGCATCCGTTACCAGGAATTTATGCACGATAGTCAGGACCAACAGGCGGGTGTGGGGACAGCCCTGGACACCCTGTGCAGTGCTGGGAGCCTCAGCTCCGGAGCCGGGGATGAGGCCCAGGAGCCCCTGCATCCCCCACACTAGACACCGGGGTGCACGCGAGGGCACTCAGGAGGCCGGTCTCCGACACGCCGTCCGGCTGCAGCGGCCCCAGCGGCTCCTGGCTGGAGGACAGCTGCAGGCAGAGCCAGAAAACCAAGCCTGGAGCCAGCCAGCAAAGGGCTCAGGCTTCCCAGAGAGGCTCCTGCACACCCCCAGCGCTGTGCTTGGTCCAGGGCAGGACAAGGTCACCACTTGTGTTGAGGAGGGAAGGCTCGGAGCCTTGCCCAGTGGCCTGGCTTCCTGTGCAGGGCTGCATGACCGCGCCAAGCTGGGGTCTCACCTGCAGGTGCAGGTGGGCAGTGTTAGCTTTGCTGGTTCCCACTGCTGGTGCCGGTGCACTGCACTTTCGGAATGAGTCCATTCTAGCAAAAGTGGGTCTGTTTAACCAGTGCAACTAGGCGATAGCTGAGCTCATGCACAGAGAAGGCCACAGGCACAAGGTGGCCCTTGCCTGGTGCCAGCTGCACACCGTACCTGTGGCTCTTGCAGAACCACAAGTGCGCGGCACCCTGGACATCGCACCCCACGGACGCCTGTGCACTGCCCCTGTCCTGCACACGAAGCCTGCCGTCCCAGGCTCAGGGACAGGTGGCTTGGTCTCCCTAACTCAGGAGGCGGCAGGCAGGGCAGGCCGTGTGGCTGCTGCAGGGTGCAGACTCTAGGGAGCAGCTCTGGAGGCGGCCAGGGAACCACCAGGGCGCGGTGCTGCGTGGGTAACACACCGCACGGCAATCCGCCCGATGGAGGTAGGGCGGGCATCCACGGCCGCAGGAAGCCAGGAACTTTCCTTGCTAGGCAGGGAGGAGCCTGGTGGTCTTCCTGTGTGTGGGCCTAGGGATGAGGCCCCTCCTGCATGCAGACAAGCGGGCACCACAGCCCTGCATCTCCCACACTGGACACAGTGTGGATGCCAGTGCCCTTGGGGAGGCTGGCAGCCTAGAGCTACGGTGGCCAAGCAGAGCTGTGCAGCGGGCAGAGTCCCTTGGCCTCAGCTCCCAGCCCCCTGCAGCTCCCCCCTGCCACCCCAGAGCCTCTCTGGACTCAGCACCAAGCGGCAGGGGGCTGTTCTTAAAGGCGTCATCGGGATGTGTGAGGCCACAGGAAACAGCCCCCAGCTCCCCCACGAGGACAGGTCCTCCCCTCGAACAGAGGCCAGCTGAGGGGCAGCCTGGTGGGCTCCCTCGGGCCTAAGCTCACGGGTCACATGTCCACTCCTTCTGCTGGAGCCCCTCAGCACGGGCCTGCTGGCTGCTCCTGCGGGGCCAAGCACCCGGTGTCCCCTGAGGGCAGCAGCTGCCAGGGAGGAGAGGGGCTCCCCGGGATGGTGGCTTCCCCAGGCTCCCAGCCGCATCCCCTCGCACTCACGCCGTCTGTACAGGCCGCAGCCGGAATGGTGGGGGCAGCACTTCCAGGGGCTGCAGAGCTGCCGCCTCACAAGGGCCGAGCCGGGGACAGGCTCAGGCCCCTTCCAGCAGGGCCGTCTCTGCTGACCCTGGGGGCGGCTCAGAACCCAGAGCTCCAGTGAGCAGATTCTCCTCAGTCAAGTGACGCAGAGCCTGCCCTTGCCGGGGACAAATGCCCGCAGGGAGGCCCAGCACAGCTGGCAAACGGCGTGGAATGAGTGTGGAGTCTTGTGCAAAACTGTGGAAATGATTTTAAATGGAAACGCACAGGGCTTCTGGAAGGAGTGGACGGAACTGTCGCACCTTTGGCCTCGCGATGTGCACGGAGCAGGCAGGGGCAGAACTTACCACCCCCACCCCCCAGCACCCCGGAGAGGCGCCGCAGCACTGCGTCTGCGCTCTGGACTCGGGGCCCAGCTGCAGTGGAAAGCCTCCGCCGTCACGGCAGGGGCCCGGGGGCTGGCGGCACGTGAGACCCCAGTGCGCTCTACTCCAGGTCCCTTGGGGAAGCGGGCTGAGCCCACAGTGCCCAGCACCAAGAGGCCAGCCACGTGGAGAAGTGGAGAAGTGTCCTGCACCCCGGTTCCTGCATGGGGAGGTCGGTGCCCTGGCTCTGTGAAGGGCGGCTCACAGTGCCTGCCTCTTCTTGGGGGGCCGAGGTGGCCGCAGCTCCTGAGGCCCGTGGGCAAAAGGGCAGCTGGCGGAGGGCAGCACGCAGCCGTCGGGGTGATGCGTGAAGAACCAGCAGGCGCGAGTCTTGAAGGTCTCGGAGCTCGATCCCCGCTTGGCCTCGGAGCGCTTCTCCCTCTGCAGTTCACGTCGCCAGTCGCGGATGTGGACTCGGCCGTCCAGAACTGAGGCATGAGCACAGAAGACAGGCCCGGCACGTTACCCCAAACGTCTCACTCACGGGCCTTTGTTACGCGCCACCGCAGGGAGGACTGACAGGGCCAGGCCCACAGAGAGCTTGCGGTGGGGACTGGGGAGTTGGCGGGAGGGACCTGGGAGCTGGGTGAGCGGGGGCCTGCAGGGGGTGAGGAGGGAGCCCCCGCGGCAGGCCCAGGGGACCCCGTGTGGAGCCAGCCTACCTGAGGGAGAACATGGCACAAGGTTGGTTGCTCGTGGCCCCGACCCCTCCCGGTAGACCTGGGGCTACCATGTTCCCAGGCTGTGGGCCCTGCCCAGGCCCAGGGAACCCAGGGCGAGGCCCACACACAGGGACACCTGTGCCAGGGGCTGGTCTTGACGTCTCAGCATTGCTGGTGAGCGGGGAGGGGGAGGGCAGGTCACCCACAGCGTGAGGTACGCTGGGCCCACACATCTCTACCAGCTGAACCCTCCGGGTGCCCACAGCGGTGACAGGGACAGAGCCCTGGGTGCAAGAGGGGCCTGCAGAGCCTCACGGCGGGTGCCAACCCACAGGTGCCTGGGGAACGGGGAGCGGGCACGGGGAACGGAGGGCCGGCTGACCACGAAGCTGGGGGCCGGGGAGCAGGGCAGGCAGCTCCGGGCCACCAGGACCCCGGGGTCAGGCCGAGGCCCCATGCCTCCCTTGGCCTTTCACGCTGTGAAGCCCTAGTGCCACAGGAAAGGCGTCCGAAGCAAGCGAACCCGCCGGGCTTCCCAGCGGTCACGC
This sequence comes from Chinchilla lanigera, assembly GCF_000276665.1. Lineage (NCBI taxonomy): Eukaryota > Metazoa > Chordata > Mammalia > Rodentia > Chinchillidae > Chinchilla > Chinchilla lanigera. The sequence goes on from NW_004955514.1 coordinate 2,620,073, forward strand.
GGCCCCCACAGCAAGGCGCAGGGCCGAGGGCCTCACTGTGCGTCTGTCCCTAGTGGCCGCCGGCCCTTGAGAGCAGCAAGCACAGCTGTAGGTCAGCTTCCATCTTTTCCCTCCAGAGAAAGGAGCCAGGGAGAGGCGCCGCTCTGTCCCGAGGGAGAGCAGGAGGATCCGTCTGCAGGGACAGCCCGGAGCCCTGTGGCGCCTCCCCGAAAGCCAGAGCTTGTTTTCCCTAACCTGACGCTGGCCAGGCGGCTTTGGGTCACTGCGAGGTGCGCTCACAGCAGCACCAGGCCAGGGAGTGGTTACCAGGGCCCGGAACCCAACTGTGTTCCGAGGGAGCACACCCCCAGGCCCCACGGGGCAGGGCCCGCATGGCCTCTCCACAGGACGGCGGCTGCAGCAGGCCCTCCACGCAGACTTGGGAACCCGACTCCCCGCCGAGACCCCGGGGGTGGCCTGCAGCCTGCAGGGAGAATGGGCCAAGGGAACTTTTAAGCCTGGCAGTGGACATGGAAGACAGGAAGAGGGACGCTGAGAGGGCAGCGGCCAGGCACCAGGGCAGCACTGCCAACCCAACTACACCCCAGAATGCAGGCAGCTCACCGCCAGCCACTCGAAACACCCAACATCCTGGGCAAAAGGTGCCAGGTGCCTGAGGGGCAGACCTCCAGGGGTCAGCCCTGGGAGCGCAGGGTCAGGCTGCGAGCTACCCCAGCTCACTGCCCTCGTGTCCCATCACCCCCGGCTCACTCGGCGCGTCCCCCCAACACCCTCAGGAGCACCAGGCCTGGGGCAGGCGTGGCTGGGGTTGTCCCCAGCTCTGCACTCCCTCAGACCTTGGGCCCGTGTCCCCTCCCACTGACGCATGCAATTGCGGATGGGGCCAGCACCCACTGAGCAGGGCCCATGCAGGCCCCGTCCTCGAGGGCTCCACACCCTGGACTTCTCAGACTGCGGCGCCGCGGCCCCAAGCCTTCACAAGCACAGAAACGTCCAGCACTGGCTGACCCAAATCGCTGCAACCCGCTTCCTTCCTCACCCTCATCAGGAGCAGCCACGTTCACTTAAGAAACAAAACCAGCCTCAGCCAGAGATAAGACTCAGCTTGGGCGCATACTTTCTGCATGACTGCAAGGAGAATGTTTACTTGGCGCTCAGGCCCCAACCCTCCCACTCAGAAGCGGCTCCAAGAATACTGCTGCCCCGACGCGCACCGCACAGGAAGGCCATCACACACATGCATATTTATAACGGTAAGGAAAGACACTCTTCGCGAAATCAAAGACAAAAATGTGCTGGGAAAACAGAAAGAAGAGCGCTCCCTCGGGCCACAGCAAGCACTTTAATTGATTAAAGCTTTGTGGAAGGAAGAGTGGATTCCAGGCACGGCTGCCCAGCTCAGCAACTCCTCCTGGGGGCCCAGCCTCGGCCTACACCAGCCAGACTCGGGCTCTGGCCGTGTCCACAGGTCGCCCAGACCCCGCAGCGCTCCCGCAGAAGGCCAGGGACACAGGCCCAAGGCCACCGCGAGGTCAGCCAGGCCACAGAGGCAGTGAGGGCACAGCTGTGCTCTTGTGCACACTCACACACACACAGGCCATGCGTTCACACACATGCTCGTGGGCCCGTACACACCCATGCTGCGTACACACACACACACACACACACACGTGTGCACACACAACATGCATGCACATCTGCACAGCCCCTCTCGCACGGGCAGTGTGCACACACGTGGGGAGACCGGGAAGAGGAGCAGGTAGCACTCCAACCCTCAGGCCTCGCGTCTGTGGGACGAGGTGCAGAGCTGCACTTCTGTCACCTGCTTGTTCCCAGCCAAGCCTCCGTCCCCAACTCCCAGGGTGACGGCCTGACCACCTGCCTGGCTGCAGCGCAGAGGCAGCAGGGGAGCCGCCTTTCCCTGGCACCCTGCACGCAGGCAGGTGCCGCCTGCTAGCAGACGCCTCATGCAGAGGCTGGTCCTGCACTAGAGCTGCTGCTGCTTCTTACTGAGGCCGTGCAGACTGCACCTGACCCCTGGGCCAGGCTGCGCAGGTCCTCCGGCGGCCACCCTTCTCTCGCGTGTGGGCTCCAGCCCTCGCCCCAGTAAGCGGCCCCATCCTCCCCAGCCTGGCCCCCGTCCTTCCCGAAGGTTTGCCCAATTGCTGTGCTGCAGCCTGAGCCCAAGCAGCACTGCCCAAGTCAAGGTCTCCTGAGTGTCAGTGGGACCAGCTGCACCCCCTGCACGTGGTGACTCAGGCTCAGAGCAAAGCGGAGAGTCCAGAAGACGCCTGTTTCTAAAGACGCACTGCAGTGCACAGGGGTTTGTGTTCAAATACTTCACAAGGAAAGGGAAAGGAGCCCGGGAAGCAAGCACAGCACACTGCAGGGCGAGAAGACACAGGCCCCGGGTTCTTCCTACCATGCCATCTCCTGAAAGCTCACCCCAGAGCTCGGCAGCCCTCTAGCGCTGGGGCCTGGTAGACGCCTCGACTGCCCGGGAGGTCCTTCCGGCCATGCCACAGCCCTGGAATCTCTGGGCACAGGAGCAGCCAGAGCCCAGCCTCGCTGCACTGCGAGGTGCCTCAGCCTCCACTGCGATGCGCTCGCGCCCAGCCCACACGGACGCAGCTCCAGAAGCACCACGTGCAGGTAACCAAAGCCAAGCTGCGCACCCCACCCAGGCAAGTTCTCAGGCGACAGGAGACGCTGCCACCAGGCCTCCCGCCCTGCTTCCTGTGAGGAGGAAGGGAGTGAAGTGGAGGAGGGGATCCTGGCATCCTGGGTCAGAGCTGGCATGGGCTGGGCATGGGCTGGACCAGGGGCTGAGAGGCCAAGCGGGCAGGGTGCTCGTGGCCCGAGGGATGAGGCTGGCGTGGCCCAGGTACTCCCGACGGTCTCAAGCGGAGACCTGAGGCGAGGGGGGCACAGGGACCTGCGGTGGCCGCCCTCACCTTCGAACACCTGGTGGCAGTTGCGCAGCAGTGTCTGCAGGCCGCCGCACTCCCGCTTCAGCCTCCGCAGGGTCGCCCCATCCAGCTGCTGGGCCACTGCCGCCAAGGACAGGCTCTCTGTGGAAGGGTACAGAACTTGGCCAGGCGGCTCCGCCGAACCCCACCAAGCCCAGCCCCACTTCCGGTGCTTCAGTCCCACGAGTGCTCAGCAGGTGGCCCTGGCACCTTTAGTGAATCCACAGCACACTCTGGGACGAGTGCGGCATCGCCTGGGCAGCAGGCACAGTGCGGTCCCTCCTGATGGGCAGCCTGGGCCTCAGGGGCACTGCCAGAGCCTGCTGCTGGCCCACAGGGGACAGTGGCTGCTCCAGGCAACCAGGGCAGCTGGCGGAGGGCCAGGGGTGAGGTGTGACAGGACTCAGCTGCCCAGGGACCGTCTCTACCACTGGGGACTTCTGCTTCTGGAACCTGCGTTCCTGTCAAGCTCCCTCATCAGGAAGCCTAGTGGCAGTGAGGTGAGTTTAGTACCAGAACCTCGAACTCAACGCGAGACCAGGGGTGGTCTCCCTGCGTGCATCTGCCAAGAACCTCCTGTACCTCACCTGTGCCTTCCACCTGCCCGCAGGTGAGCGTGGACCAGGGCCCCGCAGCACCTCCCACCCCGTCCTCACTGCAGATCTGAGCGTCTGCCCAGCCCAGGCCCAAGGGTAGCTGCTCCTGTCCTCCCCGATAAAACCCTCCCAAAGCCCAGCCCACCCTCCAGGCCACCTGGCCACCGCCTCTGAGCTGTCCTGGGAGCAGGTGGGGGTGTGAAGAGGAGATGACACATGGTCCCAGAGCCTGCCCTGCCACATCAGGTCCTGCCGCACGAGGAGGTCAGCGTGACCTGCACAGGGAGACGCCCAGGCGACAGATCTGACAGGCAGCGGTCCTGTGCCCGAGGGCAGGCGTGTGGGTGGTGAAGCCCAATGACCACAGGCCCTACAGGCCACTGCATCCCTGCAGGCTTGCCTGGGGCCGGGCAGGACAGGACGAGGCCACCTCTCAGAGCCACCTCTGTCCAGGGTCTGCTCCTGGGATTTTCTGTCCCCAGCGGGAGCCAGTGCCTCCACCATTCACATCACCTCAAGGGACAGGAAGGTCAAAGTGCAGCAGAAGTTCCTCTCCTGCCAGGATTTACAGACCCACCGGCGTCCAGTCCGCACTCACACTGCCCAACCCTCAGCCTGAGCGAGGGCCGCTCGGGGCTGGGTTACTTCTGGAGGGGAGCATGAGCCGTGGGTCTGTCCTCACCAGCGCTTGAGATGAGACAGGGTGAGAGGAGGGGGGAAACTGGACCCTGCAGCCACAGATGAGGACCACGAGCCGCGGGCAGAAGGGGCCGCCGCCACGGCCCTGAGCTGCCTACGCTGCGCTCCTTGCCGTCCTCCTGTCCCCAAACTGCCAGCTGCAGGAGCACCTCTGTGAGGCTCCACTCTGCGAATGGCCCCACAGCGCCCTCTGGCGGCCAAACTCGCAACTCCAGCATCCCTCCCAGGAGAAGCCCTGCTCCTTGAGGCGGCCTGAGGTTTTTTTAAGGCACTGAAATCAACGTTTTAGTGAATGTAACGGCAACTCATCCTTCGGCCCCTCACTCTTGAATGGCACTAGTCGCTCACGAGGACAATCAGATGCAGCTGCTTCCTTTATCAAAATGGATTCTTGCATTTTGGCTACCTCATGGAGAATTACGGATCAAACTGAGTATTCTCAAATTCCAGCCATGTATTTGAGGGGAAAGGGCATTTTCCTGCTCCAAGGAACATGTGTTCCCGCCAAGTAATTTCTGCACGTTGAAAATGAGCGGCCCTGGCCCCTGCCCCACGTCTGTAAGGCGGACTGAGAGCCCAGCCTCAGCTCCCTCCTCAGCTCCCTTGGGCAGCAAGGCCGCTACACCAACCTCCGGTCTCCGGCACAGGTGGCCACGAAGGACCCGCATGTGCCTGCCGGTGATACAGCCAGGCACGGCCTGGGCACCGGGCGGCCTACCTCCTCCATTCCAGGTCTTCCAAGTCCCCTCCTGCGGGCTTCCTGCGCTGGGCTTCTTTCCGCCTAACAATAAATTCGCCACTTGCAAAACCACTTGGTCGATAAAGTCTCGAGGGAGGGCGGCACAGTTCCTCACGCGTTCCACCTTTTCTCGAGGGTGGAATCCAGGCACCCAGGGGCCCCCAGCCCGGGCCTCGGCCCCATCCTCAGGAACTGGGGCCTCAGGGTTACACTGAGCTCCGGTGTCCAAGGCTCCGCCGCCACCTGGGTGACCGGCACTGCAGGCAGCAGCCTGGGGTGCAGGACAGGGAGGCTCCCTGCCAGACAGGCCCCGCCTGCTGTGGATGTACTGAGCCCTCTGCTCATCCATGCCAGCTTCCGCGGCAGGAGGGTATATCCTGGACTTCCCAATGAGGCAGACCTGCATTTGCAAAGAGCAAGTGTCTTAGCTGGCTCACATGATATGCCAACCTTCTCCACGGATTCTTCTGGAATACAGATTACATAAATAGAGATTATCAGCTACCAAAAAAAACCACTTTTTTTTTCCAGTGGGGAGATGGAACCCAGGGGCTGGCTGGCACGTGAGACGGCAATCTCTACGGCTGAGTTACACCTGCAGCCCTAACATAACCAGAGTAAAAGTCCACAGCTATCTTATCACACAGACCTTCACAGCTCTCCCGGGGGGGGGGGGGGTCCAAGCTAGGGCTCACAGCACCGAGCTCAGTGGCTGCCCTGCTCTGATCAGGTCCCTGGGGCAGCACAGCACCACAGAGGACTCAGGAGCAGCCAGCAGGGGCTGTGAGGGGGCGGGCTCTGTGACAAGCCTGCCGCAGCGAGGGCCCGGGGCACCTGCAGGGTGCTTGGTACAGAAAGCTGGCCATGGGCGTGAGCCACCCGCCTCTGTCCCGAAGTGCTGCTGGGGGCGGGGGTTCCTCCTGCACTCCATCTGGGCATCAGCCACTGCGCCAGGGAGCAGCGGATCAAAGAAAGCAGATCCGTATCAGAGCCACTCTGCCACCCGCTCCGAGTGGCTTCAGCTTCGCGTCAGGAACACAGCAGCGCCCAGCGCATGTTCAGCCCCAGCAGACATCTGCTGAGTGTGCCAGGCTCACCCCCGCTCTGCCATCGGTCCCTGAGCCATCCAGATGTGAGTGCACTGAGGCTCAGAGACCCAGTGACCAGCAACAGCCCCCAGCGGCAGGGAAGACAACAGCAGGTACAGAGTCAAAAGCGGCTCTGTGCCCGGCCCTAAGCTTTCCTGTACCCGCTTGGTGGAAGGGATCCGAAGGCAGTCCTCCTCCACGTGGAAGCCGCAGGCCCGGCCCACCTCCTGGATGAAGTCCAGGTACTCTCGGTACTGCGTCTTCTGGCTCTGCCTGCGGCAGTACCTGCCAACGAAGTCGAAGAAGCAGCAAGGCAGCACGAAGAACCGGCAGCGGTAGGAAGACCTGGGAGGGGCCGAGCACACACACAGGCTCGCACAGGCTCGCCCGGAAGCGGCAGAAAGCTGAGCGGCAAGGGTGCCGGGCAACGTAAGCACGTCTGTGCCTGGTTTGTTATATGAAAATGAATCTCAGCCTCCCCAGCTGGATCTGCAAGAGCGACGCAGCACAGCACGTCCTTTCAATAACAGGAATCTAGTTGTTTACAAAAGCTAAGTTCCCACCACAGTTATTCTTGTAAACTGTGATCTGAATTTTCTGAAGCTGCCTGAGAGTTCAGTGATGATACAGAAACCCAGCGGTAGGCACAGCAAGGGCTGACCATAGTTTAAAAAATAAAACAGGTGGAATTTCCTTTAAACTTAACCCGTACACCCAACGAAACACCATTTCAACAGGCTGAACTGCCCATGCTTCCAGGGTGGCTCCACCCGACAGCGTGTGTAAGGCAAGGCGCCCTGCTGCCTTCCGGGTGCCCCCTCTCCTCCTCACCTGGCTGCGATGACGGGGATCCAGGGCGTGAGCTCATCAGAATGGTTGCCGATCAGCCAGTCAGCGTCAGGGAAGAGGGTCTGGTCGCTCGGGCGGATCGCGTCTTCCTTAGGGAGCAGCACAAAGCAAGACGAGATCATGGCGTCTCACGAGCCTCAGGGTAGGGCCACCCGCGGCACCACCTCCCTGGACCCGAGCACCTCTGGGTCACCAAAAGCAAGGAGGTGACGCCCGTCAGGGTCGGCCTTTGAGGGCTCAAACCGCAGGCTGCAGTGCAGGGTCACCCCTGGAGAAGCTCCGGCCCTGTGGGCACTCATCTTTGGCGATTAGAAACGTGCTTTTTATGTGAGCACAGGAAGGATGTTCAGGAGAGATGGGAAGTGTGACCTGCGACCCGGCGGAATACGGAAGTTACAAGCAGCCGCGGGCAGGCCCTGCCATCTCCCAGGGGAGCCGGCTGCAGCAAGGGCAAGTGCAGGAAGTGACGCAGGCGAGAACGCGCGAGTCCCACAAAGCTGTTGCCTTTGCACCTGTCCCACGCTGCCCTCTGACTCCCGCAGCTCGCCACGGGCTCCCCAGAGCACGGAGAGGGGCGAGAGGCCACGCCCAGCCACACCGAGCCCAGAGGGGAAGAGCACGCAGAGCCACGCTCTCACTGCCACGGCCTCCTGCGGCCACCAGGCAGGCAAATGAGAATGGAAACCGTATAGTCGTTCTGGTTCTTAAGCGACACGATCCTCTATTTACGAAGATGTTAAAAAACAGAACACAACGTTGTTTGACCAGTTAAGTACATAACCTAGAGTTGAAAAAATAAACCTTGATTCTCATTCATTCTAGGTTTAAATGTGCCAGTTTGTCCTTTTGGTGCTTCAATGAATTGAGACACAACTTACACTCCAGTAACTGCCGCAGTCACACTACCGCCAGCTGGGCACACAGCCCTGCCCACCTCAGACAGCGCGTCCCCTGACGTCGTGACCGCGACTAGCGCAGCATTCCCACTGTACACACAGCTTCTCAAGACCAAGAGAACCTGCGCTCTCCACAACGCTGCTGTTATAAACACGCACTGTTCTCCTAACACTCTTGCTCACAATCAAATGAGGCTTTGCAAAGAAGAGAGATTTTGAAAGGAAATTGTGTGCATGACTGGCCTGTGAATTTCTAGACGACCCCTGTATGGAAGCCACTCCACTGCATCGGGAGGAAATCCTTTACTGGGAAACCCATGTACCTGCTGACAAAACTACTCCCGTATGACGTCGGTGGTCCCTGGGCCAGAAGCACCACAAGGTGCTTGACATTCCAGTAAGCCACACAGGCACTGAGACCAGGGACAATGAGATAAACCCAGGAGATCAGAAGCACAACTCCCAGCAATGGCCTGCCCTACCTGTGCACTCAGGCAGGGCTTCTGCAAGCCAGAGAAAAGCTGTGGCGGCCACCAGGACCTCACGCTGCTCCTACGGCACCGCACACGGCCTAGCCCTCACCTCGCCTAATTCAGAGCCAATCTGCTGTGTGTGTAAGAATCTACACTCTGCAGGGACCTGCAGAGCCTCGCAGCACACCTGCCAGCTTACCCACCTTTTTCAAAGCTGAACTTCATGTACACTCACTATGAAGTGTAAGTATATAAGCAATCATAAAACAGCAAAACGTAAGTAATGAATAAATAAAGGGGGATGTAAGGCAGCTACAGTGAGCTTCTGGTCCTTTAATCCTTTTCTTTTTTTGCAATATTATTCTCAGTTTTATTTTTTTTAATTTTTTTGTCTTTTTGAGACAGGGTTTCATTATGCACCTCAGGCTGGCCTTGAACTCACAGCAATCCTCCTGCCTCAGCCTCCCGAGTGCTGGGATTATAGGCATGAGTCACCATGCCTGACTTATTCTCAGTTTTACTGGATTCTTTTTTTTTTGGAACTGGGAATTGAACTCAGGACCTCACACTTGCCAGGCAGGTGCCGTGCTGCTGAGCTATATCGCTGGCCCTATTCTCAGTTTTAAAAGGTGAGGCAGCCAGGTGTGGTTGTGCACGCCTGTAACCCCAGCACTCAGGAGGCTGAGGCACAAGGATCAGTGCAAGTTTGAGGCCAGCCTGGGCTACAAAGTGAGCTCAAGGGCAGCCTGAACTGCATAGTGAGACCCTGTCTCAAAAGGACAAAAAAAAAAAAAAGTCAGGCATAGTGGCACATACCTGGAATCCCAGCACTTGGGAGACTCAGGCAGGAGATCACTGAGTTTGAGGCCAGCCTGGGCTACAAAGTGAGTCCAAGGCCAGCCTGAACTGTTTTCAAAAAATAAAAAAAAAAAGCCTCAAAAATTTTGTTTTCTACTTACAGATGAAATGAAAATACCGGCTGCTCCTTTCAAGTTCCCATGTGGGTGGCGTGTGGGGCAGGGGTGGTGGAGGAGGAGCCACTGCTGCAGCTGGCTGCTGTGCACCTGTGCCCATTGCTTTCCGCCCTCTCCTTGGAGTGCTCCTGACACCCACCCGGAACAGCTAACCCACACTCTGCCCTCCTGCCAGTGGGGGTCTGACCTGTTACAGCCACCAAAGGTCCTGAGGAAGCCTGGCAGCTGGGCAGAGGCCGCACTGCAGGAAGTACAGCTGCGCACACAGTGCCACTGCCCTCCTGCAGCTTCCCTGCAGGCTGAATGTCTGTACGAGCCGCCTGGAAGAGCATGCAAGGGACACACGGCACAGGCTCTGCCCCAGCAGCAGCCGGCAGCCCGCATGGAGCCACAGGCTCAAGGGCCGGAGGCCAGGATGACCAATGGCAGTGGGAAGCCTCAAGTTTCCCTGTCTGATTTCAGTCTCACACTAGGTGGATGTGCACGGTGAGGATGCCACGCCAACTACACAGAGACGGGCATTCCCTCAGGTCCACGCACGGGCAGCGCCAGTACCTCTAGCCGAGTGTGTGGTCCATACATGTCCCAGATTTTCCTTCTTCGGACATCGATCCCTCTTCCTGGATGCTGAAACAACAGTTTCAGTTTAAGAGGTCACAGGTTAAATTCCACACTTGATCTTAGCCAAGAGGCCGAGAAGCGATAGATAAATTCACTGTATCCCCATAAAGCAGCAGGAACCAGGAAAAGCTCGGCCACCAGAAGCGGGCACGGGAGCCCCTGGTGTTTGTGGATGGTACGCGCAGTCTCAGCCCTACAGGCCCTGGCAAGGCGGGAAAGAACCTGAACCCTGCAGAAGTCGCTGCGAGTCTTCAAGGGACTGCAGGGGCCTTGGTCTAGGACAGCGCCGAGGGAGTCCCGTGACAACCTGAGGCAGCTCTCCATTCCCTGTCTGGGTCAGTTGCGGGGCAGGACGGCTCTCCCTGCAGCTGCCCCCCCCCCCGCCCCAGTGGCTCTCCCAGGAACCCCACTTCTCCCCATGGAGGAAGGAGGGGTCTCCAGCAGTGCCCTCACCCCAGCTCCCGAAGCCCCACAAGTGACCGGCGCCTGGCATCAGCACATCGTCCTCATACACGCGTGGCAGGCGCCTCCCACCCCGCTCGCGTGCCCACAGCTGTGCTCACTGCCCCCAGCGCCGGCCAGCTGAGTCCCGACCCTCCGGAGAGGCCTCAGAGCCCACTTACCCCTTCACTGCACAGGATGTGGGCCAGGAGGCCGTTCCCGCACCCCAAGTCCACAAAGGACTGCCTGGCGCTCACGCCCCGCTCGGCTCGCTCCTCTTCCCACAGGATCTGAGGCACGGGAAAGGCACAGCAGGGCCAGCTGCTAACTCGCCCTGCGCAAGGGAGACCCACACCCACACCCAGACCCCACCGGGCTGGCGAACTGCACTCCTGGGGAGGGTGGAGAGGCCTCGTCTGAGGGCCTGGGCCGCCTGCCAGGTGACTCACATAGGCCTGCCCTCTGCCTGGAGGACGCTGGGCCCAGGCACCGCCCGAACTGAAGTTAATTTGCCCATCAGGAGTCCACACTCAGGGCTGGAGTACAGCTGAATACTAGAACATACGCCCAGCCACTCCTCCCCCACCGCTGCCCGCAACCCTCTCCCCACACCCCCCACCTACCCTACTCCAAGCCCAGCAAAGGAGGCCACACTCAAGTAGTTATCTGTGGGCACTGCTTTATAGCTAGGATAGTTTCTTCACGCTTTCTCTATGTCCTTCAAGTTTTGTATATTTATGCCAGGCATGGTGGTGCATGCCTGTAATCCCAGCACTCAGGAGGCTGAGGCAGGAGGATCGTTGTGAGTTTGAGACTAGCCTGGGCTACAAAGTGAGCACAAGGCCAGCCTGAACTGCATAGCGAGACCCTGTCTCAAAAAGACCAAAAAAACCCAAAAGTTTTATATACTTTGATAATCAAAAACATGCTATTTCTAAACCATCTAAGAGAAATTCCAAATTGAAGGGAAACTTGAAATTATTTAGTCCAAACATCTAGTAAATGAGACAGACAATCAGGATTAGGGTACTAAGTTAAAGTCACAGCCGCATTTGGCGGACTGCTGAGTAGCTAAGGAAAGGTCTGGGGACAGAGACACTGAGGCTCCTCTGTTCCTCCTTGGCCGCTGTGAACCACAGGCCAGTCCAGCCTGCACTCTTACAGTTCAGCCACACAGTTCAAACCTGAGTTACATGCACACAAAAGGACTGCGCGAAGTGGAACGGGCACCCCCTAACCAAGTGGGCAGACAGCCCGTGACCACGCAAGCTAGGGAGCTAGTCAATGTGCCTCACTGCTTGTGGTCTCCGCCTGCAGCAACCCCCATGCACTCCACGTAAGTGTGAACACCGCAAACGTGCTTACCAGCAGGTATGCAGCGATAGCCACGTCTTCATACACAAACTTTTCAGGATCAGTTACCTCAGGCCACACCTGAAAGTTTTTTGAGAGCAGATGTAAACTGTTACTCAGTCACCCCATTACTGCACAAGACTTAAGTACCCCCAAAAAGCATAACTCAAACTGAAGGGATCATACAATAAAATAAAAACTGTCAGCCCCTTCCAAAAGTACAAATTTACAATTGATTTCTTTCTTTCTTTCTTTCTTTCGTCTTTTTGAGACAAGGTCTCACTATGCAGTTCAGGCTGGTCTTGAACTTAGTATGTAGCCCAGGCTGGCCTTGCACTTGCCACGATCCTCCTGCCTCAGCCTCCCGAGTGCTGGGATTACAGGTGTGTGCCACCACACGGGGCTCTACAATGGATTTATGATGAGACATAAAGACACACAAAATTACCGTGCTTCATGTGTGTAACAGGACGTGTCAGTACTCTGCAACACAAGGTGAAGCCTAGGCCTAACACGATGCTCATGGAGGCATCTCAGGCTGCATAGCTGCACCAAGGTGCAGCCTTAGTGCTAAACCACAAATGTGCAGAACGGACACTTGGCAGAAGAGGAAAACCCAGAGACCAATGTGTAACGCTGAGACATTGCCGGCAGAGTGCATAGCCCAACTCAGGTGAACCACCTCACTGTGAACAATTTAAAAACCTATGAAAATGTAAGCACCTTCCTGAAGGTTCCGAGCAGCAAGCAGGACGGGGAAAGACCCCGGCGCAGAGGCTGTGAGCGAGCACAGCCCAGCTGCAGGCGGCCCGCCCACAACCCCCAAGGTACACCAGCATCGCGCACCGTCACTGCTTCAAGCCCGCAGCTTTTGGGGTGCTCACCGCAACAGGTGACTAGTTAAAGGAGATGTTCTCATGAAATTTATTTCCTTTTGGGAGTACAGTATGTTCTTTTGCACTCTAGCTTTTCATGTTTTCTTACAAATCTTAAAATTCATAGTAAAAATTTATATGTAATTAACAACTAATTCAATATTCAATTATTTTTAAATTAAAATTCCCTCATTGGTCTATTGAAAGAAATAATGTCCAAAAAAAGAGACAAACCTGTCCCCTTCCTGCTGCATCTGCCACGGTCAGGCTGTCTGCAACCCTGAGGCCGCTACGGCACAGCCTGCGGCAGCTACTGCCGAACAGCCGCGTCTGGACCTGGGTCTGGATCCCCGTCTGCATCTGAGCAGAACGAGCAGAGCCCCACGACGCGGTTCGACGGTCACGTCACCTCACTTAGCAGGGGCGCCGGGGCCCCCAGCCTCACCTTCACCATGTCTCTGTACTTCTCCTTGAGCTCCTGGTACAGCGCACTGTACCTCGAGATGGAGACAAGGGAGAGGGTGCTCCTGAACTCGCTCTTCCTGCTGGCCACGCACCACCGGGCCAATCGGCCCAGCAGCTCTGCTCCCAGCCAGGCGGGTCTGGGGTGGATAACTCCGTCCGACTGCCACTTCTCTGGACAGAAAATCAAAACAGATATGAACCTTTAAAAGTAAGAAAAATATGAGTAAGCAGGGCTGGTTTTCATTTTTAGCTTTAAATTACATGTTTATTTACCAAAAAGAAGAGAGCAGAAGCTCTTTACTATAAAATATTTGACCAGAAACCCCACAACCATCGGGGGCAGTTACAGATGCGTCCTCTACTAGAGAAGGGCACGCTGCGCACAGAGCGAAGCCCTCTCCGGAGTCTGGAAGTGTGGCTTCCTGCCCGCGGCTTTGCTCTGCTCACTTCCTCCCTGGTGGGGTCAGAGCCCCCCACGCCCGAGGCCCTGTGCACACGTGTGCTAAATGAAAGAACAGAAGCCCACAGCCCACGGAGTGTGGTGGACCCAGCCAGGTAACAGCACCCCATCGCTAGGCCTGCAGATGGGCAGCACGCTGGAGAGAGTGTCAAGCTTGTTAAGCCCTAAAAAAGGCTACAAGAAAGGAAGTGATGTTCAAGATGGGTCCCGAAGGACACCCAGGGCAAGGCTGTTGGGGAAGAGAAGCTGTGGCGGGCTGGGGACAAGGGTGAGTGGCTGGTTAATCTGACGAGAGCTGGGACTTTCTGCCAGCAGGGCAGATCAGAGGGACACCGTCCAGTCCCAGCAGAGTCACCTCCAAGGCACATCAGAGCCAGCAGGGGCTGGGGAGGTCCTGCTGCCTCCACTGCCTGCTGGGCCCCCAGAGTGGAGGTGGCTCTGTGGACAGGGCTGGCCTTCTCCTCCCCTGGCCTCACTGTCCTTTCCCCTCGACCCCAGAGGCCCACAGGCCTGCTCCCCATTTGCTCAGGCTTCCTCCTGGATGTTACCTTCTCCACATGCCTGACAGGCATCAGGCACATTGCTGCCATTGTTAGCATGGGTCCCTGGATCAGAGCCATGCCACACTCTCTGCACAAGCCCAAATACCACACAGGCTCAAGGTACTGGTTAAACCACCCTTACATAAGCACTTCTGTCCTTGTCAGTCTGCTGCCACTGTGACAGAATCAACTTCAAGGAGGAAGCTTTGTTCCGGCTCACAGCCTCAGGGGTTTAGTCCACGGTCAGCAGCTCCACTGCTTCCGGCCAAGGTAAAGCAGAAACATCATGGTGGCAGGGCATGGTGAAGGAGGCAGCCAGGAAGGGGTGGGGGAACAGCCAGGGAGGAAGGGGTTGGAGTAAAATATACCCTTCGAAGGCACAAACCTAGGTACTGGCTTCTTCCACCTGGCCCCATTTCCTAACAGCCCACTCAGCTACAAACTCACTCATGGATAATTCACTCAGGGAAGTCAGACTCAATCACTTTCCCAAAGCTCACCAGCACCCAAGCCCTCAAAACAATGAGCTGAACATACTCTGTGGGAGGCACCACCTGCTCCTCATAACCATGCTGCAGACGCGACAAAGAGCGCCAGGCCTGGACCAAGCTTGGTGCCAGAACTGCGTCCCTGCACCCGTCAAGGCCAAGTAGAATGCGGACTCAGGATGCCAGCCAGGCTGCAGCCCATACACACACGACCAGCACCAACAAGAACCAGCACAGAGACGTCAATGAAGACCCACTCCTGCTGATCAGTGGGTCAAGACCACACAGCAGAGAATCAGCTGTCCAGGTCTTACCATTCTGCTTGGCTGTGACTGAGCTGAATTTGATACACATTGCTCGTCTTAACCTCCAAATTCCCCTCATCATCTTCTTCCAGAGGTAGGAAAGTTACGGTTCCATTTGGGACATCTGGGGAAAAAAAAAGACAATGACCACAGATTGCAATGGCTTAGCTGGGTGTCTCATCAGAGCAGAATGGACAACAACAGTAAGTATATCAGGAGGCTTCCCTCCCTCAGAGACTTCCTGGGGGGAGGAGTGGGAGCTCTGTGCTTATTTACTGGTACAGCCCAACACCGAGAGAGAGGGAGGTGCGCAGCAGCTTCTCTTAGCAGCCACACATCCCCAGAGCTAAGAGAAGAGGGAGCCACATGGGCTGGAAAGAACGCGGCCTCTGCCCTAGCTGCATGTTGCCAGGTGACCTTGATCTTCTGACACAGGCACCACAGAACACTGCTCAACCACAAGAGTCTGGTTCAGGACACTATACAGGGTTCCAGGCATTCCTAACCCAGGGACCCATCTTTGCAGAGCCCTCCTCTCAGGGACTCTGCACACACCTTCTCATCAAAATGCCTGCAGAGCAACTTATTCCTAAGGCGAATTATGGCGTTATATCTGTTTGGTTGTATGAAGTTCTACCTCCAAAATCAACAGTTTACTTCCGATATAAAAAACGAGCAGTATCAAAGTTAACGATGAGCACATGCCTCCATTCACAAAGTGAGTATACACAATCTAAATCCACCTTCCACAGAAGGCAAAACCCCCCAGCAGTTTGCTACAGTAGCAATAGGAAACTCATTTGCTGCTGATAACGTTTGAGGCGGGGAGTGGCTGAAGACTCAAGGTCAGCAATGCTCAGAATAAGCGTCTGGAATTTGACAAACACTGAAAACTGGTACATTCCCAGCCATCCGACTGCCATGCTCTTTCACATCGGTCTTTCAACTGTCTCCTTTTATCATTCAACAACCACTGTATCCTTCACTTTCTCCCTGAAGCCTTCCAGATACCAGCCTTTCCAATCAGTTATCGCACCCTCTGTCCTAAGAACATACACTGTATTTCCATACACCCCTCTCAAAAAACAATCCAAAACCTACAACCCCTCTAGAAAATGACAAAAGAAGTGGCCTACTAGGTGCCTTTGGAACCTTTTCACTGACCCGAGGTTCAATGAATGCGTTTTAATCTAACTGCACCCTCCCACTATCAAATATGTTCTTACCCTGCAAGACTATTTCTCTCCTCGGAGCTGTAACCAAGCAATGCGGGCTCTTTTTCGGAATGACAGTTCTTAGGACCAGGTCGAGTTCATGCGGTGCCTCTGACTGCGATCCTGCTCCGGAGCACGTGAGGAATGACAGCATCTCCGGATGGCTGTAGACAAGACTTTGGGAAAAACGGTTCCAGAGCGAATCCAGATCTGCGGCGGGGTGGTCCTCCTCCCCGCCTCCAGGCCTAAGGGGCTGCCCAGGGTTCTCGGCAAGGAAGGGAGCCGCGGCTGCTTCCCTCTGCTCCTTCCCCTGTTGGCGCTGATCCTGGGTGTCTTCATGTCTGCGACAAGCTGTGCCTTCCTCCGGTCCTAATTCCGGCCTGGGACCGGGATACCCCTCGACAAGACCGGGGCCAGGTTCCTCCTGGGGCCCGCATAAGGCCGCGTCCCACTTCTGATCCGGGCCCGCGCTCGGCCTGGGACGGCGGGGCTCGGCCGCGGGCAGTGTAGCGCTTCGGCGGGCCTCCAGACGGGCGCCGCATAGCCGCTTATTGGCCACCTGCGGCCTCTCCAGCCACACTGCCACTGCCGCCCAGAAACCTCCAGGGAGCAGCCCGCCAGGGTCGCTCACCAACTCCCGGCCCACTTCCGCCATGGTACACCTGCGACGAGAGCTCGGACACCGGCGCAGTTGATGACGCACTTCCGGCGGTCGGTGGCGGAAGCGGAAGGAGACGCGATGTGTGGCTTTACCCGCCGAGGTATTTTCCTGTGCTCGCTTTTGCGGCCTTTGGCTGAGTTTAATCTGTATTTTCCCCGAGCCTCTAGTCAGAGTCATGGGTGCGTAATAGTAACGTGGTCACAGCAGGCTTTTGCAGGAGAATCTGGAAGCGGTATAATTATGGACTCATTCACGTCCCGCAGGATAGCTGGAACCCCAGAGATAAGAGTGGTGAGAGACTTACTACTGCAGTTAAGAGAGTTACCGGCTGCTCGGGGACCTGCGCTCACCACTCCCCAA
Source organism: Chinchilla lanigera (assembly GCF_000276665.1). Classification (NCBI taxonomy): domain Eukaryota; kingdom Metazoa; phylum Chordata; class Mammalia; order Rodentia; family Chinchillidae; genus Chinchilla; species Chinchilla lanigera. The sequence continues at coordinate 2,637,141 of NW_004955514.1, forward strand.
ACAAACACAAGAGGCCATTTATTTGGGGCGAAGAAAAAAGGCTTTATTTGAAGCTAGTTCCGAGAAGATGGAGGAGTTTCGTATTGTCACAGGGTCACAACCGTCTCCCTTTCCCACTCCCCTCCCTCTCCGGTGGAAGAGAGACTGGATTTTGGCTTGGTAGGGCCAGTATCTGGGCGGAGGAGCGGAGAGGGTGGCAGCTATGCCCTCGGCCTGAGGGAATGTAAGTGGCTTATCTCTAAAGGAAGAACATTCCAGCCTTTTGACGTTCCATTTTGCCCACCCGTCACAAGCGGACCTGGAATAACGAGGAAGCTCGTGGGTTGCCTTAGGGAGACAGGTATATTCATATTGGAAAACAGTCATGTACAGTAGGCACATTTCTAGCATGCTAGTTCCAGATCATACTTCTTCATACATGGAATGTTCAAAAACAGTGGCCAGAAATGCTCCCCAAGATAGAGGATTTAGCATTATAATGAGACTCTAATGGGTACAGGTCACTCTAGGTGACCCAGAAGAATGACAGGGCAATCTTGGATGTGGGTTGGTTTAAACTGGTTCAGCATGACCTTCTCTGGGGGTAGTCTTATCTGACACACAAGAACAAAAGCCAACATAAATGGACATTGGCAGTCATTTAAATGAGTGCCAGTTCCTTCAGCTGTAAGCACTGCGTGTCCCAGGAGTGCTCAGTCTCGGAGAGATTTGCACACTGCCACCTGAGCCTACGTCACCAGCCTCTGCTCTGCAGGATTGCACTGAAGTTCCAAAGGCCCCAAAGGTTCATTCTTTTTGCAACAGGAGACCCTTGGCTGGGATTTTGCCCTGCCCTAAAGACTCTGTGAACTGAGAACTAACTCAGGTCAGGCTATTTTATCAGAGTGGAGAGCACAGACCACGCTGGAAATAAATGCAGTAAAAGATGGCTGAGTGGTACAGCTTCCCGGACACCTGCTCATCCAGCCCCTTCTGTCATTAATCCACTTTTTTTTTTTAATAGTCTGTTAGATTACTAGGGCTTCTGTGACAGATTACCACAAGGCAGTCACATACTCTCATAGCTCTGAAGCTCTGAGGAAGAATCTGTCCCTTGTTCCAAACCTAGTGTCTGTGGTCATCAGGGATCCTTGGTGCCCCTTGGCTTGTGTTGGGTTTGTTCTGATCTCCACCTCCATGGTTGCGTCATGGTCTCCTCTGCTTCCTGAGTCTCCTTTACTCTTCTCATAAGGATGCCCTTCATGGGATATCAGGGCCATCACAGTCAGGATAAACTCATTTTAACTCTGAAGGGATCTGACCACTGCCATCCTGCTGGAAGCAGAGACCAGTTCAATCCCTTCCCCCTGCTATGCCTGTACACCCGCTGCAGATGTTTTGTCACAGATGGAAAAGGCCCAGCCACACCCTGTAACTCAGAATCGTTTTTCAGCCCTGCTCTTGACAAACCCACAACTCCTTATACATCCTCAGGCCCCGTCCAGAGTGGACAGCCACAACTCTTTTGTACTGAACTGTCCCCTTCAAAAGTCTCACTGTGACTTTTACCTTCCACAGCACACCCCCCTTTATGCCCATGACCCCATAAAGACCTCATAGCCTGTACAAGAACTGCTGGTCTCGTCTCTAATGCCAGAGCAGTCCCTCTCAGGTTTGTTCTGAAATAAACCTGTCCTGTTGAGCTTGTACCCCTGCTTTTCCATTTGTCCTAACACTTGGCAGCAATGTGGGGCAGAGGTCAAGGGGACTGCCCCCAAATCCCTGACCTGGTTTGTGGACATCTGCAAAGCTCTTATCTCCAAATAAGATCACAGGTGCTACATACGGTTAGGACATCATCTCTTGGCACAATTCACTTCCAACACTGTTCAAAGGTGTTTGGTCTGTGTGGGGCAATCAAGACATTAACAAGTATTATAAATCTTAACGTTGCTGGACAGGATCTGAAGAAGTTTTCCCTAAAAAGGAGGTAACCACCTCAACTTGGCCGCAGCAGGGTCTTGAGATAAGCATTTCAGGACACTAGTGAGAAGCACAGGGTGATTAGACAGAGCAAGAAAGGAGAAAATGAGGAAAGGACTTCAGCTTGAGAAGCTAAAGGGGCTCAGCTCTGATGAAGATCAGACTGGCCCCTTAACCAAGGAACGAGGCCAGCTATTAATGGATTGGCTGAGGCGAAGACTCTGCCAGAATCCAAGGTGATTGCAGGCTTAGGACAATGACTGAAGACTTCTGGGTGCCCACTGGAAGTTGAATGTCCCTGCAAATTTCTTATCTGGATATCCTCAGTCTTGAAGGGTGAATGAGACCAATTATATAAATTTAGGACTAATGAAACTTGTACTATTGCCAACTTATAGACAGACACTCCCTAATGATTAACATGCCTGTATGCAGACCTGAGCAAGGATTTGACCCAAAGTCTGTTTATGTTTTGGATTTTTGAGATGGTATCCCCATGTATCCTAGACTGGCCTCGAACATCCAGAGATGCTCCTGCTTCAGCTTCCTGAGTGCTGGGATCACTAGCATGCACCACAACACCTGGCTTCAAAGTTTTAGTAAAGAGGCCGGATACAAAAGGCAGGTCTAGCTTTGTTCTTTTAATTAGCCATTGGGCATTTGTAGGGACAAGTGGAGTTGATTTTTTTCTTTTAGCAAAAGTAGCTCTCAAGTTCTTACTGCCTCCGAAGAAAACAAAAATGTTTTTAAGTAGGAACAGGTTAAGATCTCAGGAGTTTATCCTCTGTCCCTGTGGTGGTCTCCAACTGTGTTAAGACTGGGAGACAAGTGAGTTGAAGAGAAATAACTTTTTTTTAACAAACTGTACCGCCTCCTTTGGTGCTCACCGCCCACAGCAGAGGCTGAGCAGTGGTTCAAGGCCACACTTTGCTGTCACATGGGTACACTATGAAAGGCACACACAGGAGAACCCACCGTAAATCCACCACTATGCTCTTTGTGCTGTTCTTTTGAGACAGGGTCTCACTACGTAATGAGGGTGGACTGCAACTCCCAGTGCTTATCCTGCATCAGCCTCCCAGATGCTGGGATTACAAGTGTGTACCACTGTCATAGGCAGCTGAGTTAGATAGAAATATTATAGGCAGTCAGACAGGGCCAGGCCCTCGAAGGAGCCAACATGAAAGATACGTATCTGCTGTGGGCCAGACCTCAAGACAAAGGATTAAACAAATGCTCCTACATACCTCCCTAGGGATGGACATCAGGGATTGACATTCTAAATAGGTAGCGATCACCTTGAAGAGTCATTGACTCAGTCCTTTATAGGAAAAGCCCCTGTTCTGTATTCATGCGGGCTTGCCACATGACTTGCTTCCCCATCTGATCCCAATTTAATCAATGTTACCTTGTGGTGAACACATAATTGGTAAACACATAAAGGCTAAAAGTTACTGAGCTATTGGGTGGAGGGAAAAATGTCAGTTTGACCCAAGAAAGAGAAACTGGGCTTGAGTGTTAGTTTAGTTTGAAAACAGTGTATGTGTCTAAGAAGGTTCTGAACTTTGCAACACCTGCTTGCTGGAGCCGATAGGTTCCGCTTTTCTGCCCTTGCGAAAAAGCAATTGTTCCCCTGCGCCAACCAGGATGTGGTTTCCAGGCTTAGAAGCTCAAACTTTCTTCGGTTCGGGGCTGCTCAGCATCTCCCTGTGTGGAGAACAGACTGACAGCCGCTGGCCCGGCTAATAAAGGCTCTTAAAATTCCAATTTGGATTCTGGTCTCGGTTCTGTGTTCAGGGTAACCCATTACATTTGGGGGCCCGTCCGGGATCCCATTACTGGGATTAAATAAAGAACGAAGAGTTCTTTGAGGCTATCTCTTCTCAGGGGAATCTCAGAGAGACCTTCCTCTGCCCCGAGAAGATGTTTGGTTTCAAAGACTAAATTCTTTCATTCAGAACGAGCCGTCAGGATTCTTACCGGTAAGATACATTCTGTTTATTGGGGTGCCCCTCGGGAGTCTCTTGAGGAGTTGGATGCAACATTAAGGCCTCAGAGACACAGCCCTAGTCCACCTCAGTGGCTGGTGGCATCTGGTTTTCTGGTAACTTGTCTGTTTGTGTCAGCCTTTGTTTGTGTCAGTTTAAATATGGGTCAGTCCGCTTCTGCTTCCATGTCGCCTTTGCAGTGTATTCTTAATCATTTTCAGGATTTCAGGCAATGAGCTGCTGACTATGGGGACTCTGTGTCCCCTGGCAAACTCCGGATCTTCTGTGAATTAGAGTGGCCCTCTTTTCCAGGAATTTCCTGGCCTCCGGAGACCTCTTTTAACCTCTCGCTTGTTTACCAGGTCCACAAGGTCGTCCTTGACAATCCTGGACACCCTGACCAGATTCCTTACATTCAGGCTTGGCTAGATTTGGTCCAGGATCTGCCTACGTGGGTCAAGACTTGCCAGTCCAAGCCACACTGCCGCACCAGCAACAGGGCAACCACCGTAGCTGTGGCGAGCCCCGCGGCTAAGAAGTCCTCTCAGGCACTTCCGAAAAGGCCTGTCCTCCCTCCTGACCCCGAATCCCCTGCCCTCTATCCTCGCCTAGCCCATCCACCTCCCTATCCCTCTGCTCCTATCTCCCCGGATTCTATCACCTCACCCCTTAGCCCTTCTCATACCCAAAGTGGTCATCCTTTTTCTCACCAGCCCCCCTCTCAGCCCCCTCGTCGACCCTCTCCTCTGCGCCCGCTCCCCTTCTACCCCTCCGGGAGATGAAGGAGGACTCCTCCCGCCCCTTTATGATTTATGTCCCTTTCTCTACTAGCGACCTCTACAATTGGAAAAACCAGAACCCGTCCTTTAGCCAGAATCCCCAGGGGCTTATTTCGCTTTTGGAGTCTGTTTTCTTCACTCACCAGCCGACTTGGGATGATTGTCAACAGTTGTTACAAACTCTCTTCACCTCAGAAAGAATTGGAGGTTTGGGCTGAAAACTGGTCCTGGGACCAGATGGACAGCCCACCTCAGACCCGAACTGACAAGAATATGTTTTCCCTCTGACTCGACCCGCTTGGGACCCCAGCTCAAATCAAGGTAAGGAGGCTCTCGATGGGTATCGCCAGCTTCTTTTAGGGGCTATGAGGGCAGCAGCTAGAAAGCCTACTAATTTATCTAAAGTCACTGAGGTTACTCAGGGATCTGAGGAGTCTCCTGCTGCCTTCCTCGAACGCCTCCAAGAGGCCTACCGGATCTATACTCCTATAGATCCCAAGGCTCCTGAGAACTGAAGGGCCATAAATATTGCCTTCATGTCTCAATCAGCCCCAGATATCAGAAAGAAACTCCAAAGGATGGAAGGATTTGAGGGAAAAGCATTAACAGAGTTGGTAGAAATAACACAAAAGGTATTTAACAATAGAGAAGATCCGAGAAAACTGAATAAACGTATGGCCAAGGTCCTCATAGCAATGGGAGAAAAAGATGGACTGACAACTATAAAGGCCCTGAGCCCCCAGACTAAACAGAAGAGGTCAGCCCTCAGTAAAAATCAGTGTGCCTATTGCAAGGAGGAAGGACACTGGAAAAATGAATGCCCGAAGCAAAAACAAAAGGAAAGTAAGAGCTGAGTTCTGACAGCCACTCCTGAAACGGACTGAGGGAGTCAGGGCTCTTCTCTCGGCCCTGGGGAGCCCGGAGTAACTCTACAAGTAGGGGGCCAGCTGGTCGATTTTCTAGTGGACACAGGGGCCACCTATTCGGGTTTACAGCAACCTGTGGGCCCCCTGTCAGAAACAAAGACCCACATCCAAGGGGCCACGGGGAATACTAAATTGTACCCTTGCACCAAAACTAGAATTGGAAATCTGGGGACTAAACAGATGACTCATTCCTTTCTTGTCATGCCTGAATGCCCCTACCCTTTGATCGGCTGGGACTTGCTTCATAAGTTACAGGCTCAGATTTCCTTTGGGGAGGACTCTACCCAAATAACCTTTGCTGCTAAACCTGAATTTGACCCCCGGCCCCCAATGATTCTTTGCATGTGTCCCCTGACAGAGGAACATTTATTGCTAACTGAGGAGGAACCCCAACCTAGTTCTGATGTCCTGCTTTCAGCCTGGAAGACAGAGATTCCTGGGGTCTGGGCAAAAAACAACCCCCCTGGGTTGACAATTCATCAACCCCCCATTGTGGTATCTCTAGTACCAGGGGCAACTCCTATGTCCGTCAGTAACCATTAAGCTTACAGGCATGACTGGGGATCAGTGTTCACATCCAAAGACTCAAAAAGGAGGGCATACTGGTGCCTTGCAAGTCAGCATGGGACACTCCACTGCTGCCAGTATGGGAGCAGCTATGTCCAGGATGGAGTCAGGTATGCGGGGGCGGCTGTGGTCACTGAAAAGGAAGTGATCTGGGCACAAGCCTTGGGTCATGGAACCTCAGCCCAGCGGGCTGAACTGATAGTGCTGACCCAAGTCCTGAGATGGGGGAAAAATAGAAGACTAAACATCTACACTGATAGTAGATATGCCTTTGCCACCCTTCATGTACATGGGGCCATATATCAAGAAAGGGGACTCCTAACCATGGGAGGACAAAAGATTAAAAACACTCCAGAAATTTTAGACTTATTGGCTGCAGTCTTGTTGCCTCGACAAGTAGCGGTTATACACTGTCGAGGACACCAAAAGGATGACTCCCCGGTGGCCTGAGGAAATACCCTGGTGGATTCTACAGCCCGAGAAGTGGCAAGAAAACCAGTGGGGCCACTAGAGATCCTGCCTGTTCTGCCACCCTGGATTCTAGACAAACCATTTTATTCAGATTCAGACCTCCAGTTGGCACAAAGTCTTCGGTCCTCCCCAGCTTCTACCGGTTGGCAAAAATTGCCAGACTCCCGGATCCTCCTCCCTGAGGCACTTGGCCATGAACTGGTATATTTACTTCACCACAGTACTCACTTGGGAGGAAATAAATGGTCTGAACTGTTGAGAAAATCATATTTCATTCCAAAACTAAACCAACTGGCCAAGGACGTAAGTCACAGGTGCCACAGTACGCTCAGGTAAATCCAAAAAGAAGTCTACCACAGATCCACCATTGAGCCAGAGGTACATCACCTGGGGAACATTGGGAAGTAGATTTCACGGAGATGAAATCTGGACCAAACAGACTCAGGTATCTGCTAGTACTGGTGGACACTTTCACAAGATGGCCAGAAGCCTTCACCACACGTTCTGAGTCTGCCTTGATAGTTGTTAAAAAACTCCTACCTGAGATAGTCCCGCGATTTGGTCTTCCCTTAGCTCTGGGGTCTGATAACGGTCTCGTTTTTATAGCCCAGATTACAAAACTTGTTTCACAGGCTTTACACATTAATTGGAAGTTACACTGTGCCTATTGGCCACAAAGTTCTGGCCAGGTAGAAGGGATGAACTGAACTTTAAAGGAGGCTATTGCCAAGATAGGGTTAGAAGCTGGCGAAAACTGGGTGAGTCTCCTTCCTTTTGCCCTCTTGAGGGCCCTTTGTACTCCCTATGTTCAAGGGATCACACCCTTTGAGGCAATGTACGGTCGAGCCCCACCTCTTTTCCCGAAGCTCAGGGAAGAAATGCTCATGTCAATCTTTAACCAAGAGCTTGTTAAGTCCTTACAGGCACTTCAGTCTTCACTGCAGGCAACTCATTCTCTCTTCCGACACCTGAGACCAGAGCCAGAAGAACAGAGCAGCCTAAGCCAATTGAGGAAGCGCCTACAGGATAGAGATGATCAAAAACAGATCCCAGTCTAATTGGTATACGGGATTGTTCTCTATGTCCCCATGGTTGACCACCCTACTGACCGCCTTGGCTGGGCCCTTGATCCTCTTACTGTTAACCCTAACTGTAGAACCCTGCGTCATCAACTGTCTAGTTTGTTATGTACAGGACCGAGTGCAAGCTGTCAAACTAATGGTATTGTGTTCCCAATATAATATGTGAGCTGAGATATAGGAAGAAACTGAGGAAACAACGATTTGGTTCCCCCAGAAAACCAGTGGGGAATGTGGTGAACACATAATTGGTAAACACATAAAGGCTAAAAATTACTGAGCTATTGGGTGGAGGAAAAAATGTCAGTTTGACCCAAGAAACAGAAACTGGGCTTGATTGTTAGTTTAGTTTGAAAACAGTGTATGTGTCTAAGAAGGTTCTGAACTTTGCAACACCTGCTTGCTGGAGCCGATAGGTTCTGCTTTTCTGCCCTTGCGAAAAAGCAATTGTTCCCCTGCACCAACCAGGATGTGGTTTCAGGCTTAGAAGCTCAAACTTTCTTCGGTTTGGGGCTGCTCAGCATCTCCCTGTGTGGAGAACAGACTGACAGCCGCTGGCCCGGCTAATAAAGGCTCTTAAAATTCCAATTTGGATTCTGGTCTCGGTTCTGTGTTCAGGGTAACCCATTACAACCTGAATAATTCTTATTGGCTGACCATAGTTTTGTCCATTTTTCCCTTACCTTGGACCTGCCTCCCCTCATGGTTTTGCTCTATAAATTCCCTTAAAAGACAGAGTCTTGGGTAACCCACTCAGGCCCCGCTTCTGTCCCTCTCTTGGGCAGAAGCTTTCTTTTCTTTCCCTCAATAAATATATGCTGCTCTTAACCTCCATTGTTCCTAAAATTCATTCTTCAGTTTTAGAGAACACAGACTCATCCCAGATATCATTCAGGTTGGGAGTTTTTATTTTCCTGTGTCACCACCACACCCAAGCCTTATTATTCATAAGTACAAAAACCTGGGACCCAGTCTAGGTAACCTGTGGCAGAGGTTCATAAAGACCTGTGTGACTGTTAGAGCACCTACCGTTTCTTACCCAGGACAGCTGCTTATAGATTATGAGCAGGTTGTGGAGTGTCACAGGCTATTTGCATGTGTAGCACCAGACAAGGTCATATTTGGCACAGAAGCTAGGAAAGGAGTTGACATACACTTGTGAAGCCCAGCACTACTGGGGGCGGAGGCAGGAAAACCGAAAGTTCAAGCCCAGCCTGGGCAACGTAGCAAAACACGGCCCCAAAAAGTAAAAAAGGCTGGGGATGCAGCTCAGTGCAAAGGCTCTTGGTTTACTCCCCAGCTAGTGGGAAGGAACACTAGGAAAAAATATGTGAAACTAGTGACAATGATCATCTCTTGGAGACCTAAGAGTTGGGCCAATTTTAGACCCTTATCTACTTACAAACCATTTAATAGGGCCAAGAACCCAAGACCTGTGTTATGGTTGATACATCGTGTGAACTTGAGGAGTCTGGAGGCTTGGCTAAGTGACTCGGCAGCTCTACATCCTGGGTTGAAGAGGACATGCCTTTCCTGCTCTAGGATGTTTTTTGGTATTCATCCTGAGCCTGTGCAGGAGGAGGACATAGATGGTGTGGGCGTGGGCAGATGGCCTGCATACAACATAAGGGAGGAAGAGAGGCTTGCTTCCCCCCTTTTTGTTTTCGCTGCATTTGCTGTCTTGTACTGCCTTGAACTGTTGCCCCTCTGCCCTGCCACCCTGCCTTGGAGCCAGCTGATTATGGAGTAAAACCTCCACAAACTGTAAGCTAAATAAACCTTCTCTTCTTTAATTTTGGGCATTGGGTATTTTGTCTCAGCAACAAAAAAAGTACCTAAGACAGCCGAGACTCCAGTCCTGCTCCGCTCTGCATTTCTATGCCTGTTATGTATGAATATCTTTATTTAGCAGAAAGAGGAACAAAGAAGGCACGAACAGAATTCATGACAATGAACAAAGCAGTGACAACTCTCTGTCCCATCACTGGCTGAGATGCCCAGTGTGTGTCCCATTGCCCTCTCACCCCTTTCACCCACGAAGCAATGGCCAGGTACTGTGCTCTTCTCCGACAGCGTCCCAGGCCATGAGCCAGACCCAGAGGTGTTCTGAGAAGAGCAAGAGAAATAACTTTCTAAAGAAGGTTTCCAAGGGTGTCCTGACTTCAGGAGACCTGACTGTACAAGTAGGAAAAGGGCGAAACAAAGTAGTGTGCAAGGGTACAGCCGTTCTTGGGACAAACTCAGTCATTCTGCTGTCTGCAAAGGTCGCCCCCTCTCTGCATGTATTTGTTGGTATTCACCTCCATGGAAGGCAAGGTTTTCACTAAGACCTGGGGCTCACCAGCCAGGCTTCACTGATTTGGGCACTGGGGGTGGGTTGGGCATTCTTGCTCATTTCAGTTGACCTCAGGATGCAAAGGGCTTTTGCTTCCGCATTCAGCTGGGTGTGTAATGTCCACTATCACAGCCGCGTGAGGCAGGTGTGCACCATGACTTCCCCACACACAAGCAGATGCTGCTTCAGGTAGATGTGGGCTCGAGTCCTCCAAAGCCTCCAGTTTTCTGGGTTCTGGGATCGCATGCCGTGGATCCTTCCTGGCCCAAGGCTTCACTGTGTCCTGGAAGTGACTAAGTTACCCGCTGCTTCTCTGCTGCATGTCTCATGGGCATAGGAGAGGAGTGGGAGAGGGAGACAGAAAGGGAGACAGACAGAGGAAGGGGGGACCCCAATCCCAAACAGTCATGCAGGATCAGGGCTTTGGAGTGCAGAGTCATAAATGCCGGAGCCCATGTTTGGGGAAAAGCGGAAGCGTCCAGTTTGGTGTGGGCTTTTTTTGTTGTGGCCGTTGTTTGGAGACAGGTTCTTGCTATCTCGCTCAGGCTGGCCCCAAACTCACAGCGAGGCCTGAAATTACAGGCATGTGACCCCACACCCGGGTATGGGCTTATGCACTTGCACAGAGACACGTCGGTTCCCTGTGGGAAACCCCCAGCTGAACTGAGTCCACTCGGCCTGCCTACCGCTCCCACCTCCAGCACCCCTCGGGGCCCGGCTCCCGCCTGCCTTTGCACCCTATTTCCCAACCATCTTGCCCCGCCTGCAAATGGTCTTTCTGCTCCTCGGATGCCAAGCTCACTGCCCCTGAGGCTGCCTTCTGAGTGTTGCTTCTCTGCAATGTACACTCTGGGGTCTTCACTCAGGAGGCAGCAGAAATGTCCCTTCTTCAGGCAGGGCTTCCCTGCCACAGACCAGACTGCCCCAAGGCCGTCCATGTATTGCTGCCATGTTTTCTCCGAATTACCATGTTTGAAGTCTCTGGTTCCGTTCCATTAGGTTGGGGAAGCAGACTAGTATATCACCACCCCCACCATATTCTTTGGTATCCAGGAAATGTGTAAAATCACTGGATGCAAACGTGGGCAAGATCAGGGAGTGTGGCAGGAGGGTTGTGGGGAGAGCAGAGGGCCCAGGAATCTCTCTCTGTGGAGAGAAGTAGCCTCCAGCCAGAGGCTGCCGGGCTGGGGAGGAAGCCACCAAGATCCAGGCTTAGTCCATGGTTCCGATGCTCTCCCCGGAACAGTCTTGCAGAGTGCAGAAAACTTTCCCTCTCCCCTCTGAGGTTTCGTCCAGTCTAGGAAGTGAATGGACACTCTGCTGATGAACAGGAGAAGATCCACATTTAATTACAGATGTTCACGCAGTCGGAGAAGGTTCAAAAGATGAAAGATTATGTAGTGTGCAGCGCTATGGCAAAGAAGAGAGGTTTGGGGCAGGCTGGGGCACAGCAAGTGACGGGAGGGTGGCGTCATGACCAGCCTGTCTTCTTTGCACTGAGAAAGTCTCAGGAGGCCAGTGTTGAATGGAGCCATCTCACCTGACACAGGTGCTTCATGAATGGGAAGTTTCCTTTGCAGATACCACTTTCTTTTACGGAGACATCTCTGCAGAGCTGCTTCTACATGCTCTGAGAGAAACCAGCTCAAAGTATGCCACGCATGCATGCCTCGGAGCCACACATTCTGGTCTCCTGCAGGCAGCTTTTGGGGTCTGTGGATAGCACCGTTCTGTAGGACTTGCTGGCAGGCTGGAACTGTTCCGTCTGCATGGTCTAAGAAGATGCTTGTGGTTACCAAGTATTTGCAGTGTAGCCAGTGCAGCTGGAAGCTGATCAGTGTACAGGGAATTTCATCTATTTAACAAAAGCACATTCGAATTCAAGCAGGCACTTGAGACCAGCACTGGCTCTGGTGTTAGACTGAGCTGGGGAGAGACTCTGCCAGAGTTCCCCGAGCCCCTCCACACTGGGTTCTCAGCATCTAAGTGCTGGAGGCTCTGGGTGGGGCTGAGCCTCCACCTGGGAGCCTTCTGTGCCCTGTGAGTCCTAAATACCAGCCTGTCACACTGATCTGAACTCGGGCCTTCAGCCCACAGCAGCTGCAGCCAGAACTCTCACCCAACAATGAGGCTCCTTTAGCCTGTGAATCAACATGAAATCACTCATGTCTGAGCCCAACAGTGTGGACTCTGGAGGTCATGGAGGGCACACTCAGGCAGCAGTACCTGGAGGAGGCCTCCTTGCAAGATATTCCCACAGGCTGGGCATGATGGCGCACTCCTGTAATCCCACTGCTCGGGAGGCTGAGGCAGGAGGATCGTTGTGAGTTTGAGACCAGTCTGGACTACAAAATGAGCTCAAGGCCAGCCTGAACTGCATAGTGAGACCCAGTCTCAAAAAGACCAAAGGGAAAAAAAAAAGATATTCCCACAGGAACAGCCTGTGCTGACAGGGCTATCACAAGGCACTTACTCAAAACTTCATGTTCCAGCTAAGCAGTTTGTACAAAAAACTCCGTCTTCACCAGGGAGCTAAAGGCAAACCCAGCAGGGAATACCAGGTACTGAACAATTTTCTGACCAAACAGCTTATGAGGCTTTCTCTTTCTGCTTACAAATCTCCCTTTGGCTCCAGGCTCCCTTTGGCCCATATCACAGAACCTGTATCTCAACTGAAGTCTCCTGCTAGTCCCAGATAAGCCCACGTGCCTGCCTGTCCAGGTTTCTTTTCAGGCTGACAAACCCTTTGGGTTGAATGCGCCAACTTTGGAGTGAAGAAATCTTTTCCCATTGATTTACAGCATGATCTTCACCTTGAAGACCAAAGGTTCAGTCTTTTGGATGTGCATCTCGTACAGAACCACATTTGTTATTCCATGGCTCCTATCCAGTGCCATTCCCCGCTGCACAGCCCTGGATATGTCACTAGGGGAAGGAGGTGGCACCGTGTGGTGGTGGCCGTGGCACAATTCTCACAGAGCCGTGCTTGGTGCTGAATCTCCACAGCCCATTCCTGGGCCAGTGATTGGTGACTCTGTTCTCTTGTGAGTCCTGAGCCAGTGACAGAGGCGGAGGTAAGGGGAGAGAATTAGGAAGGGACAGAGGGGGACAAATGGCCAGAGCATGGGAGGAAACTTGGTTTTAACAGTGTGTTCAGAGGCTGCAGTTACCAGGGATGGCCAAGGGGGCTGAGGGCTGACACCCAGCAGGGAACTGGTGAACCAGCAGGGTGGTGCGATGAATGGGGACAGGTGTCTAAGGGGGGGGTCTGCTGGCAAGGCTGCACTGGAGGACAGCCATCTCGCTGTCCACTGAGTCACCCAAAGAGCTGCTCTACCTCAGCTCCTGGCAGTTCTACCAGGAAGTAGCCAACAATATCGGACAAAACCAAACTCTTTCTTGTCCTGGAAAGTGAGACCCTTTTGGCTGATCTCAGTGTCATCTCCATGTTGGTCCCAGCAACACAGCCAGAGTAAGTAAGAAGGGGCTGGGGATATAGCTCAGTGGTATAGTGCCCGCCTGGCAAGCGCAAGGTCCTGAGTTCAATTCCCCGCACCAGCCCCCCCAACCCCCAAAAAAAACCACAGTAAATGAGACAGCTTTCCATGTGTCTGCCACACTGCTGTCCTGTAGGCCTCCAGCTCCACCTGATTTATCTGGATGTGCTCAGTGCTGTTGCCTATCAGACAGGCTAAACACTGTCTTAGGGCCCAAGGGACAATAGGTTGGGGTGTAGAGGTCCAGGACAGACAGGTAAATGCCAGAAAGTGGTTCTAAAGTCAGGCCGCAAGCCAGGCATGGTGGCGGACACTTGTAATACTAGCACTTTGGAGCCTGAGGCAGGAGGATTGCCATGAGTTCAAGGCCAGCCTGGACTATCTAGTGAATCCAAGGCGTTCCTGAACACACAGTGAGCCCTGTCTCAAAAAAAGGTAATGAAGTCAAGCCAGGGTCAGAGCTGGGAACAACTGCCTTAAACCCAGCCACGAGGAAAGTCAGTGAAGTGATAGAAAGGGGCTGAAGTGGATCACAGCCTGACCTGAGGTGTGGAGGAAGAGGTAGAGATAGACACAGACTGTGTGTGTGTGTGTGTGTGTGTGTGTGTGTGTGTGTGTGTGTGTGTGAACCTGTGGCATTCCCAAGCCTGGGGACAAGTTCTTGTACTCTTTTTTTTTTTTTTCCGGTACCAGGAATTGAACTCACGACCTTGCGCTTGCCAGGCAGGCGCTATGCCGTTGAGCTAAATCCCCAGCCCCTCTTCTACTCTTGTTCTTGTACTCTTTTTATCTAAGTAGGCTTCGTGATGGCATCCTGTCCCAAAGAGAACCAGTAACAAAGTTCACTCACCTTGCTTCCCATCCTCCCATTCCAGTGCCACAGCAGCATACCAGTCCTCCTGTTTCTCTCCAGTGGCTACAAGGCCGTCTCTGGCTTGCCCTCCCGGGTCTGCTTAGAAAGTGTCCTGTCTCCCCCTCTCCTGCGGTGGACTGGAATGATTTCCTGAAAGCTGTGAAATACTGATGTTAAACCTGGACAAACCAGAGTCTGGAGGCCACAGGGGGTGGTTCTCATGTGTTTTGGTAACAAGAACTATCACAAAAGACTCAGCAAAAAATTGTAACCTTGCACAAAAACACCCAAGGATAACTATATTCATAACTGCTCTCAGCCTCAGAGGGCATTTCCTTTATTTATCCTGGCAATCAAGGACAAGCATTTCCTTTTTTTTGTCTTTTTTGTCTTTTTGAGATGGTTTCGCTATGCAGTTCAGGCTGACCTTGAGCTCACCTTGTAGCCCAGGCTGGTCTTGAACTCGCAACCATCCTCCTGCCTCAGCTTCGTGAGTGCTGGGATTACAGGCATGTCCACCATGCCCGACTAAGCACTTCCAAACACCTGACGTGATCTTTCTTGTTTTCTGTTTAAATACCCTTGTCCACCATGGCCCACCACAGCATTCGGATCAGGGATCACGGTCTCCTGTCATTTCCAAATAAAATCTTTGTTTTGGAGAGCTGCTCTCTCTGCCACTCATTTTAGGCGCAGGTTTCCAGGTGGAATGATGTTTTCCTAATGTCAAGAAAACGTGGACCAACTTGACAGCATTCATGGCTTGGGCAGAGGTTGTACCTAGAGGAGGTGGCTGTTCTGTAGTGAATGCGTATTTTGTTGCTCTCACAGTACCCCTAATGTGAGCAACAGTAGCATGTATTTGGTCCTCCAGCCACCCTGGGCGCTCTTACCTACTCTGGGACCCCTTGCAGCCACACCACAGCCCCCGCTGGAAATGCTGCCCAGACTGTTGCGTGCGACCAGTTAGTAGGGCCCTGGGTTGCCCTCGGTTCCCTCCCTTCTGCTTCTCAGTGGGCAAGTCCCACTGGCACTTGGTGATTGCTGGGAAGGACCTGCTCTCATGGAATGAAGAAGGCGTTGTGGAGCAGGAGGCAGCATTTCCACACAGCGGCTGACACGGCCATCCACACGTGCTGCCCACATCTTCCGCTCGACACATCTCCGCACCTGAACTTACGTTCTCCTCCCCATAGCTGTGCTACTCATCTTCCAGTTCCCATTAGATGGGGTGTTCTGAGGATGACTTCTGTGGGGTGGAGATTTTTGGATGTGGGAAGTTGCCAAGCCCAGTTGGTTCCTTCTGTAAATTCCAGGCGCTGTGTACAACTTAGCTTGGACCCGCACCCCCACACTCCATATAGGCCTTGAGAGCCCAGTGCAGGCAGTCAAATGCGGCGCGGATCCCCAGACCCAGGACTGAGGCCTGTGAGACAGAAACAAAGACTAGCCAGTAGCGCCTGGATGTCGAGTTGGTCACTGCTGTGGGGCCAGGGAAGATCATGTCTACTCACCCTCTGGGGACCCGTACAGGTCCGTGGTTTCCAAACAGCAGTGAGCACTTAGACGTGCTTGCCGACTCGAAAACGCCCATTGGTCAGCTCTGGAGTGGGCCCAGGAATCTGCAAATCAAATAACTATCCTAGAGATTCCTGTGCAGGGAAGTCCCCTGAAGGACTTCCTTCCGATTGATGAGGAGAAACTGTAGCGTAAGATCAACCATTGCACGCAGAGGGTCACCCGCAGAGAGATAACTACACCACTTACCCTCTAAGTCCAAGATCAGACCAGACCTGCGTTTCCTGGGAGATGAGGGACGCCGTCAGAAAGCCACGCCCCCTTCGGGGCGGGAGAGGACGGAGGCGGAGCGACGTGATGGCGTCGGGCGTCTGACCACGCCCCCGGGTGGCCTGAGGGGCGGGGCCACACATTGGACTGGGTCTGGTCTTGAGTCGCTGCATCTGCAGAGGAGTGCCTACCCCGCGATCCCGGGGACCGAGCCTGGGAACTGAGCCTGGGAACCGAGCCTGAGTGAGGTCCCACGCGAGGGGACTCAGGTGCAGAGATCCGTGCGCGGGCCAGACGCGGGAAGGAGGCCCTGCAGGGCGTGGGAGCAGCCTGGACTCCGTCCCCGAGGTCACCCGGCAGCTGCTGCCTACGGCGACTGGCAGGGGACAATCGTCTCTCCGCCGCGGAGAGGTCTCCAGACAGATTTGAAGTGTAGTTGCAGGTCCGGGCGGGGGGAGTACAGCGGGACTTTAAGGTGGGAAGGCGGGCACAACTTAGAGAAGAAGCCGATTGGTGAAGGTCAGGTGATGTCAGGTTGCTCTTTTGCAAAGAGTAAAGCAAAGCAAGAAACCAGGTAGACTGGGACCTCCAGTTTGCAGGAAAAGTGGGCTGGCGGGCACCTTGCGGCTCCTTTCCCGTTTCAGTTTCACCACGAAGCACTTAGAGAGAGTGACTCCATTTTGGTCTGGTCTGGGACCCCAGGCAGGAGCTCGGACCCCAACCATAGCCTCTCATAGTTTTACCAGAGGGTGAGACTAGCAGCAGCTTTCACAGAGTAATGATTCTAAACCATCGCTTCCGCCAGGAACTGTCCAAGAGCCTGCTGTAAGTAGTCTGAGGCACAGTGTGTACAAGACCGCTTTGCCTGGTTACCCGAGGACAGGCTTGGTAAGGTCACCCAGCTGGAGTTGTAATGTAATGGGATTTAAGCCAAGACAGTCTGGCGTTTTGGTCTTGTTCGAAACCACTGTGCCATGATGCAGGACTGTTGGTTTCCTCGGGTGACATGGGTACCATAGGGAGCTGTGCCCGGTACCTGTGGCAGGATCTTGGGCAGGTGACTCCACCCCAAGCAGCTTGAGCGTCTCACCTGGAAAAAGAACATCGGTAATCCTTGGGCTGCTCAGGTGCCAGGTTGAGGTTCCCTCACTCCTCCACCCAATTGCCCACAGGCAGTAGTTCCTCAGCAACTGGGGGGCACCACAGTAGGCTTAAAGGGGAAGAGAGAAATGCAAGGTTCATAGGCCTTAAGGGGACACAGTGGGGGGGGGCTGATGGTTCATTTGGTTATGGGCCTAAGGGCGAGGGGGGTTCCGGGATGACAGGTGTATATGCTGAATATACTCTTGGGCCCCGTGCAGTGCAGAGCTGGGCCTGCGGGAGGAAGGCTGGGTGGGGAGGAGATGAGCTCTGCTCCATGGGTCGTGGGGTCCCTCTGTACTGCTTTCTGTTCCCTTAAGATCAGGCCTACTGTCCCCTCTTTGATTTCTGATTCGGAATCTGAGTTTTTCTCTTTCTCATGGGGTTAGTATGGGTAAAAGTTTGTCAGTCTTGTCAGAGAACCAGCTTTTATATCCGCTGGGTTTTCTCTGCTGTTCTCTTTTCTATCCCATTGGGTCGGGCCAGGGATATAGCTCAGTGTCATAAGTGCCCGCCTGGCAAGTGCAAGGTCCTGAGTTCCATTCCTGGTACCAAAAAAAAATCCTATTCCATTGGGTCTGGGTCTCATCTTCTACTGCGTTCTTCCTTCCACTTGCTTTCTGCTTAGCTTGTGCTGCCCTTCCCATGTCCTGAGTTGCTCCAGAAGCTGTCTTGGGCTGATTTCTCTTGGGCTCCAGGCCCTTCTGTGCCCCTTCACAGCTGGAAATTGGGGACTCCTCTGAACCTCTGTTGCTCTGTGTCATAGAGACCACAATACTTGGCTCACAGTGACTGGGAGGGCCACACAGGCCGGGTCCCTGGCACTCGGACAGCCACACTCCCTCTTGTCCCTCTCGTCTCAGAAGCTTCACTGTGACTGTCACAAGCAGGGTCCATCCCTAGACTTATTTCAGCGGTCGTGTGGAAGGAATTGAGTTACTCTGCGCCTCCAGGCCTGAACCTAGCTCTCCTGGCTTCCTGTAGGCCTAGATCCATAGCTGCTGCCCTCAGGGCTGTGATTAGCTAAGGCTATTGGAGAAGGGTCCGAGCCATGCAGAAAATTCCAGAACCTTTCTCTGGTCTAGATGTCTACATGTTGAGTAGAGACCAGGACAGAAGCCTGTGGTCGAAGGTTCTGAGGCAGATGGCCTGTGTCCTTGTGGGTGGGGACATCATGTACTTCTGTGCTTAGCTGTAGGAGGCTCCAGTGGGGAAGGTCCCCGGGCCATGGGCTCTGAGCTCCATGGGGAGCTTCCTGGTTCACTTGGGGTCAGAGTGTCCTTGGGTAAGGCTGTGTCAACGGGAGATAAAGCCCCAGTGCACTCTGGACCTGGACGCTGTCCTCACCCGGGGTTTGGGTTTTGCTGCTGACCTGCAGGCTCAGGCCCCAGGGCTGTTCTCACTCTCCCTTGCACCCCTGCCATCCTCTGCCAGCTAGAGTGGAAACAAGGCCAGGTCACCTCACTTTTTCCTTTGGAATCCAGCACCCAGCACAGGTTGTCTGGCTGTCTTCAGGGCTCAGGCTTGCTTTTCTGTGGGTGCGGGTGCAACATAAAGCTAGGTGTGTGTGTGAGGGGGGTGATGTGGGACACATTGCTCAGGTGTGTTCTCTGTGCAGGATGGCGCCCACACCGGGAAGAAGTGATGATGTCCTGTGGTCAGATCCCCCCCAGGGACCCCTTGATGCCTACCGAGTGCGAGCATCCTTCAGCCCCAGGGAGCTGCAGCTCTTCTGGGAGGGCGAGGACACGATCCGCTTCAAGGTGAGGCCTAGGGACTGCAGCACCTGTGATGGGGGAACTTCAGTTTGTGGGCAGAAATGGGGTTACATCCCTGGAGCTATGTGACTTCCCTGGCCTTCTCTGCTTGGTGAGATGAGGCTTGTCCCAGAACACCATGGGAGCCCAAAGTGCCAAGAAGACAGGAATGTCAGACTATGTCCCAGGCCGCGTGTGGCCTTGAGGGGGACATTCCATCCTGCCCTCCGACTAGCTGTCCTGTCTCCTGCATTTTCAGAAGGCCGTCTTCTCGACTTTGGAGAAGGACCCGCTCTTTGCTGGCTCCCGTGGGGCGGATCTGTCCCTGGAGAAGTACCGTGAGCTGAGCTTCCTCCGGTGCAAGCGGGTCTTTGAGTATGGCTTCTTCGGCTTGGACAACCTGAACCAGAGCCAGGCCCTGATGTACTGCCTGGGTGCATATGACTGGTCGGTGACCGTCAAGTTATCCCTCCACCTGATGGTGAGTCCGCATTCACAGGGGCCATGCGGAGTCACGCTTGTACAGGGCAGCTGCTGTTTGCTGAAGTCAAGTCAGCATTTACTAAGAAGTCCAGCCTTTCCGGCCACATGTGTGCATTCACACACCGAAGTTCTTGAATACAGTACAGTGCTGTGAAATTGAAGGTCCTGCAGGAGGAGGTGCCTTGGGCCTTTTTCCTTTTGCGTGTATATAAATGTGGTGTGATCCAAATAGGGGAATATTTAAATTTTAAAAATTTCTACTGTAGGAGACACGTTGCCGTTAATCACCCTCAAAACATTCTCCTGTGCTTCAAACACACGCCTCCCGTCATTCTTGCCACCTTCTGCAGCAGCTCTGGAGTCCTCTTTCCGGAGTGTCTTTAGCTGTGCCGTTGTGGCTGCCTCCCTGTCCTGAATGGAGGAACAGCCGGAAGTCACGCGGCGCCAGATCCGGTGACGAAGGTGATGAGGATGCAGTGTCATGTCTTTACGAGCCGCCTTTCGGTTGGATGGGTAAAGACACTCAGGAAAGAGGACTCCAGAGCTGCTGCAGAAAGGGCTGAGAAGAGTGGGATGCATGTGTTTGAAGCGAGGGGGAGGACTCTGAGGGGATTCATGGAATGTATCTTTTACAATAATAACTTTTAAAAAATTAAACATACCACATTCTTCGATCAGCCCGTACAGTACTGTGCGTTATATCTTTGGCTGTGTGACGACCGATGGGGAAGGGAGAGTAGAGCCAAGGAAGGAAGTGGTTTCCTTCCTTCCCTTCGTCCTCCTGGAGACAGCCGGGCCGTGCTGTGGCCCTCACCCGCACATGTCTTGTGTGGCGTGGTGGCTGTCTCCCCTCTCCACCCCGCCTCCTGTCATCGGCCACCCTCGGGCCCTGGGGCTGTCTCTCAGGTGTCTTCAGGTGGAGGTGACACTGTGTAGCTGGTGGCAACTGCCTGGCCCGGGGCCAGGTCTTACCCTGCCGGGAGCCCTGGGTGGATGAGCCTCGTGAGCCTGGGCCTTGGGCTTACTTCCTCCTCCCCGGGGCAGTGTGGCAGAGTGGGGGCATGTGGTGGGGGACATGTGGTGGGGGCTGAGGTGTGAGTCAGCTGTGCAGCTCAGAGCAGTGGCGCCCTTCACGCCCACCCGTGTACCTGACAGTGCTGTGTTTTCAGGTTTTTGGATCGGTTCTTCAGAGCCTCGGCTCTGAACGGCATCACAAGTATATTGAAAAGGTCTGGAACATGGAGGTAGGTCCTGGCCTGGTAAGCAGAGGGCTCAATCCTCTTCCCTGTCTGCCCGGGTATGTGGGAAGGCTGGTGGCAGGAGAGGGTCACTGGGAGCCTGCGCTGTCAGCCAGTGCCGTCAGACCTTGGGCAGGCACACTGCCTCTTGGGTCTGGGACAGGTTGTGTAAACCCAGCCCTATTTCTCCCTCCTCCTGGTCAGTCCTTGCCATCCACAGCCTAGAGAGGGCGCTGTGCCCTGGGCTACCTGCTGCCTCATGGGCAAAGGTGGCATCTGGCATTTCAGGTGACACAGGGAAGCCAGCGTCTGGTTAAGTGGGGCGGGAGGCTGGGGTGCAGGATGCCATGTGGCCCTCCAGGGAAGACGGTGGCGGGTCCCTGCGGGAGCCTCCCAGGGGCCTCTCGCTGCTCATGGCTTCGTGCTTCCATGTCTAGATCTTCGGCTGTTTTGCTCTGACTGAATTGAGTCACGGGAGCAACATCCAGGCCATCCGAACGACTGCACACTATGACCCCGCCACGGAGGTAGGTGTCACCTTCCGCAGGGTGGGGCCTGGGAGGGAGCAGATGCGATGCTGCAGGGGACAGTTAGGAACACAGAGGCCCAAATGCACAAGTGTTGCTTGTAAGAGATGCTCTGGAGCTGGGCGTGGTGGCACGGGGTGATCCCAGCAGGGAGGCGAAGGCAGGAGGCTCACCACAAGTTTGAGGCCAGATAGGTCCACATAGTGAGTTCAAGGCCAGGCTGGACTACATAGTGAAACCCTATCTCAAGGAAACCGAAAAAAAAGCTCTGAGATCATGTGTCATGCTGGGGTGTGGGAGGAGCGCTTGCCTCTGTGAATTTTGTGTGTGAGGGGAGCATGGGATGGGCACACGAAGTGTAGCCTTGCCAGAGCAGGGACAAGGGCCCCCCGTGCGGGGACACCAGCTGCTGTGGGGACCCAGGCCTGGTCAGAGCTGGCTGAGGGGAGCTGCCCCATGCAGGCCCCCATGGCTGCTGCTCAATTCCTGAGCCTCGGGATTCTGTCTGAATCCTGTTTCCTCGCTCCGTGGCTCCCTCCCCTCCCCATGGTGCCCATGACCCCTACGGTGCCCAGGTGGAGGGCCAGACTGACGGGGTCCAGGGGACGGTGCCCCGTGCTGCCCTTTCACCAGCCTCCTCCCGATACCCGGTGCCTAGGTGGAGATCAGAGGGACAGCAGGTGGGTCCACTCAGGGCCGCTGATCACGGGACAGAAGGCACCTGCTGGGTCCCTGCTCTGAAGGTGGCCTTGAGCCCAGGTAGCGAGTGGGAGTCCAGTGTCTGGCCGTGACTCTGCTGCCGTGGTGGGAATAGCACAGCACAGGTCTGCTATGTAAAGCACACAGCGGGAAGGAAAAAGAAAAAGTGTTCAGCAGGGACAGCCTGTCTGAGGTGACGTGTGACAGCAGGTACCGTCTGGGAGTGTTCTCCAGCAGGCAGCGTGTTTTACACAGGTTTTATTGCTTGAAAATTCATCGTCACTTTCTGGAGAAGGGCCCCCCGGAGTATGATCTGTTTCAAAACAGGGCCCCTGCGCAGCGCCAGGAGGAGCAGGCGCGGTGCACCTTGACTCTGGCCTCTGGGATTTTGAGCCCAGAACACTGGATCCCCGGGAAGGGAAATGCCCTTCTCCCCAAGTCTCCCTTGGCGATCACCCCGACTTCCCTCCCACAGGAGTTCGTCATCCATTCCCCCGATTTCGAAGCTGCCAAGTTCTGGGTGGGCAACATGGGCAAGACGGCGACCCACAGCGTGGTGTTCGCACAGCTGTACACGCCGGACGGCCAGTGCCACGGGCTGCACTCCTTCGTGGTACAGGTAGGCGGGGGTGGGTCACCCGAGGCCACGTGTGTGGTTTCTGTGAGCGCGGGTGTGGCCCCGAGGGGGCTCCTTGTGGAAGTGTCCCACTACAGAACTCTGTTTCTTCTCGAATTCTGAAAGGGACTGAGACCAGTGTCTCAACCGCTTCCTCGCTGCTGAAACACAGTATCCAACGCCCATGGATTAAGGGAGGAGAGGTTTATCTTGGCTCAGGGTTTGTGGAGGTTTCATTTCATAGTAGCTGGCTCCAGAGCAGGGGGACGTGGGCAGGAGGAGAATCAGCTCAAGGCATGGAACCGGGAAGTGGAGAGCAGGGGGAGGGAGGGAGATAGACCCTTCCAGGCCACGCCCCCAGTGACCCCGCCTCCAGCCAGGCTTCACCTCCCGACATCACACCTAGCTATAAACGCACCAGTGGACTAAGATCAGAGCGTCGCTCCCTCATGATCCTGGCCCCGCCCCAAAGCCCCACCTCTGAGCGCATGAGGCTTTGGGGGACATCGAGACAAAACCATTATACCAGGGGTCACCGAGCCCCAGGCCTCGCAGCAGGGGGTGCACTGTGGGTGAGCAGCGGAGGCTTCATCCACCCCTTCACCTGAGTCCCGCGTCTGTCAGATCACCGGGCATTAGGTTCTCAGAGTCCAAGGCCGGGACCTTGAGAGCCGGCTGAGCCGACCGTGAACTGAGCATGCGAGGGTTTTAGGTTGCAGCTCCTTCGGATCACCCCAAAGCCGCCCCCTCCCCTCCCCTCCGTGGAGAAACTGTGTCCCACAAAACCTACCCCTGGTGCCCAGAAGCTTGGGGGCCACTGTTGCAGACCACGGGGCCGCAGCACTTGAGGCTGTTTCCTGAGTGATGCCGAAACTGCTCCCCAGGGTCACGTCACCCCGCAAAGCTCTCAGTGTGCCCTGGCACTGCGGGTCCTCACGCTGGAGCCGATGGTGTGGGAGCGAGGGAGCGTGTCTTGGTTACTTTTCTCTCCTTGCTGAGACAGAACACCTGATGCCCAGAATTAAGGAAGGAAAGGTTTATTTAGCTCACAGTTTGTGGAGGTTTCAGTCCATAATCAGCTGGCTCCAAGGCGGGGTGGCGGGGCACAGGGACAACAGTTCAAGGTGGCACAAGACGGCAAAAGCAGCGAGAGCAAAAAGTGAGGTGGGAAGCGAGCCTCTTTTCCCCCTTATATTGTATGCTAGCTATCAGCGTATGCCAGCTATCAGGGTATGCCGGCTATCAGGGTATGCCCGCTATCACTCCACGCCCGTACCAGCTCGGTGCCCTCCTCTTGCACAGGCTCAGGTGAATACAAAGTAAGGGCCCTGGCCCCCTGCTGAGTCATGCATTAACCTTCTAACTCAGGTTGACACAATGAACATCGTACAGTGATGAGGGCAAGTCCTTACCCAGGATGTAGAACTGCTGAGTTACTTTGTTAAGCTTCTAGACTCCTCCAGTTGACACAGTGTATCAGCCATAACAGAAGGAATCCGGTGATCCAGGACACTGCCTGACCAGAACCAGGAGACATTCCTGTCCTTGTGAGGACGGAGGGGCTGGGTCTGTCACAGGGTGCTGAGTGCATTTAGGACCTCAGACTCCTAAGGGTGACAGGAAATGTGAGATGGAAATGCTTTTTTTTTTTTTTTTTTTTGAGGCAGGGTCTCACTGTGTAGTCTAGGCTGGCCTTAAACTCACTAAGTAGCCCAGGCTGGCCTGGAACTCACATCAATTGTCCTGCCTCAGCCTGCCGAGTGCTGGGATTACAGGCGTGTGCATCATGGAAATGCTGGCTGGAAATGCTTTTTGGATATGGGTCACACTAAGTAGTTACTTCCATTTCTAGCTGTAGAATTCACTCCTTGATGTAGGAATTACCAGGGTATTTATAATCTGCCTTTAATCTTATATTTATATAAGACCCTGAAGGCTTGTGTTATTCTCTGTTCGATGACAAGCGTCCCCTGTGTGTGTGTTTTCCCTCTGTGTGGATCATCTTTCCGTGGCTGTAGGAAAACATCAGATAGTCACTCTCAAGGAGGAAAGGTTTGTTTGGGCCGGCGGCTTCAGAGCTTCAGTCTGTGGTCTCTTGGTCCCATCCATGTGGGCCTGAGGTGGCGGGGAGCACTTGGGAGCAAAGCTGCTCCCCATGGGGGCTGGGAGGTGAGTGATGGAGACCGGAATGGGCTGGGAGGACCCCCCACTTCTCCCTTGAAGGCGCCGAAGTTCCCCACTCCCAGGAGCAGTCCAGGCTGCTGACCCACCTTAGACACGTGGCCCTTGGGCCATTTAAGTTTCAAACGGTGGCACCTTCTCTCTACCTTGCCTTTGTTGTTGTTTTCAATGGATTTATTTCAAAAGGTCCTAAAGATGCATGTGAGTCTTTACTGAGCCGCTTCAGAAGACTTCAGAAAAGGGAAAAGATGCCTGAGGTTTGGATTTTAACCCTTTTTCAGTTTTTAAATAAATTGAGTTGGATGATTATTTCACAAAATAAACAAAAATTAATGACTT
The DNA here is from genome assembly GCF_000276665.1 of Chinchilla lanigera. NCBI lineage: Eukaryota > Metazoa > Chordata > Mammalia > Rodentia > Chinchillidae > Chinchilla > Chinchilla lanigera. The sequence continues at coordinate 2,662,366 of NW_004955514.1, forward strand.
GTGTGAACAGGTAAATTCCAAATGAGATCAGCTCGGTCGGTCTGTTTCTCTGTCTGTCTTCTGTCTTTCCCCCTCTCCCCTCTCCCCTTTCTGTCTCTCTGTTCCTTTCATGCTGGGGTTGGAGCCCAAGGCCTCCTCGTGCTCAGCACAAGCTCTGGCGGGAGCTGCACCCCAGCCCTGGATATTTCTGTGAGGCCAGTTGCCCACCTTGGCGCTGGGGGCTCCGTGGGCGCCGTGAGCTGGGCCCTGCTCTGTGGTGGGCGTGCCCGTGCCCGTTGGAGTGGTGGCCACAGCCCTGGCCTCCCCCACTGGGTGCAGCTGTTCCCCTAGAACAACAGGAGCGTGTGCAGACGCCGGCCTTGTGCCTGGTAGGGAGGGCTGGTGGGTCCTCTGTGACTGGGGTCTCGTAGAAAGAACCCTGAGTCCTCTCTGTGGGGCTTGTATGGTGGGACCGGCCACCTGCTGGGTCTGCCTGCTTTCGTTACACACGTGCGTTCCCTCTGCGGGCGCGGAGTCTCAGCACAGACACTTCGCTGTCTCCCCCTCAACGTGTGCGGGCGTGGCTGTGGTGACATTTTGTTAGCGTCCTGCAGGAGTCTTGTGTCTGAGGTCTGGACAGGGCGTCTGGTGCCCTGTGGGCAATGTCACCTCTCACCACAACCCTGCCTTGGGTGCCATGTTAGAGCAGCACGGTGGGGCTTACGACCACGGGAAGTCATGCCGCTCAGCTCTGAGGCTGCAAGGCAGGGCTGTTTCACTGCTGTGGAGGCGGGAAGTCTGGCGTCAGGTGTGGCAGGGCCCAGCTGCTCTTGGGACTCTGGGGAGGCTCCGTCCCGCCTCTCCCAATGCCTGGGGATCCAGGTGCCCCTAGCTGGTGGCCGTGCCACTGCAGTCTCTGTCCCCGTGCATCTTTCTGTGTGTGCAGCGTCCGTCCTCTGTCTCTAGTGAGGACCTCCGTCATGTGTTTGGGGCCCAGCAGGGTCATCTGGGGGGTCCTGTCTCACGATCCCTACCCCATCACGTCTGGAGGCCCGGTGTCCATGTCAAGCCCCATTCCTAGGTCCTGGGTTGGGACTTGGCTGTGTCTTTTCCGGGGGACACGGTGTGACCCAGTCACCCAGCGGAACCCCTGGATCTGCCACTGGGGCCATGCACACATTTAATCTTTCTATGATCCTCACAGAGGCTGTTTATTGCTGTCCTTGGTTTTGTGCAGATCCGGGACCCGAAGACGCTCCTCCCCATGCCAGGTGTGATGGTTGGTGACATGGGGCGGAAGCTCGGGCAGAACGGCCTGGACAATGGGTGAGTGTCGCTGTGGACCCGGCGGCTGCAGCGTGTCCGCCCTGGTGCCTTTGCTTGAGATCGGCACTGAGATTCCTCAGGTCCCAGGCTGGGGCCTCCCCTCTGTTACCTCCCCAGGCCGTGTGTGCTGACCTTGCCCTGTGGGACCCCGGGAGGTGGCTCTGAGGTGGCAGGACGCCCTGGCCTCTGTGTGTTCCATGCCCGTGTCCATGTCCTGCATGCCCTCAGCCCTGGGATGCCACCTCCATCCAGTCCTCTGTGGACCGACTGGCTTCCCAGTAGATGGTGCCCCACTCTTAGGCCAGGCCGACCTACGCCTGCCTCCTCCTCCATGGGAATCAGGCTCAGCAGTGGCACTGTCGAATAGACCCCAGACCCGTGTCCACAGTCACATCTGTGGCCTGCGCTTGTTCCTAGCACCAGCTCAGAGTCTGAGCTGGAAGAGAGTTGGTGGTTTACCTGTTCTAGCAGCACTAGGGTGGTGTCTTGGTTACTTTTCTCTCATTGCTGGGACAAAATACCTGACGCCCAAAATTAAGGAAGGAAAGGTTTATTTTGCTTACAGGTTGTGGAGGTTTCAGTCCATACTTGGCAGATTACAAGGCAGACTGGCACATGGCAGAGGGCTACAGCTCAGGGCGCAGAACACAGCAAAGCAACAAGCACAAAAGCCAGGAATGGCCTCAAGCACCCTTTTCCTCTCCCTTACATATGCAAATTATCCACCCCAGGGCGGGTGTAGCTCTCATATCCATAATCCATCGAACTCTAAAAGCCTGCCCCATGGCCTCATGAGGCTTTGGGGAGACACCCAGACACAAACCATAACAGGTGGGAATAGGCTGAGCACCAGGTGCACTGCAGCAAACAAGCTGGGGTGCATGGGTCTGGTGCCTCAGGGACAAAGCACAGCACCTGGAGTGGGCCTAAGAGGACCCTCGGGAGTGCTGGTGGACAGGTTGAGACCGTGGGTTAGGAACAGTGTCTGGCTGGCGTGGGGACAGCACGGGCTGAGGCTCCATCTGGGGTGGGAGCAGCTCATCAGGGGCATTGGGTCTTCCTGAGGGCTGGGGTTGGACAGGACAGGAACTATTTGAGCTGCAGTTTCAGGACCCCCAACCCCGTGCCACCTGGGCCTGCTTTCTCAGCTGGGCTCCTAAGTGAAATGGCCTGTGACAGTGGTCCCCTTGCTTCTGGAGCCCCAAGATTCTGCCCAAGTTCAGCTCTCCGCAGCTCCTTGGCTCCTTCCCCACCTTCTGGTGCCTGTGGTCCCAGCAGTGCCCTGGGTGGAGGCCCATGCTGACCAGCAGGCAGAGGACAGTGCTCCATGGTTGGCCGCAGGGTCCCAAGGCCTCACCTGAAGAAATGTCCTTCTGTCTGTCCCCTGCTGGAAAGTGGGGGGATCTTGCCACTCTGCCCAGACTTCACAACAGGGGTGTGGGGTGGCGTCAGCCCCAGAGGAGAGGCTGGGGCCTGGGACCCCACACTATTGCCGTGTAGGTGCTGAGGGCTGGGCGCATGCCTGTGGCTGGCACGGTACCTTCCCCGCGTGTAGCTGCACTGGGCTCAGGATCCCCGCTCATTTGGCTTGAGTGTCTTCAGCTTTATTTTGGGAGATCCCGGAGAGCCCCATGCTTGGTTCCCCCCCGACAGCACTGCTCAGGAGGACGAGCATGTGCTGTCGGGTGCTGGCCTCCGTGGGGCACTGAGCTGGACCCGGCCAGGGCATCACATCCGTGTGAGGGCGCTGTGATGCTGAGACCCCAGCTGCCTGGAGCCTCGAAGTGGTGAGAAACTGGGGGATGGTGACAAGCTGAGCCGCAGCTCCGTCAGCCCGGGAACTGACCAGGTCGCTCCCCGCACCCAGCAGCCAGAGGCGCAGCTGGGGAAGGCTGAACCTCCTGGTGGTCTTTAGCCAGGCACTGTCGCGCTCCAGCCTGCGGGTTGCAGGGTCACCCAGCAGAGGGCGCCGGGGGCTCGGGCGTGCAACTGTCATTCGTGGCCGCTCAGTTGGCTCCTGTGTGGCAGGGTTACAATTTAGCAGAGTTTTTAAAAACAATTTCGAAACCTTTTAATGTGAAAAAAGCAATATTGCCCTGTCCGGCAAGGCCTCTGTCTCCAGTATGGATGCTTCGTCCGAACCCACGAGGGCTTCCGAGTTTTGGTGAAAGATATTCTTGACACCGTGTGTGTGACCTTAGTCATCTGATGAGTTGCCATGGGGATCATTGATATTTTTAAGTGTGTTTTCTTGCAGTTACGCAATAACTATAGCTTTTCAGAACCTTGTTTCCTAAGCTGTTGTGAAATAAATAGGTTTTTCCGACCTGACGACCATACAAATATCTCCAGATACTAAGGCATAATACTTGGGGTGGGGAAGCCGCAGGTGCAGATTCTCTGGTTTGACTTACGCACTTGAAGCCTCAGTTTGCTGATGTACCCTCCCCAGCTGTGGGCTCTGTTCTGAGGGGAGCCGTGGGGAGAGCTGTCCAGGGCCAGAGCCATCTTCCTGTCGGAGCAGGGTCCCTCCCTGTGCGCAGGTGACCTGCCCCGTGTCCCTTGGGAGCACACTGTGTCCTGCAGGGTCGAGGGCCTGGCTTTGATGGTGCCCCAGGCATGGTGCCCACGCTGTGCGTTCTCCTTGTCTCTGGGGTGACATCACCTTCAGGCTGCCTTGGGGAGAGGAGAAAAGCCAGGGGAGGGGACTCCAGTGACAGGAGCCCTGTCCTTTGCCCCATAGTTTCGCCATGTTCCACAAGGTGAGGATTCCCCGTGAGAACCTCCTGAACCGGACCGGGGACGTCACCCCCCAGGGCACCTATGTCACCGCCTTTGAGGTAGGATGGTTCTCCGGGGGTCTGTGTGCATCCCTGGTGGCCCGGGCACACTTGCGTCCGTTTAAGTTTGGTGCCCCAGCCCTGGGAAGGGGAGCCGCCCTCATCCCCAGCCACTCTCCCAGGCAGCTCTTCAGTCTGGCCGCATCTGTCACCCCTCCTTTTCCCCAGGATGCCAAGCAGCGCACCGGGGTGTCCCGGGGAAGCCTGTCTTTGGGGCGCGTCTTCATCACGAGCATGTGTGTGGTGAACCTGCAGCAGGCCGTGTGCATTGCAATCCGCTTCTCAGCCACGCGGCGTCAGTTCGGCCCCGCGGAGGAGGAGGTCCCGGTGCTGGAGTACCAGATGCAGGTTGGGCTGCTCGGGTCTCTCCGCTTCTTCCTGTTCTGTGTGCGGATGCTCCCCCTTTGGAGAGGTGCTGCCTGGCTTGCAGGAGTAGGGGTACAGTACAGGGCAGGGCCACACCCTGCACAAGTGTCTGGCAGCCAGGCAGGTGGGGTGTTGTTCCCGGTCTGTGGGACACTGAGGACCACCACACGGGGGCTCAGGTCAAGATCCTGAAGGTGAACTGGCCTTGTGCCGGGCCGCTGAGCAGCACAGTGAATCTGATGCCAGCTAAGCAACGGGGGCAGAGTTGCAGGTGCCCCCTGGACCTGTCTTTTTACCACACCAGGATCTGCGTTAATAAGGAGGGAGGCGAGGGAAAGCTAAGCGTCCTGTTCACACCTGTGCAGCCGAGAGGCCCCACAACCTCCTGTCGCCCCTGTGGCCCCGGAGCATCTTGTGACCCCCAGCACCACAGGCAGCACAGTGGTTACGGCAGCCACGACCCAGGTCCCCCCAACAGGCTGTGTGCCTGGGTGAGGTGCTGGCCTCCCCGGCTCTGCCGTGCTCACGGGGCATTGTGCCCAGCTGATGCCTCTGCCCAGGGGGCTGGCAAGGCCTAGGTGGGCTTGTGGGACAGGGATATGGCTGGCACAGTGGCTGGTACTCCACAGATGTAGGACAGTGGTGGCTGTGGCCTATGGGTCCCTCCACACTTCACTCCCTCCGCCCCACCTCCCACCTGTCCCTCTGTCTACCCATCCGTCTAGCAGTAGTTGTGCCCACCCCATGTCTGCTGCTGGGTCTGCACGGGTGATAGGCACTCGCTGAACTCTGAGGGCTTGTAGGTCTGTAGCTACCTGAGTTTCCCTACCTGCATTAGAGTGTGATCACTGCATCACCATGGCTTGGAGGGAGAGGTGGAGGGAGGGATGGGTGGAAGGGTAGAAGGAGGGATGGATGCAGAGGTGGAGGGAGGGATGGGTGGAGGGGTGGAGGAAAGCCCAGGCTGGAACCTGGTAGTCCGAGTGCTGGGCTCAAGGCCGGCCCTGAGGCTGGTTCTTCGAGCACAGGCAGCCTGACCCGGGGCTTGTGTCCCGGGGACGACGATTGGCCCTCTGGGACCACGTCTTCGGTGTCTCTTCTAGCAATGGCGCCTGCTCCCGTATCTGGCGGCGGCCTACGTCCTGGATCACTTCTCCAAGACGCTGTTCCTGGACCTGATGAGACTGTATCAAGGCCTGCTCAGGGGAGACCACAAGGCCCTGCAGGTGAGGCTCCAGCCCCTTGTCGCTGAGGTCAGCGGCCCAGCTGCAGCTTGGGAGAGGGGCCTGGGGCCTTGGCACAGACCCTCGATGCCCCCCCGGAACTGGGCCTGCGCTGTGGCGTCAGCGTGTGGGCTGCGTCCCCATCTCCCGAGGAAGTGCTGAGCCTACTCCTCGCCCTTCCCGACTATGAGTTCAGCAGCTCTCCTCCTCTGAGAATGTGATGGCTTGGCAGAATCCACGTTGCCGGCTACGGTGGGTTTCATGGTCCCGATCCTTCCATAATCAGCTGCACAAAGGTCGGCATCCTGCTGACTACATTGGAGTCGACAGCCAAGGATTTGTGCCAGCAGGGAGCGTGCAAATCCCCTGAGATCAGCGTGGAGGACGGAGAAGCCCCGGGCGAATTTCTTTGTCGCTGGTTTACCACGTGGCTTTCCGAAGCCTCCTGGGTTGCCCCTGGGGGCGGGAGCAGAATATGAATCCAAACAAAGGGGTTTGAAAGCAGTCTAGACATGCCGCAGCCTGGGGCTATGAATGACACCCTCAAATGCCTGTCACAGCAGCGGACCCTGAATACCCATGTAGACTCCAGCTCGGGAGGCAGGGCCGCCACACGACGGCCAGTGGGACTCACTGTGGGGCCACTGGGGGTCCGGTGAGGTTGAACAAGGCTGTAGCCCAACAACAAGGGGTTAAAAGTGCTCACCCTGAGTCCTGGCAACTCTGCCCGCTGACTTTGGCAGTGTTCTCCTATGAAGGGCACAAGGTGCAATTCTGTTTGCTCTAAAATTCAGTCGTTTGACTCAGCCAAGCCCCGGAGCACCCCAGAGTAGCCCCTTGTTCATTAGAAGACCCTAACTGCGTCCCTTCATGTAGCAGGCGTGTGTCTCTTTCTTTCAATTTTGGTTATCAAGCACAAGCAAAAGGACATTTACCAAGCACATGCAGGGCATGAGAGAGGACAGCCCCACCTACGCCTGGGCCCGGTGCACGGTCAGTGACGGTCACCACTCACACCTGCGCCGAGGTCACACCCCCTGTACATTCTTGGGTGGATCCCTCCCTGATTTGAACTAAAAGTGGGTCTCCTCCTGTGAGCGTGGGGCATCTCAGGCTAGGCTGGAAGGGGCCCAGTGCATCAGTGGTGGCTAGCACTGTCTCAAGCCCCCCTTCAGCTTGCCTCTTTGGATCCCCCTCCCAAGGCAGAGCTCAGCCGCGAGATCCATGCCCTGGCCACGGCCGCCAAACCCCTGGTCTCGTGGACGGTGCAGCAAGGAATCCAGGAGTGCCGGGAGGCATGCGGCGGGCACGGCTATCTGGCAGGTAGGTTTGGGAAAACGCTTGGCGGTTGGTTGCCTGCTGTCCTTCCCCACAACATTTGACACTAGGCCTGCCAGCCAGCCCCAGCCCCTGCCTATTGCTATAAATAAATTCTTATTTGCACACAGCCGCCCTGGTTCCTGCCCATGTGCGTGGTCTGTGGCCGTTTCTGTGTACACCCCACAGCTCCCAAAACCTGACTATCTGCCCCTTGGCCCATCACATGATACGTTTTGCTAGCCCCTGCCCTAGGTAGATGTTAATTGCTCAAAAACCAGGACATAATGCAGTATGGAAAGATGTGTGAAGAGCCACAGAAAGCCAGGGCAGGGAGAAGGAGGTCTTTTATTTCGTTTGTGACTTTCTGGTTAATGATTGCGTAGAACGCTAGCACCACGTCTTGTTCTGATAAGAAAGTTTTTAAAACTTTTATTTTATTAGTAGGTGGTGCAGTGCATAATGCTCACATTCCTCGGGGGAAGTTACATGCACACTTCCTAGTTCCTTTTTTATTCCCTTTCCTTTCCCTCCCCTCCCCCTAGAAAATTCTTAAGCTTAGGAAGAAGAGTTTCACTGGTGCTGTGTGTTCTTTAGGCTGCTGGCCCAGGGTTCGGGCAGCTCGTGGCCCCGGCGTGAGGGCAGAGCCTGGCTCCGTCTCCCGGCGCGGCAGCTGGCAGTTGTTCAGCCTGGCTGTACCTCTCTTTCCTAGTGTGAAAGTGGGATCAAGCGTCTGCCCATAGCACAGGTTCTTGGGGAGGTCAAGCGGATTAATACCACGAAGTATTAGCAGAGGGACCCCGGCTGGAAACTTTTTATCTGCTAAGTTTAACGTTAACGTTAGAATTACTACTGTTGCCTTTGCTGTTCGCAGCTTACCTGTACAACTTCCTGTGTGTGGATCTTAAGTAACTGTTGGGTAAAAGCTGGTTTATTCTATGAAGGCCACATACTTGCTGCAGAGACAACAGGACTTCACAGCCCTTACCGGCCTTCCAAAGCATCTTGTGCCCTTGCCCGGTGCTGGCTGCTGACGCCTGTCCCCTTTGATCTCACTGGTGCCCGCTCCAGCGAGGTGGCGTCGTGGGGCCTGTGCAGAATTCACTGCTGTGCCCGTCTTTGCCCTCTGCACAGCGTCTTGGCAGTTTTTTGTTTGTTGCTGTAACTCACAGAGATACCATAAATAGCTTCATTCTGGTTTTGAGGAGAATGGGGAAATTGAATCTTGGACTGAGTCGAGATTCGTTAGTTACGCAAACACTGGGCTGAGACCAGCAGGGCTGAAGCCAGCTGGGGTAAATGCAAAGGGCTTTATCTGGGTTCAGAACCTCAAACGCAGGTTTTCCTTCTAAGACCTCTCTCAGCCCTCTCTGCCCGGTGGCTTAACTGGCCTGGAAGGGCGGGAGAAATGTGATTTGACAGCAGCCAGGGAAAAAAAATGATCAGAGGTTGTAGGTGACCCCAGACTTCCTGCGAACGTGGCCGGCACAGAAGGGCTCAACCGTGTGGGTAGGACAGAAAGAAGGCACCCCCTTGCTCCCCCAGAGGAGGAAACCCCGGTGGCTGAGGGTGTGGCAGGGACACCCTGTAAAAGTGTGAGGGTTGTTTGCCTGGCTGGAGCACCTACAGCAAATGAGTGTTTTCAAATCGTTGCAGTGTCTTAGAGAAGGCAATTACAGAGGAAGAAGGGCAGCTGCCCCGCTGGCTCAGGGTGTCAGCTTCCTGGGAGTGCCCTACTCTGGCCGTCCCCCCGCAGCTGGGTGCTCACAGGGACAAGGACCACGGAGTCCGCACTGCCGCCGCTCAGTGTCCCGCCAGCTTCCAGGAGGCCCCTGTCTGTGCTTAGGTTAGCAGTGTAGACCTCCGCTGAGGTTATGGGGTGCAGCTCGTAGGAGATGGGTTGGGAGGTGCCAGGCTGCTGGAGCTCCCTCTCTGGTCCAGTGGAGTGCAGGCTGTGACCAGGTGGCTCTCAGACGAGCATCTGGACTGATGCGGTGTCCTGGCTCGGTTGCAGTGAACCGATTGGGCGACCTCAGAAATGACAATGATCCAAACTGCACATACGAGGGTGACAACAATGTCCTGTTGAGGCAGACCAGCAAGTACCTGCTGAGCTTCCTGGAGAACCGCGAGCAAGGTAGACCTGGTGGGCGTCGGAGTGGGGGGGGGTGCGCTGATGGAGTTAGTGCCCTGTGTCTGCAGAAGGAGACAAACGGTCCCAGAGGGCGATCAAGCCAGTCCCCCAGTCCCGGGCGAGGCAGGGCTGTTCAGAGATGGTTCCTGGCTGCTGGGCTTCTCACCTTTCACCAAAGTCACGGGCATCTGTGTCCTAGATGGAGTGCACTTCCAAAGCCCACTGCGGACCGTGGACTTCCTGGAGGGCTACCCCAGCCTGCTTGGCCAGAGGTTCCAGGGTACCAGCATGGCCGATTGGCTGGACCCCACAGGTGCGTCACCTCCCCTGGTGTGGGGTTGGGTTTTCCTGGCTGTCTCTTCCTTATCCAGGAAAATGCACCATGCATGGGTGGGGGTGTTGGTGGTTCCTTGGGGGGTGGCTGCACACAGGGCGTCTCCTGACTGATGCTTGGGGCACTCTTCATGCCTGGTGCTGGCCTCGCTCCCCAGGATGACACGAGGGTTGCCTGTCCCTCAGCCTGCAGGACGGAGTGCAGAGAGGCCCTGCAGTCTGCTGTCTGAGCCCCTGGCCTGGGTGCCTGGGCTCTTGTGGCAGGAGCCTCAAGGCTGTTGCTGTGGACAGCTCTGGCTTCCTGCATGCCCTGCTTAGATCCCACTGGGCTGCGCCTGTCTCTGCCCTCATCTGCCGCCTCCCAGTGGCAGCCTTCATCCCCACAGCCAGCCTGCTTCCTGCCCTGGTCCCTGGGCAGGTGGCTTGGGTCCTCTCACTTACCTCCCTCTGGTGCCACCATCTGCTGGACCCAGCACAGAGCTCACCCACAGAACGTTCTGTAGCGCGTGACCCCTGTGGGCCCACGAGAGCCCTGGACAGCACAGCACAGCACATGGCATGCTCCAGGCTGCCTGTCTCACCTGAGATTGCACTCTGGGGAGGGCTACTGCTCTTACGTTGCCCTTGGGTGAAATCTGCAGTTCCAGAGGCGGGGACCCAGAGGTGACTGAGCCCAGGTGCGGCTCTGCGGGCTTCACGGACCGGATGGGGGCTTGGGGGCAGGTGAACCTGTCATGGTGCTACAGCAAGGAGAGACACAGAAACAACACCCAGGATTTGGAGGCGGATTTATTTATGTCAATGGGCACGGATTGGGACTGTTCCCACAGTATCAGGCCCCAATCTCTGGTGGTCTAGGGCTTATATGGGATAAGCAAGCAGGAAGTGCAGAGGCAGACTGGCTTGTCTGTTGGGGATTGGTTCTTACAATGTGCATCACAGTGACCAGCTGTTTCTAAGAGGCAGAAGCAACCGGAACTGGAACAGGAACTATCACCTGGGCAACTACAAAACTCAAGTATACTGGCTGGGTGGTAGAGCATCTTCTGCTACATGGGAGCAAGGGTCCAGTGGGGTGGTGGCTGGGGCTGCTGTGTAGACCCTGGCTGGCCATGCAGGGGTCCCTCAGAAAGTGGTTGTGATCTCCATGGAGGACAGGGGCCTGTGGGCAGCCCAATGGCGGGACTGTGCTGGGTTCTAAGGCCAGGCCGGCAGAGGCGGGACTTTCAAGAGGCGGGACTGGGCGCGCCTGGTGCCAGGAGTGACAGGTCATCACAGCAGGAGGCAGCTGGACCAATGGGCCTGTGTCCTGTGCCTGGCCTATATTTGCAAAATGCTGCTCTAAGGGGAAGGCGCCTCTGGAAAGAGGTCAAGGTGAGGGAAGCACTTGGGTGGGGTCACCCAGGTGTGAGGGCTCCCGGCAGCCAGGGCCAGTGGATGGAGTGGCTGGGAGCTTTGTGTCCCCAGAGGGCCAGGCCTCCCACTCCTCACTGAGGGTGCTTGCAGCATGCCCCTGCCTCAGCCACCCCTGGGTCTCACATTCGGCTGCAAGCCCCCAGGCTGCAAAATTTAGGATCTGTGTGACAACTTGGAGCTTCCTGGCCAGGAGCCAGGAGCTTCGACAGAGAGCAAGGTTAGGCTCTGCCCCTCCACACTGCCTGGTGTCAGTGGCTCCTGGGGGCCAGCCCGCCTCCCACAGGGATCCCCGCTTCTCATCAAATCCTGCGTCACAAAGAACGGTGTAAGCTTTGGGAAACGTCACTGCCCTACCCTCGCCTAACCCAGTAGTATTTAATCAGCATTCGTAGAACTCCAGTCTCCAAGGGCCGTAGAGAGCTGTCTGCCGGCCTGGCCTTAGAACCCAGCACAGGGTCCCTGCAGCCAGGCAGAGACTGATGGTCCTGGTGAGGCCCCAGGAGCCGCCTGTGCCACCCAGTGTGGTGACAGCACCCCAGCTGCCTGGGAGACCCACGTTCCCACCAGCTGTGCTGCCAGGCTCCACCCTTCTTGCCTGCAGCCCCAGCCAGCCTAGGAGGTGCCTCATATGGCTCTGCAGAGGACCAGCACGGAGGTTGGGAGGGACTTAGCACAGCACTTGGCACCAGTACCCGCTCAGCATCTGCAGACGGCCATTCAGATGCACAGCTGTGCCGTGACTTATTGTGAGCATCGTCCAGCCCAGGGGAGGAGCCGCTCCAGCTACCATCTTCGCCGAGGAGTTCCTGACAATACCCAGCCTTCCCGGCCCGTCCACCTCCTCACCATGCTCATGGCAGACAGGCACTTGGGAGGCTCTGTCGGATGATCCTGAGTCACTTTCCGAGCTGCTCCGGTGCTGCTGCAGAAGGCTGCAGAGCAAGATGGAATCCTTCGGTGACCCAGCACACATCCCTGAGGTCATCCCTGCTGCAGAGCGGAAGCACAGGTCCACAGTGCCCAGCGCCGGCCCCCACCAGGCTTTGCCCTCCTGGCCCCGTCACCTGAACGCAATAGCAGCAGCATTTCCCGCCCGCCTCTAGGAACGTCGTCTTTCCTGTCTCCTCCCCAACGCTTGTGAGACCCAACAAAATGGATAGGTTTCCTGAGGGGACTCTGCACTGGGTGGAAAGTGCCCCAGCCTGGCCCCCCATCCCTGCGGTCACCAGGTCCCAGGTCCTGGGCTGACTCGGGGCACAGCCTTGGGCCACTGGGGGCGTTCCACAGCGGCTTTCAGGCTCAGCTCTGCGGGACCGAGGGAGGCCGGCCTGTCCTGGGGTCCGCAGCCGAGTGCAGGGTGGAGACTCAGAGCAGGGATCCCGGCCTTCGAGGACAAGTGCTGCCGTGGGAGGGGCAGACGCCGCGGCGGTGTGTTCCTCGGGCGTGTGCAGGAGACGTGTGTGAGATGCATGGGATGAATGGCTTGTGCACGGCCATGTGTTACCTCGCTCCGGAGCCTGCCCTCAGCTGGCTCCTTTGTGTTAACTCAGGTGGTGGCTGTGTCACTACTCCAGCAGCTGTGTGTGTGGACGGGTGTGAGGTCAGGAGGGGTCATGTTGCACAGTGACGTCCTCTGTAAGGCAGCGAGGTTGCGGGGCCGTGAGGACAGGCAGTGAGGTCACACAGCACTGGTAGTGGGGTCATGGGCCAAGGGGTGCAGGGTGCTGGGGCCTCAGGGTCTGTCTGGTGCAGCCTGTGGAAGGTTCCAGGAAGTCCGAGGACAGAAGCTGTCCAGGTGAATTTCCTGAGCCAGTGACACCCCCAGCCCATGTGGGTCGCTGACCATCTCAGATGAGCTGCAGGGATCGTCCTGACCCCGCCGTCATCAACGCCTCTTGAGGAGCCTCCCCCTGCACCCTGCACGGGGACATGCGAAACCACGATGTCTCTGTGACAGCCCGAGGCTAGAGCGTTGTTTCTGAAGCAGATGTGTGCGGACACCAGAGGTCACAGAGCAACATCAAAGTTGGTCATCAACTTCAGCACCTTGGGCGGGATCTGGCTGCGGAAGGGCTTGGAACGTGCAGGTGACTTCACCCTGCAGCGTCCACCGCAGAGACACTTGCCAGGATGGGACAGTGCGTGGGGACGGCCCAGCTGGCACTGTGAGAGGAAGCGGCAGGTGTGTCACTGGCTCCCTGGGTCACATTCAAACTGCAGAGATCAAGACCTCTGATGCCCCCCTTTCCCCTGCTCCTGACAGCCGTGACTGGGAGGAGTTGCAAAGCGGCTGTCGCAGAGACCTCAGAGCGGGCTTGCAGCCTGGTGCCAGTGTCCTGGGGGTCTGAGGGCTAAAACCTGCAGCCTGGACCTTCACTGTTTGGAAGCCAAAGCCGGAAGTCCAGGGGTCTGCAGGGCCAAGCGTCCGCCCTGTCTGCTCCAGGTGTCCCTGGCTGCCGGGCACACGGCTCTGGGCTGCTGCTGTTGTCATGGGGCTTTCTCTGTGCCTTGTAAGCAGTGTGTTATTGGGTTTGCCGCGGCTCCCACCCACAGTGACCTCACCTGGGCAGCCTTAACTTCCTCACACCTGCCAAGGCCCTTTGACTTAACAAGGCTAGGACGGGTTCTCGGGGTTAAGTCTGATGAGACCTGGGTCACCGGGGAGTGCTCCATACCCAGTGGGACCCTCAGCCCGGCCCTGCCCCTGCCACACCTGCTATGCCTGGAGCTCACAGACACCCAGCTGCCCCTCCCGGTGGCTGTGTGGCTGTGGCCAAGCTGCTTGACCTCTCTGAGCCTGTGGGATAGTCTTGTTTGGTTGGTAATGGGTGCTCAGTCGTACCTGAGGAGTCACTGATCTAGCAACTGAGAAACAGCCAGACCAGCTATGGTGTCCTCTCCTGGGGCCTGGGCTGGGTGACACAGGACTGCTCCTGCCTTCCTGGGAGCCCCAAGCCAACAGCAGCTGCCAGGCCAAGGGGCTCCCTGTCTGCTACAGCCTGGAGGATTCCAGGTCTGGACACCGGGCGCCTGTGCCTGCTGGGAGCATGGGTGACAGCGTGGATTTAGGGCCATCGGGCCCAGACCCCCAGCTCCACTGTCAGGGAGAGGCTGGCTCTGGGGGTGCTGGGACCCATATCCATTTGGGTGCTGGGGCGGCAAGGAACTCAAGGCAGCCTCTAGGCATGAGCAGAAATGCCCTCCTCATGCCCTCTCCTGGCTGGCCACTGCCTGGCAAGATGTCTCAGATTCTCAGTTCCCCCATACCCTCCTGGCAAAGATCACCCAGGAGGGGCACACAGCCATGCCACATGTGCTAGGTAAGTGCAGACACTGTCAGATGCTCTGTGGTGACAATGTCCTCCCTGTGTTCCTTGAAGCCCCTCTGGCCGCATACAAGTGGCTGGTTTGCTACCTGCTCCAAAGGAGTCACCAGAAAATCATCCAGGAGAAGAGATCAGGACGAAGTGACTTTGAAGTGCAGAACAACAGCCAGGTATGTGTCCATTTTTAAAATTGTCTATTTGATGTGCTCCAAATTGCTCTGGTATTGCGTTCCCGGGAGGTCTGACATCAGCAGCTGCTGTCCCAGCCTCCCGCTCCAGCCTCCTTGCTTGACTTCCAGAGCCCGATTTACTCCCCTGATGCAGGCACTGGTCCTGCCTGGCCAGGCTGGGTGTGGAGGAGCCACAGAAGTCATCTGCAGCACCTGCTGGGGTCAGTCTGCAGCCTAGAGCTGTGATGGTTGGAGCCGGGGCTGTGGGATTGCGGGAGCCCGAGAGGGGTTGATCCCGTGTGGACCCCAAGGTCCTCTGGACAGGCAGGGACTCACCAAGCTCGCCCATCATTCAGTGCTCAGCTCTGAAAAGTCACCTCTTCGTCGATGGTGGAAAAGGCCCAAGGGTGGCTTGCGATTGCTCAGAAAGCTCACGGTCCTCATGCTGCACGGAAGTGTCGAGGGTCCCAAGAACACACACACAGGAGCCCCTGCTGTGAACACCGCGCCACTCCCTGGGTCACACTCCTTAGTGGAGCTGTCCCCAGGGACCCGGGTCCACATCCTGTGTCCTGCAAGGGCCCCAGGAACCTGCTTGGGGCGAGGGACAAAGATGGTCAGATGGGCTGTGGTTTCAAAGCCTCCTGCTGGGCCCAAGTAAACCAAACAGAATGTATGGCCTGTGAAAAAAAGGATCAGCGGGCGGTGAGGGTCAGTGAGCTTTCCGTTCAGGGCCACAGTGGCCCAGAATAGGAGGCCTAAGATGACCCTTGTGGGACGGCTGCTGTGCAATCACTGGGGCTGGAACAGGGCAGGTTTTGGTCAGTGGTCATTGGCTTCAGCCACTTCCTCTGCAGGTCACGTGGTCATTCTGAATGGAAATAGTGATAGGCCCCCGAGGGGATGGAGGCAAACAAGTGAACATTCCCAACACCGTCTAGGTCCTCAGAACTGCCTGCCAGGGCCGTGTGGACGCACCTGTGCTGTCCCACAGCAGCCTGCCTGGCTCGTGGTTGCCTGGGAGACCTCGCAACACGTGTGTGGCCAGCGGTCTGAGAGGCTGTCACCTGGATCTGCAGTGAGAACTTTGTACCAGCATTTCAGTGCGTCCAGCTACAGAGGACAAGAGGGCTGGGCTCTGGGTGCGGCTGCCATGGTGTCCTGGGGACGGTGGACAGCAACCACACAGAGGGCCAGGAGCCACAGCCCAGAGGCAGCGGGAGCTCCGGCAAGAGGGAGGATATGAGCTACAGAGTGAGGCTGGGTCACTGCTGACGGTCGAGAGCTTCCAGGGCGCTGGGCTGGACTCCGGGGTCCCGGAAGACGTGATCAGGCCCATCTGGCGGTGGGAAGAGCGATGCAGCAAGAGAAGTGAACCTCAGAGGATGTTTACATAACCTCCGTGTGGGATGAACCTTCTTAAGACAGGAAATTTAGAAACTGCAAAAGGAAAAGAAACTGTCAGATTTTTACTGTATAAAAGTTCAACATTTCTGAAGAGCAAAGATGCTACCCGCAAAGTCAGGCAGACCTGGGCCGGAGACACAGAAGGAGCATAGGACTGGCACAGACCGTTCCTGCAGGGAAAGTGCACCCCGGAATCAGGATCAGCCTGGTCCAAGGCAGAAACTCGGCCGGGGACAGGCAGGCTGAAGCCCAGGGGATTGGGGCTCGTGAGGGGGAGGCTGGCCTCGGCAACCAGCATGGAGGGGGAAAGGGCCGGGATGCGCCCCGACTGGCTCAGGGTGCCCTTGTGTCACGCTCCTTGCTGCTCGTTCCTGCAAAGGTGGTGGCCGACGCTTAGCCATGGCAGAGCTGGAACTGCGGACAGTAGAGTGAAGTGTCTTGGCGGGCAGGGCTGAGACTGTGCCAGGAGATGGCCCTGGAGTGGCCCCGGCCCACTGTCCTGTCCATGACTGGTGCAGCTTCGGGGCCAGCAGGGTGTCCAGACCAGTGTCCCTCGGCCCGAGGGTACCAGCCGTGCCCACGGGAAGACCTCGTATGAGGAGTTGGCAGTGTGCGGGATGCTTCCTGCTCCGCCCACCTGGAGCCGTATCCCAGTTCGGCTGGTCACAATGACAGATCGGCCCAGGTGTCTGCAGAACCTGTCCCATGCTGGAGGACACAGGAAGCCCTGCGCGTATGACCGAGACACACAGCACAACAGAGCCATGTGGAAGGCGCCACCTCTGACAGGTCCATCGTGTCCCATGCTGCTGCTGCCAGTGCGGATGCTCTGGGGTGGGGACAGTGGGCCCTGACCCCGGTGCATACAGCTTGCCCAGGTGGGATCTGTGACCTGGTTCGGTCTTCAGCACCCACCGCCAGCTACTGTGTCCAAGGTCCAGACCCCTCCGCTCATGGTGGGTTCTGACGGCGGTAGGTTACCTATGCGGCTGCCTCTCCGCACTCACCACCCCTTGCAGCCTGTGGCTTGGTGACATGGAAGTGTCACCTTCATGGGAAGCTGAGATGAAGCAGCTCACTTTGATGCTGGGAAGTCATGCTTCTGAAAGGTGAAGGGACAGATTGCAAACATGTGTAATCTATTTCCGGCCCGGCTGTTCTGAGCTCATCCTCACCTCTGGCCCCACAGGGTGCCCTCGGCGGAGAGGGGCTCACGGGATGAGAGCTGTGGGGTGTTGGTGGGACTCACAGAGTCACTACGAAGCCAGCCTGCCTGGGCTTCCCATTCTATCCTCGCAGTTCATCAGCTGGGCAGAGGGAGACGTAGATGCCCCTGGCTCTGGAGACGACACCTAGCCAGGGCAGCGACTACAGTGACTGCATCGCCAGTCGGGATGTGGGCGCCTGGGCCTCGGCCCAGCCTCCCCTCAGCGTGGCCCTGGAGATCTGAGGGTCTGGAGTGCAGTCCCCATCCCACCTGCTCCTCATGGCATGAGAGAACAAACTAGCTGTGGCTTAAGTGGGGCAGCCCCTGAGCCCCTGACCCCTCCAGGTGGCCTGCTCTGTAGCGTGTGCGGCCCTGTGGGGTCTCAGGATGGGCTCCATCGGGCTGGCGCAGGCAGCGGGAGGAAGCCCCCTCTTCCCGCTGTGTTCCTCGAGGGCCCGGGAGGATGTCAGCCTCCAATCCAAGACCCTGCCCTTAGGCACGGGAGGTGCAGGAAAGCCAATTGTGGGAATAGCAGGGACCCAGTTCTCCGTGACGGAGCTGGGACCACAGTCACCCTGGGCCCCACCGGGCTGTTCCGCTTTGGGAGGAGCTGCTCTTGGGCTGTGGAGGGAGGAGTGCGGCCGGGCCCCAAAGGTGCAGAAGCCGCTGCCCACCCCCAATCGCGGACCTGTCTGTGTGTCGGTGTCTCTGTGTCCTCCAGGGCCCTCCCGGCTGCAGGACGCGACAGACCCTGCACCCACGGGCCACCTGCTTGCTCTGGGGACCCTACTGATGTCCACCCTGCTCCTCGCTGACGGCAGCCATCCAGAGCTCACCTGGGCCCCCGTGCAGTGGCTGCTGCGCCACCTGGCTTCCATGGGGACCCAGGCAGGCTGCTGTGGCTTGGAGCGCATGTGCCGGGCCCTCCCCAGGCACGGCTTCGCGTCCTGTGCTGTCTGTCCGATGTCCCCACACTGCCCCACCTCACACTGCTGTCCTCCCGGGCTGTGCTGTGCCCCACAGGTCTACCACTCCCGGACCCTGGCCCTGGCCTTCATGGAGCTGACTGTGGTGCAGAGGTTCCACGAGCGCGCGCACGGCCCCGACGTGCCCCCCTCACTGCGGGCCGTGCTCGGCCGGCTCAGTGCGCTCTACGCCCTGTGGTCCCTGAGCCGGCACATGGCTCTGCTGTACCGAGGTGAGGCTGCCACCCTGCCACCTGCCCACCACTTACCAGCCCGGGGCTGTAAGCATCATACACAGAGCTGTGCGTCTGTGTGGCGCTGTCCTGGTCGCGCAGCGGAGAGGGCTGGAGGAGGGGCCAGGCCACGGTAGACACAGGACAGCAGCTGTGGGCAGCGTGGGGCTGAGAGATCAGGGTGCCCTGGGGAGACACAGCTTTCCTGCATACCGGGTCTCCAGGGCAGGGATCCCTGCAGGGCCTACGCTTCTCTGGGAAGTTCAATTGACTGGGCACTGTACCTGTCAGAAAAAGTCATCACCGACGTCATTTCCAACAGGAGCACATTCCCAACGCCCAAGCCGCTGTCCCCAGGCCTGGAAGGACCCATGGGAAGGCTGTGGGGGTGGACACAGGTCTCCTGGCCTGGGTCCTGGTGGCTTTGGAGCCCCACACACCCTGCGTACTACACACTGTTTCCTGCAGTGGGGCCAGTTGCCCTGCGCTGCCTTGAACCTCCTACCAGCACATGCCCCTCTGTCCCGCCTCTGGCAGGAACCGGCCCCATCTCCCAGGCAGCCCACCACGTCCCTCAGCCCACGGGGCTTTGCCTCTCTCCCTGCCGGACCTGGCCAAGATTCTGTGTCCCCAGCCCCTGACCCGTATCCTGCCCATACACACCCAAAGAACCCAGTGGGACAAGGACCTCAGAACCAGCCTGAGCCAGGAAGTACCTTCCCAGGGTCCCAGCAGAGCTGGAGTAGGTAGCAGTGGTCCCTTGACATCTCCACCCAGACCAGACCTCAGGGCTAATTGAGGATGTGGTGTGAGAGGGCTTTGGATAGTGCAGGGCAGACCCCCGTGTGATGGAGCTGTGTTTGCAGGTGGTTACCTTTCTGGCGAGCAGGCAGGTCAAGCACTGGAGGATGCCATCCTGGACCTGTGTGCCCAGGTGAGTGTCCACCGCCTCTCCTGCACTGTACGCCACCACCCAATACTAGCTCGCCCTGGTAGGAGGCAGCTTTCTGTCACTGCCGCAACATCCCTGGGAAAATCAGCTTGGAGGAGGATGGGGTTACTGTGGCTCAGTTTCAGAGCTTTCGGTCTGTAGTCAGCTGGCTGCATTGTTTCTGGGCCTGCAGTGAGGCCCACCGTGATGGTGGGAGGGTGTGGCAGAGCAAAGCTGCTTACTGCTTGGTGGCCAGATGCAGAGAGAGGAAGGGGAGGACAAGGCAGGGTCCCCAAGACTCACTCTCCCCAAGACTCACTCGCTGTGATGAGCCCTGCACTACCACTTCCACCACCTGCCAGTAGCCATCAGATACGACCCACCAACAGGTCAGCCCAGCCATGGGGTCCGAACCGTTACCATCCAGCGCCTTCCCAGGGCCACCTCAGAGCACTGCTGCCTTGGAGACCAAGCCCATGACCGTTGAGCCCCTGGGGGCCATTCCAGACCCAAATCCTAACGCACATCTGGTGCGACGGCATCCTCTGTCTACACTTACTGAATCATCCAAGGACCAGCCATGCCAAGTGACATACTCCGTCATCTGCAGTGGCCTCAATGTCCATCTGGGTCACAGCTGTTCTTCCCCACTGCAGCATCTTCACAGGAGTGGGT
The DNA here is from genome assembly GCF_000276665.1 of Chinchilla lanigera. Lineage (NCBI taxonomy): Eukaryota > Metazoa > Chordata > Mammalia > Rodentia > Chinchillidae > Chinchilla > Chinchilla lanigera. Next base: position 2,682,214 of record NW_004955514.1, read on the forward strand.
ACCACAGCTCCTGGGGAGGCCTCATGCTGTGACGGCACTTGGCGGGCTGTGAATGTTTTCTCTGTCCTGAGCTCTGGATACAAGTGCAAGTTGGCCAGGGCTTGGAGACAGTGCTGAAAACCAGCCGTACTTGTCCCTTGTGCCAACGTCCCTAGCTTGCTGGAAAATCAACACAAACCCTGAGAGGGGACAGCACGGTAGGGATGTGTGTGTCTGTGTGTGTGTCTGTGTGTGTGCGCACACACACACACAGGGACCTAACCTAGGCTGGGCAGAGATGACGCCTGAGTCACCCAGCTGCCTTCTCTGGCTCAGGTTTCTGTGGCCAGCTGGCCGTAGCAACCAGAGCCCGCCAGAGCTATGTTACTTAGCGGTCTCCATGGAAACTGCGGCTGTGGCCAAGTGTATGGACTCTGTTTTCCAACAGCTGAAAGACGATGCAGTGGCCCTGGTGGACGTGATCGCCCCTCCTGACTTTGTTCTGAACTCCCCGATTGGCAGAGCTGATGGCGAGGTGAGGGGAGCCCCCACCAGAGCCCACAGCGGTGGTGGCGGGTCAGGGGTCTCAAGTGCCTCCCAGACGCTGTCACTTTTGGGGAGCATCTGGGGAAGTGGGAGAAGTTGGGGACCTCACCATCCTGGAACAGCTCCGAAGTCTCAGACACCCATCCCAGATTCTCTTCCTCATGGGTCCTGGCAGGCAGGTGTGAGGTTGGCCCCTGCCCCTGTGGGGGACCCCGCGCCGAAGCCCACTGCCCTCCTTCCTCCCTCCCCTTCCTGGCTGGCAGGTCCCTGCTGCTTGGGTCCTCGACCCTCCTGGACCTTAAACCCCCTGCTATCTGCCCCCTCAACCCATTCATGCTGTGGGGGTACCCCTTTCCCTGCCCATCTGTGCACCCCATGAACCCCACATGCCTCTCTGATCTCTTCTTGCCCCCCAGTTCCAGGATGTTTAAGGAACAGGTAGGGTCCGTCTGCTCCACATGGGGCCCCCCACCAACACCCTACACCTCAGATAGAGTCAGAGCTCTTGGGTGCCCTAGGCTTGCGCCTGATCCCTGTGGGTTTGCCACTTTGATCTCACCTTGCCCTTCCCTCTGGCCCCCTATCCTCCAGCCATACACCCCCTCATTCTCACATGCCCTGGGCTCAGTCCCACCCCAGGGCCTTTGTACCTGCTGTCCACTACCCAGTGTGCCACCTCCCTGACGCTGCCTCAGACAGGTGTCCCCGCTATCCTGTCCTGTGATCCCCCAGGTACTCATCTCTGAGTGGGCTGTCTTCCCATGAGATCCCCTCCAATGATGATGCCTACACAGGCAACCTCACAGGTCTGCCAGGTGCCACCAGGCACCCACGGCTCCATGCATCTTCGACTGCTGGACGTGACATGTCCATGCGTCCAGGTCACATGCTGAGACCTTGCTGAGAACCCTGAGCTGCGACAGGAATCAGCTTCACCCCAGGCATGTCTCTCTTCTACCTCGGGGCCTGCTGACGTGGAGGCCGCACATAAGTGACAACCCTGCCCCCACCCCCGGGGACACAGGAAGTGGCACCTCGCAGGCCTGTCTGGGTGGGCAAGCGCCCCAGGCTGAGCACAGTTCGGCTGCAGCTGAGCTGGAGAGGTCCCAGGTGGGGTCAGATCGGGATGGGAGAGGCTAGTGTCCAGAGCAGAGGCTGGGGGTCCCCTGATGGGGTGCTGGCCCTGGTGCCCACGCCTGCATCCTGTGCAGTGTGTGGCCACATGCAGGTCCAGAGCAGCCTAGCAGGTGCCCTGGAGCTGCCTAGCCAGCAGCTAGCAGTCAGACGTGAGTGGTAATGCGGGACAGGCAAGTGGGGCATGCGCACCGGGCCTCACAGTTCCTGCGATCTTGGGGCACCATGCCATGTGCAACAGTTGCACTGGGCATAGGCATGAAAGCACTGCACTGAGAGTGTGGGCAGGGCATGCGTGGAGGAGGAAGGGCCCAGCTGTGCCCGCTGGCTCTGGGCACTGCGGTTAAATCTGAGCCGGCCAGAAGCATCACGTGGCAGTGTGACTTAAACAGGCGCTTTTCTGCCAGTGCTAAGACACCAATGTCCACACCTGGTGCTGCAGGTAAGAACTCACTTTGGAGTGATGCCAGGCGGGTCCGGAGTGCTGTCTCCTGCAGCAAGCTGTTAGAAAGCTCTTAGAGATGCTTCCCATCATAAGTGCGTTTTATGGTGCTTCCTACGTGAACTTTCCTAACTGCTTTCTACTAAGAGAAAGTTTGTGTAAATTAAACTTAAATCATGTTAACATTTTCCTAATGAGCGACAGGAGGGAATTTCCTGTCTCACAAAACTGCCTGAGGGGTGGCGTACGCACATCCACTGTGTAAGGGTCTCTTGCTCGAGACCTCTGTCATCCCTGCGTGCTTTACGTTCTGCAGCTCTACAAGAACCTGTGGGGCGCAGTGCTGCAGGAGAGCGGCGTGCTGGAGCGGGCATCCTGGTGGCAGGAGTTCTCCGTCCACCGACCCGTGGTGGGCAGCCTGAAGTCCAAGCTGTAAGCGCCCAGCAGCGGGCAGGCAGCTGGCGCTGAGCAAGTCCCCTGGCAAGACAGGGACACGGAGTCCAGCGGCAGAGATGCCAGGATGGTCCCGTTGCACATGGTCACACTGGGCCGGTCGTACCCGAAGTGCAGGGTCGAGCTGGGGTGGGATGATCTGCTGTAAACACCGGGAGCTCGCATGACCGCATCTTCCTGGTAAATACAGGGCTTTGGTGATCGGGATCTTACACACTCTCTTCTCAGGCACAGATGCCGAGTGTGAACTAAACTGCGTATGATTAAGGGTTTTCTGGCCGGATGATCTTTTGAATGCATTTTTTTTTTTTACACAGCTCCACTTCACTGAGAAATGACCCTTGCCACTCTGACCCTGTGTTCACTCTAGTTTGACTTTCTCACACATAATCAGTTATATTAGGACCTGATTAGTTTGTACTGTGACTCATCTGAATAACATAGTTTAAGACTTTGTAAGGATAAATTTTTATTACTTTTTTTGTGGAAAAAGAAGTTTCCACTGAGAAATTATTCTAAAAAAGCAGCACTAATAATCTGAACGTCTGGACAGTTTGGCCGCCGATGTCCCCTATGTGCAAATCACTTTGTATGTGATGTGTTTAGTCCATCTGCCCCTAAAGCAGGTGGTACCCCCCGTGCCTCTGGTCCATCCTGGGCATGCCTCAGCAAACCTGCATGCCCGACATGCCCTGCAGTGCCCGCCGCAGTGTACACGAGCTCTTCATGCCTTTTAGGGAGCTGTGGTCCTCTCAGCCCATCTCTTCTGCTGTTCTAAACAACGGGAGTGAAAGATGCCAGACTCCTGGCCATGCGATGGGTTGGTGCAGACCACAGAGTAGGCTGCAGGGGCTCGCTGATGCCCGAGGGGCTGCTCCTCCAGCTGAGTCAGGCCTCAGAGGCCCAGGGCCCTGGGGTCAGCCATCTGCCAGAGCTGCCAGCCCAGGGAGCCCGAGGGCCTGGGGTGGGGGACCTGCCAGCCCCGGAGCAGGGCTGTCCAGGAGAGCTGGGTCAGGGCACGCATCAGACGGCCTGCAGGGCCATCGGTGACCCACAGGGCACATTGCAGGGGTACAAAAGCCTACACATCCCCTGCCCAGGAGGCTGCCCACTGCCCCACCACAATCCCAGTCCCAGTCTCAGTCCCAGGCGGGGCTGGAGCAGGCTAAGGTGCTGAGGTGACAGTAGAGAAATTCTAGTCTGAGTAAAGGTAGTTTAAAACAGAAGGCAGTTAAAATTTAACCTCTGCTTTCTGCCACTGTTTCTCTGCTTGTAGTGCTGCATCAGGTGCTATGTTGGCGACATAGAAAAGTTCAGAGAAGAAAATCAATGTCACTGACAGCCTCACACTTGGAAGTGACCCCTGTGTACACTTCATTTATTCCGAGCCATGGGGCCGCAGTATTGGGGTCACTGTAACCCTCAGTTCCTGCCAGGTTCCCTCCATCCAGCAGCAAGGCCTGAGTGGTGACTGTGACCTGTGCTGCCACCTGTCCTCGTGCCTCTGTCACCGGGCCCTGGTGGTGCCCCCGCTCCAGCAGGCAGTGTGTGAGCTCACGCTGTTCCCCTCTCCAGTGGAGAGAATCTGCCTCCTTGTGCCGTTGTGAGCATTATCGTGGTTAATCCGTGAGAGCGTGTAGGTCAAGGCCTGGAATGCAGGTGGCGCCTGGGGGGTCCCCTTCCCACAGCTGCTACTCAGCGAGCAGGTGCAGGTGTGCACTCCAGGGTGGGAGGTCTCTGCCAGCGGCAGTCTCTCCCCTGCTTCCACCTGCCGCCACCTCGCATGCAGACTCCCTTTTCTCTGCTCCCTCCCAAGGTTGAGCCTATCTTGCCTTATGCACGCGCTCTGCAAAAATGCCACTTTCAGTTTTTTGATTTTAAAAAATTCATAACATTTTTACATAAGAAGAGTGGTAAACCTTCACCAGCTGTGGCACATTCCTGTGATCCCAGCTCTTGGAAGGCTGAGGCAGGAGGATCACTACAAGTTTGAGGCCAGCCCGGGCTACTTAGGGAGACCTATTTTTAAAAAAGTAGTAAACCCTCAACATACCCATTATAAGTAATTTTTCCTCCTTTGTTGTTTGCCTTCTAGTTGTATTCATCTTTCTTTTTCACACAGCAAAGCTTAAAGCTTTTAAATCAGAAATCTGCATTTGAAGACTAAGAATCATTTCTGCCTCACCCTGTGAGGCCATGGTTGGAAGCTCTGCTCTGACACTAAGAGCCTCTCCATCTTCACCTGCTTTTCTGGAAGTACATTTCAGCACAGATTGGCCGTGGGGTTATCGTGTGAGGTTGGAACCTCACATGGTCAGACCTTCGAGTAACGCACCAGCCTGAAATGCCACGGTCAGATGCGGTCCTGGCCGTATTTCTGCTCTTTTCTGTCTTACCAGCTTGTATCTTGTCCTGATGCTTTCATTGCTCTGGTCTGTATGCTTGTAATAGCTGCAGATAAAGGCCTCGTCTTCTATCTCTTTCAAAAATTTCTCAGTTATGCAAACTGTGGCATTATTCTGTCGAGGCTGGGCATTCTCCCACCTCCAAATCAAGAAAAGTTTGTTGGAATTTGTTTGGACATCTTGTCTCACTTATAGATGAACACCAGGAGAGCTTGTATCTTTATAATAAGTTATCTTTTCATCTAAGGCTGTTTCTTCAGTTTTCTTTATTTTAATAAAACGCTCTCTGGTTATTGGCTATTATATTAAAATCTTCTTTAAACATTACAGTCTTTCATTGGCTTTCACTTTGGTTTTCTCTGTGTCATTGGCAGATACGATGGTTCTGCTCTGACTTTTCCGAAGGTTTTGCCTGTCACCTAACTTTCTGGGCAGTGGTGTCCGCTGGCCCTGCAGGACTGGTCTTCCTGCTCCCCCCGCAGGGGAGGGGGCCTCTCCCCTGGCGGGGGTGCAGGCCTGTATCATGGCTGTGTGGCGGCTGTAAATTTCTGTGCCTCTCAGAGGCAGAAGACCCGCAGGTGTGGACTCTGTGCAGCTCTGGGCATAGGGAAGGGTGCAGATGGAAAGCACTTACAAAGCCACCGAGTGAGACGTAGGAGAACCAGCTCGACCCCACCGCTGCCTGTGAACACCCTGAAGTTTTTGCTGGCCATGTGGGTGTGGTTGCAGTTTTTGACACAGGGATGCTTATTGACATAGGGGAAGCATTGGGACTGTCACTTTTGCTGCCGTCCTGATAGCCCTGCGCCAGCTCTAATTGTTTTCCTGTCCTTTTTGTTTTGTCCTCCTAGATGGCCCGCTCAGCCTTTACTGGGCACCTGGCCTCACCCAGCCCTGCAGAGGGGCAGCAGGCTTGGGAGGACCCGTGTCCTGGTCACAGAGGGCTCCCTGGCCTTGTTCATGGAGGTGACTGGGTGTGGCTCAGGCCCCACAGGGGATGGGCCCCACCGGACGGTGTCCCCATCAGAAAAGGTCAGGTGGCCCTGGTGAAGCCAGCGGAGGGTCAGAGTGTCCATGGGCAGCACGGAGATAGAGGAAGTGGCACAGCTGCTGGCCGCGGCTGCCAAAGGACAGGTCCCAGAAGCCTCCACAGGCCCTGCTTTTCTCTACTTGTGATTTTTGGGCAGATGGCTGGGAAGCGACACCGTGTGTAGCACGGGCCGTGCTGTCTTCCCTGCACAACAGAAGGGTCTGCAGCACCAAGCCCAGCACGTCCTGAGGTGGAGACCAGGGCAGAGCTCTTCCTGGACTCCCCGTTTTGCGACATAGACTTGCGCGGCGAGGCTCCTGCACCTGGCTGCTGTCGCCGGCCTCAGGGACTGGTGCCGCGTGGACCCCACACTTGCCCGTGCTCCACACTGGCACTCTGCAGTGCTCCTCGTGACCACCCCTGGGTCCTCTGCCATGGCCTTCCGTGTGTGCCTGTCCGTGGGGCACCATGGGGTCCTCTGCCATGGCTTTCCGTGTGCGCCTGTCCGTGTCCTAGCTGTTCCAGACGATGACGCACCCCACATGGGGTGCCCCGGACTTGGCCACTCACTCACGGGCACCTGCACTGGGGCCTGGCCTAGGCAGAGGGCTCCCCACTGTCCACGGGGGTGTCAGTGTGGGACTCCTGCTGCTCAGTGCCCCCACGGCAACCTCCAGTCTGCTTGATCCACTCGGCAGCCTCTGCTGGCCCCGGAACGAGGGCATCCCTGCAGCTCCAGGACGTTGCACTGCCCTTTCCCATCTTGAAGGACGGACCTCCGCCAATTTCCCTTCCACCAACTGCCAGGGAGGTGCCAGCAAAGTGACACTACTGCTCTGGGACCTCAGAGGACGAAGATCCCCGCACCTGAAGCCAGGGCTGGCGGGAGGCCGGAAGCCCTCGCTCCTCCTGGGTGGTGCTGGGCTCCGAGTGAAACCCCTGACCTTCTCTTGGGTTCACCATCCCATTCGAGAGCGCTCAAGCCAGGAGGCAGCAGAGCAGAAACTGTTTGTTTTGCGAGAGAAAACATGTGGATAATCTTACAAGGGCTGAGCGCTTGGGGCAGAAAAACAAAACGGAGATCAGGGCTCACGAAATCCTCCTGGGTATTTGTTCTACAGGATGTTAATGTGGCTTGCAAAATCTTGGACATCTCTTGAAATTTTTTTATCTCTGCTCCAGAGCTAGGCTTAGAAAACAAGGTCAACTTTCAGGAACGTTGTCCTACGCCATCATCCCAAGTGGCCCTGGTCGGATCTTTTCCAACATCCTCCAGCGGGTATGTGACCACATATGGAGCAGGCCGGGTGGGCGCTGGGCCCGGGCTGCCAACCTGGCCACCGCCTGCTAGCACTTGGGCCCCCTTCTGGGCTTCCTCCAAGCTTCCTGCCTTATGAACGTTATCAGCTACAGTCAGCCCAGTGTCCTGAGGACCTACAGACAATATGTGTGAAATTCGTAACACACGCTGGCACACAGGACATCCCCTGGCCACTGAGCTGGCCCCGAGCGGCCCTAGAATGTGCCCCGTCCGCACCCTGTGCAGCTCTAGGGTGGCTCTGGGAGCTGGGTGTTCACGCCTGGCTCCAGGAAGGAAGGCAGTGGGGAGGGGCTGCCCCGTGGCATGAGGAAGATGCCGAGTCTGAGAGGACCCTTCCTCCAGTGCAGCCGGTGCTGTTGCCCACGTGTGTTCAGGGCCAGGCTCTTCCTGTGGCCTCCGGAGTTCCACTTCTGCAGTGACGCTGCCGGGACCCAGGGAGCCACAGGTGGCTCTTTAGGGCTCAGGCTCAGCTGTCTTTGTCTCCCCGTGAGCTTCCTTCCACACCACCCTCTGGGCTCTGCGCCGCTGTCGCCGCCTTCCGAACCCCAGAGGAGCTGCTGCCACCCTGCACCTGGGTGCCCGGCCCCTCTGTGACTTGCTGGCTCCCCCCCACTGCCCTGCCCAGCGGCCAAGGGTGCGGGTATCAGCTTGGCATCAGAGGCACAGTGGCCTTCATGTTCCCTAGCCAGCTGTGAGGTCAGGGACTGGGTGTGAATCGTCGCTCTCCAGCACCCTGCACAGGGCCGCACGCCGTGCCCGGCCAGCCCCACAGAGATGGATGCGGAGCAGCGGAGGGATGGACAGGCCAGGGTGGGCGGCTGGGTGGGTGGGTGAGGGAGGAGCTGGGCCAGTGAGTGAACGAACAAATGAAGTAAAGAATTGATAAACCAGTCCTGGTAGCAGGGAGAGGTCCGTCTTTCACCCAGCAATCCTGTGTCACTTAAATTCTTTAAAACCAGCATGAGAGGGAAAAAGCAAAAAGCCACGGCTCCCTTCCAGACCCGTTACACGAGCACATGCTGCTTCCAGAGGTCCTCACTTGCCGATGCCGCCGCGGGCTTGTTTAGAGGCAGGCCCTTCTGCTCCCATGCAGGGCGCCGCGTGCAAACTGGGAGGGCTTGGTGAGCAGAGGCGCCAGGGTCCCCCGGGAGCTCTGCTCACTTCCTGTTCCATCCTGGCCTTCGGGTGCAGCACGAATGCGAGCCTGGCGCCGAGGGTGGCTTCCTCCCCTCTCTACACAAGTGGGGTCAGCATGAAAGGCTGAACCCCGGGCAGGGATGCCCATCTCTGCCCAAGCAGGCTCTCCCTCTGCCACACAGTGCCATCGAGGCTGGCGTGGCCTGTCCTTCCCAGGGTGATGGCCACACGGGCTGCACTGCACCTCCCTAAATCCCTGTCTTGAAGCCCTGACCCTCTGTCCTGGGCATGTGGCCGTATGAGAGGGCAGGGCCTTTGCAGAGGACATTAAGGTAAACTGAGGTCACAAGAGTGGCTCCATCCAATCTGGGGCCCTTGCAAAGACAGCAGGACAGACACACAGAAGGTGACAATGTGGGGCACAGAGGTTCCCTCTTGGGGAAGCCAGCCCTGCAGACACGACCTGGGGTGGCAAACGTCAGCTGTGAAAGCACCCAGCCTGTGGCACTTCGTTGAGGCTCCCCTGGCACACACTGACTCTTGCTGGGAGGATTTCTGAGAGCCCAGACAGGACCAGACAAATGTGCCCATTCTAGAAGAGGAAACTAAGGCAGAGAGTGGCGTGGTCCCTCTGACCATGGGACACACAGCAGCCAGGGCCACATCCCAACCTTGTCCAGGCCACCACCGCACAGAGGACTGCGGCTCAGGGCACGGGGAAGATGTGGGTTCAGAGACGCCCCTTCGTGTGGGGACGCTGGACAGCACAGAGGCTTAAGCAATGCTGAGACAGGAGGCAGGCAGACACGGGAACTAGGGTATAGTTGGAGCCTGACACGGACAGCACCCGGGAGTTCAGGGGGAAGCCCCGCTGCCTGCCTGCATGTGTCCACGTCAGCAGGGCCAGTGGGGCTCCCCTGCCCAAGGAGCCCTCTGAGCCCAGAGAACCCAAGCTGGAGGTGAGGAAGAGAAGGAGCCCGATGCTTGCGGTCTGTCCGATGTGCTGCAGGAAGCTTTTGTTTCTAGAAGGTTCCTTCTCTCCCTCTCCTTCCAGAGCCTTCAAACCTTCATTCTGAGCTTGGGCTGAAATCCATGGAGACCCCTGGGGAAGCAGGGGCCCCACAGCCATCTGTTGATTCTTTCTGGGGTTTGGGTTCACACCAGGGGCGAGCTGTGGAGCAGAGCACAAGATGAACTCGGGCATCCGCCCTGCCCTGGCCCAGGGAGAGTCCTGAGTCTCCAGTCTGTGGATCAGACCCGGCTGGGCTGCCCGGTGAGCTCAAAGGCTCAGCGGCTGAGAGAGGCCGAGGCGACCCTACCCTACCCTGCCCTCCTCACCCATCCCAGAGAGGGCCTGCAGCGAGGGGCGGGGCCTGGGCTCAGCGGCCGCCCTCAGTGTCTCCATCTGCAGGATGGTGGTGACGGTGACGCCCGTGACAATGACAGCTCCGGGTGGGCTCCCGCCCCAGTTCCAAGGGTTCTGTCACCCGCCAGGACTAGCAGCCGAGACAGCGCTGGTCCCCAGTGGTGACGCAGCCCAGCAGGGCCCGTTGTGGGCAGCAGGGACACGGGCAGCCTCCTGCCAGCTGCTGGCGCCGGGTGCGTCTGGGCTGTGCACACCACCATCCTCGGCGTGCCAGCCTGCAGGAGCACTCAGCGGGGGACAATTCCATTCCCTGCTGCTTCAGGGCTGGCGCTTCCAGCAACACCCGCACGGCCTGCTCCCCTCAAGTGACCTCGCTTGGGATGACAGCAGGTCAAACCCGACAGGTAGAGAGGGCTGCAGCCCCATTAGCTTCTCAACACCCCATGGTTCCTCCCCCACTCCCCAGCCCCTCCCCACCCTCCCCTACCCAGGTGCCCCCCCCTACCCGAATGCCCCTCCTCCACTTCCACCCGCTCCTCCAGCTGTCCCTGAGCCCACCCCGCACAGCTGCTCCACCCGCCCCCCGTCCCTCTTGTTCTCCACCCCCTGAAGAAATGCAAAAACATTCAGTTCCCCCGTCTCCCCCGCCTGGCACCACACCGAGGCCCTCCCTGCCCCTGGGCCACCCTTCTGGGTGCTCTGCGACTTCCCCAGCCCCCATCCCGAGCCCCATGGTGGGCTCTTGCTCTGCCTCACCTGCATGAGAGCCCTGCAGGGCTCCTGCTCCCATAGATTGAGGGGTCAGTCCCTGCACTGGGCACAGGCCTGGCATCCTGTCCTGGATCCGGGGCTGGCCTCTTCTTCCAACTCCTGCTGTCCCTGGGCAGCTTTGCTAGGCCCCAGCCTGGGTGGCCAGGAGGGAAATGAACATGGTGGTGTTGGGTGCCTGGCCACCGCTCCAGGCCCAGACGGGTACAGAAGGTGTTTCCGGCATTCCCGTCTGTGAGCAGGCCCTGCAGGAATGGGCGGGAGAGGACCAGGCTCGTGCTAGGAGCTCTCAGATGGCTGCTGCCGCTGCCGCTCCTGCTGAGTGGCCGTTAGATAGTTTCGTGGGTATGGGAGAGGGGCCGAGGGGAGAGCTGGGGGCCCCAGAGCAGGCAGGACAGGACCCAGAAGCTCAGAGTGGCAGAAATCTTCGGGTGGCACAGCTGGAGAGTGCAGTTTCTTTTTTCGTTTTGGCGGTACTGAGAATGGAACTCAGGACATTCACAGTGAGCTACATTCCTAGTATTTATTTTATTTTTTATTTTGAGAAAGAATCTTGCTAACTTGTCCCGGCTGGGCTCAGATTTGTGATCCTCCTGCTTCAGCCTCCCAGAGTGTTGAGATTACAGGCTGGAAGGCAGGATCTTGTCCAGAGATGAAGGAAGGACAATCTCACTGGCCTGCCTGAGGCCTAAGGCTGTCCTCGCTGTGGTCTGTGTTGTGAATCTGGCCCCAGGACCAGGCAGCTGGGTCCAGCCTGTGTGTGGAGTGCGGTGATGGCCCCTCGGGGGTGGGTGGTTTTGGAGCGGGACCCCGCGTTTGTAAGCTGGACTGTGATCCTGGGACTTCCTCCAAAACACCCACTGCCCTCCCCGCCGCCCTGCAGCTGTTTTCCTTCACACACTCACACAAACACAACTCCAAGGAACAGCTAGCAGGACTGGGACGTTCCTGGCTCCCTGGCCCCCACAGCCTCAGTCAGACGCGGGACCCTCCCGACAGCTGGTGGGGCCCTCGGCGGGACAGAGAGGCCCCGCCGAGCAGAGGGGGCGCTGAGCAATGTGTTTCCAACGTCCCATTGGCCCCATGAGGCTCTGAGCCTGCGTGTGGGCTTTTCCCTCCCCCACCAATGCTGTTCCCTCCCACCCTGCCACCGCCTCCTCTTGGCTGTCCCCAGCCCTGTGCTCTGGCCTCCTGCCATCTCTGCCCAGCGGCAGCTTCGGTACCAGTGACCTGTGCTTGTGCAGGACAGAGACCCCGCAGACCCTGTCCTCTCTCCCTCTGGCTGGCTCTGCAGCCCTGCCTCCTTCAGGAAGGCCTCCCCAGCCGCTAGGGCAGTGCCCTGGGCACCTGCACCCCTCTAGCATCTCCCAGGCAGCCGCCAGCGTGAGAGCTTCACAGAAGCCAGACCCCGTGTCCTTCTCCCTCCTGTGTTTACCGCACAGCCGCCCTGCTCCGGGTCCTGCTTCGGATGGGAAGCCGTGGGCGTGGGAAGAGGGACCCAGCCTGCAAGGACGTCACATCCCATGGAGAGCGGTGGATTTGAAAAATAAAAACAGAGCAAGGCCGAGAAACACACACCTGTCATCTCAGCATTCTGGGAGGCTGAGGTAGGAGGAGCTGAAGGTGGGTCCCAGCCTGGGCAACTTAGCAACTTAGTGAGACCCTGTCTCCAAGTAAAAGGGCTGGGAATGGAGCTCAGTGCAAAGGCCCCGAGTTCAATCCCCAGTAATAATTAAAATAATTAAATAAAATCAGTCAGCAAGTGAATCTAGAGAATGGCAGACAGAGGCAGGGCAGTGGGCAGCAGAGGTGGGCAGCTGAGGGTCCCGGGGCGCTGAGGGCAGAAGGAAGACCTGGAGCCCCAGGACTTGGTGACGCACGGCCGGAAAGGTGTGACAGGTGGAGGGCTGAGGCCGCAGGGTGGAGCCACTGCCCCTGCGTAGGCTCCCACTGCCTGGCCAGCTGACCGGTGCCCCACCCTGCTCCCTGGGCAGCGACACCCCCACCTGCAGCCCCGCGGCCCCACCCCAGGCCTGGCTATCCCATCCTGCCTCATCCCTCCCCCCCGCAGTCTCCGAGGACAGAGGACGCCTAGGACGCATCCCTGGAATGGGTGGTAGGTGCCTGAGCTTGAAGGCTGCCACCCTTCTCCTGTGCCATGGGACCTTGTCCCCTAGGGCCCAGCCACCACCCCAGGGCCCCACCCTCGAGGGCCTGCCTGTCTCCTGTCTTCCTGTTCGGGCTCCCTCAGCCCTATCTCCTCCCCTGCCCAGGGCTCTCTGCCTCAGAACCGCCTCCTCCAGGAAGCCTTCCCTGAGCACCCCTACAGCTCCACGGGCCTCCACCCCTTGCCTCTCCTTCCTGTGCTGACTTCTCTAACACCCTTTAACACACCTGTGGGGCTTGGCCCCTGCCAGGCTCCAAAGAAGCACCCCCAGAACGGGACTTGTCTCACTGTCACCCCCAGAGACCTTCCCAGTGAGCCCAGGGCAGGGGCTGGAGTCCTGACGGGGGGCACCCTGGCTCCTGTGTCTGGCTCACCTCTAAATGCCCACTTCCTAGCCCCTGGCTCCCCGCCAGGGCCAGGAGCCCCTAAAGGCCCCAGCAGCCCCTCCGCTAGGCTCCAAGCAGAGGTACTCACACTGCTGTGTAAATTTGGGAGCACTTTCTAGGGAGGAAACTGAGTCACAGGGAGCTGCTGTTGTGCGTGACTGGGCCTGGCCTGAGGCAGGTGCACCGCGGCTCCTGCTGGTGTGAGGACAGTCGCCGGGTCTCCCTGCTGTCACCCTTGCCGGCTGGAGCCACCTTTGGCCCCAGTGCAGGTGCCCACATGGGCTCCCGGTTGGGGAGCCGGCTGTGTGGCCTCTGACTGCCACCACACTGTCCCCTTGCAACCTGGGGAGCACGGCCAGGGCCTGTGGAGAGAGGGATCAGGGCAGGTTCAGGGTTGGAAAACCGAACCCCATGTCGGCCCTGGGCCTCAGGGAGGACACCGGCTTCACAGCTGTGGGCAAATCTGCGGTTAATGTGGAGGAAGTCAGCCTGAGCCTGGAGGACAGATAGTGGCCGGACCACGGCTATGCCTCCTCACATGGGGGCTCTTTGTTCCCAACCTGGGGCAGCGCGACCAGAGCGCCGTCTTGGCCTGCATCCTGTCCTGTCTGTGCCTGCAAACAGGACGGCGTCAGCGCGGCCCACATCTGGTCCGGGAGCAGGACCAAGTCCCGCATCGCGCGGGCTGGGCCAAGTCCGCGCAGGCCCCGGTCCAGGGAGGAGGAAAACATGGCCCGCCCTACTGGTGTCCCTGAGCTCCAGATGTGCAACCTGGCGCGGGGACAGCAGTCCACATCTGGGAGAGGCAGAGTCCCCGTCCCTGCCGGGTCACACTCGCGTCACCCTTTCCCATGGCGTAGCACGAAACCTTTTCCCTAAATGTGTCTGGGACCCCAGCGGTCTGCATGCATGTCCAAGGAGTTAACTCAGGCTCGAAGCAGAAGCCAGCACTTCCTGCCCCTCCAGCCCACTCCGAGACAACCACTCCCTTTAAGAAAAGAATTCTTCTGGTATTTGCATCTACACTTCCTTACTATTCTTTTATTGTGTTGAGGTGGTTTTTTTTTTTTTTTTTTTTTTGAGACAGGGTCTTGCTGTGTAGTTCAGGCTGGCATCAAACTCTCAGTGATTCTCCTGCCTCAGCCTCCCTAGTGTTGGGATTGCAGGTGTGCACCACCGTCCCTGTCTTACCTTCCTAGACGGCTTCCTTGTATTGCTACTTCTTTATTCTGCAGCTCTGCCAGTATCTGTGGGTTTCCCCTTTAGGGGGCAGGAAACCGGCGGGGCTGTGCCCTGCTCTCTGTGCCCGCCTGGTCCAGGTCCCTCCCTACACTCGGACCGTGTGGCTGGTGTCGGAGTCATGAAAGTGTGACCTGCAGCAGAGCCATGGAATGGGCTACACTGACTTCCCTTTCTTCTTCCCCTTAGGGCATTTCCGGCCAGGCTGTTATATTATACTGTGCATGCTCAGGGCTAATTCAGCCATCTGCGCCCCCTCTCCAGGCCCCGGTGCTCCCGTCCCACTTGGCCTGCGCCCCTCTCCTGTACTGAGGGAGCCCATGTGCTACTGACTTCCGGAAGGGAGAGCAGCCGTGTCTGGGAAAGCGGAGCAGCCGCGATCTCGGCATCTGACGCCGCCCTGCTCTCCCCAGGCCTGCTGGGCGCTTTGGCTGGGGATGGAATTCCGATCCGGAGCTCAGCTCCCCAGCTGGGTCAGACCCGCCCATCACCTTCTGGTTGCTGGTGTGGAATAGGCAAGTCCAAGGCTGGTCCAGCTCCTAATGCTTCATGTAAGTGACCTGGCCCTCTTCTCTTAGCCACTCAAAAGTTCAACGAGAAGTGAAAGGGTTCCTGAAGGGTCTCCTGGTCCCCATTCCCACAGGCTTCACTGTCCCACATAGCTGGGGACCTGGGCGGCCTCTGGACCCATTCGACAATGCAGAGGCTTTGTTTTCCCTGCAGACCCATCCAGCGCGGAGCTGAGGGCGCATTGCCATTCGAGAGGGCAAAAACTCTGTCTCCCATCACCACGAATATCCCCCGTGTTTGCTGTGAGTCTTGGCCAGGCCTGGCACAGTGCCTGGTGTGTAGTAGCAGGCGGGGCCTGCGGTCTCAGCCTTGGGTCTTTCTCCCTCTGTGCCCTGATACGAGCGGCAGTCTGCCTGCCTCATGGCCCTCGCTGTCCTGCATCTGTCCCCTCGGCTTGCCACACTCTCGCCGACCCTGTTCCAGGCCACCTGTGCCAGCCAGACACACCTCCTGCCACCTTCCAGCGTGGCGTGGACCTGTGCAGCCTGCGCTCCTGAGACAGGGGCTGGACACGCAGGTGGTGAGTTCAAGGGACACTGAGCACAACAGCCAGGAGTGATGGAGCAGGAGCAGGAAGCCCTGCGAGGAAGATGGGCCAGTGACAGGTCCGGAGCCTGCTGTGGCACTGCCTGTCCAGCAGGGCAGCAAGGATACAGGAGCCAGGTGCTCACAGAGGCCTCAGGGCGGCGGGTAGCCCGGCAGGGTGTGTTCCCCACAGTGCAGAGCCCCCAGCTGCCCCCAGGAGCTGGGACAGAGCTCTCATCCTGCTCTCAGGAGGCTGCGGCCGCTGCATCCCAACCAGCCTGTGCTCCTTGAGTGTACTTAGGTGACTGACAGGCGTCCCCAGGCTCCAGGGCCTGTGTCACGTTCCGGGCCTCTGTTTGTCTCTCATCTTTAAAATGGGGTAGAAATCCTGACTTCCCAGGGCAGGGGCAAGGAGAGGAACATGTGCATGGCCATCAGCGGCTACGCAAAGGCTGGACATCACCTCAGGATGGGGCTCTGCATTCATGGCCTCCAGCGGTGGCTGGGGAGAGTCCCTTCCTGAGCACGTGTCCCCCTCCCTGAGGGAGCAGGAGAGAGGTCCAGGGCAGCGAGGGGCTGGGACCCCGGCCTGGCCAGGTCTTGACCCACGGTGCCTCTCTGTGGGAGAACACCAGGAGTGAGGGGAGAGCAGCTGGGCGCACGGAGGCCGTGGAGCCCCCAGGCCTGCAGGTCGGCTTCAGAGGGGAGCAGATGTCCCCACTCTCTGCTCTGGTGTGAAGCGAGGTGCACCCGGTTAAGAGCAGGGGCTCCGAGGGTAGAATCCAGCACTGCCTTACAGCTGTGAAAGCTAAAATTGTGGCCCCTGGGACTGTTTCCCCCTCTGTGAAAAGGAGAAGGGAGTTACTGTGAAAACTGCAGCAATGGGGGGTGGGGTGCAGTGAGTGCTTGGCTGCACAGGGGCGTCCTCACGGCTGCTCTCACGCCAGCTGCCAGCTGCCTGCTAATTGCCAGGGAACGCGTGCGCCGACACTTGGTGCACGCAGACTCCCCCACTCTGCCTGGGGCTGGCTCAGGCCTATCTCCAGAAGCCCAAACCCTCCCGCCTGAGGCCGCTCACCCTGGGCCAGCCCTGCAGCACCCTGGGCCATAGGAGGGAACCACCACCGGTGGACGTGGTTATTAGGACCAGCACCTCCTGAAGCAGCCCCTCTGTCGTCAGCGTCTGCTCCTCATTGTCCGCTGGGACCTCTCAGTCCAGGCCAGGCTGCTGGCCAGTCAAGCCGGAGAGCCTGCCTTCCAGGAAGGAGGAGGCAATGGGCCTAGCCTGTGAATGCTGGCCTGAGGGCCAGGCCTGGCTGGGTTGTGGAGGCCACCAGCATCCTGGGCCAGGTAACAGGGGCCTCCAGCAGCGCTGAGGACCACTCTGGGGGCCACTCTGTTGCTACAGGCATTTGCGCTTGTTTGGGGTGGCAGGGACACACCCCAAGACCCTGGGTTCCAGGAGGAGGAGCCAGGGCTACAGGGCAGGTTCATTGGGGGTGGGTGGCAGGGATAGGGTGCTAGGTGGTACCTGATGACAGCTGGGTGGGCTGTGGGGCACATGGCAGTAGGTCACTGGATGCCCCAGGCTGCAGGGCCCCTAGCCCCTGCCTCTTGATCCCTTCCCAGGCTGCTGGGCACCTTGTAGAGGGGCAGTAGGGCCCTGTGCCGGGTGAGCCACCGAGCCGGCATGGGTGCTGTGACGGCTCACAGAGGGAGACGTAAGCACTGCAGACATTTATCGCCACAGCTCTGGAGTCAAGGATGGAGCTGAGCAGGTCCTTCCCTGCTCCCAGATGGCCCCCTGCCCTGTGTCCTACCCAGCAGGAAGAGGGCAGGAGAGCTCCGAGGTCCCCCCTAAGAGGGCACAGCTGTGGCGGGGCTGTGGCCAAGTGTCCCCAGGGCTGTGTGCTGGAATTCACTTGCCCTTGTGAGCCGGGAGCAGCTGGGACCCTGATGGGCTCTGGCGTGAGGGGTGGCTGGGGTCTGTTAGCGTGCCAGGGAGGCGCTTCAGCTAGGATCCGGGGGTTTGATGGGCAAAGGGGGACACCGTGCGACTCTGCCGGCAGATCTGGGGCTCTTGCTCTCAACCCAGAACCGAGAGCCAACACAAACCTCTCTTTAGAATAAGCTCCCAGGCTTGCGTGTCGTGGGGGTAGTGAGGAACAGGCCCAGGGCATGATCTCACCCGGTCTCTGCCTGTGCGAGGCGGGAGGCTCCCAAGGCCCTACCTTTTGCCACCTGCCAGAAGCATGAATGCTTCTTCCCCAGCCACAGCGGCCCTGGGCTCCGCCCAGCCCAGGCCAGACATGCCCCCGACGGCAGGTGCCACAGGGCCTGCCGTGCCCTCCGAGGCCGAGGGAATGGGTCACCTAAATCCCCCGACGTCCGGAGGAGAAGTGAGAATCACCACCGCAGATGCAGTGATGACCCGGCCTGGGTCCCGTTCATTCTTGGATCATCGCACTTGTGAAGCAGTTACAGTGTCTTATTCGGAGGTAAGAGCAGCGGGGCAGGGGTGGGGGTGGGGGTGGGGGGGCCTGGGGCCCTGGGCGGCTGACAGCATCAGGGTGCACGAGGCCCCTTCCACAGCCGCTCTTTCCAGACATGGGGACTCTGCTTCCTGCTGTGTCCCTGGCCCCAGTCCTCAGGCAGGAAGCCCTGACTGGCTGCCGGCTTTCTCTGGCTTCTCTTGATCCCAAGGAGCAGAAACAGCTCAGAAGAGCTCAAGCCAAAGAGTAATCGACTGGCTCAGTGACTGAGATTGGAAGGTGAGTGAGCCTGCGCAGGCTCAGCTGGATCCAGGCCCCTCCGAGATGGGCTCTGTTACCCTGTGCACCCACAGTTGTGGTGCTGAGGACTCCCCTCCAGCCCCGGGTGCTCCTGGTTGGCAGTGGCGCAAGTGTTGGTCCCCGGTTCCCTCACAGTGACCAGTGCCAAGCCTGGCATTCTGCCGTCCACAAGTAGCCTCTGTGTCCCCATAAACTTTCAGTGGTTTTGCAGACCTGAGCCACTGGGACAGGTGCCAGTGTTCCGCTGAAGAGGATGCAGCTCCTTCCTCTGGACATCAGAGGCCCAGGGGCTGTGTGTGGGGGACGCGGTCTAGTGGGCAGCTGCAGAACTTCCTGCCAGCTGGGGAGAAGCAGCCATGCAGCTGCCTGTCTATCCTGGGGTTTCAGCTGCATGGGGTGGGAGAGACCGGGTGTGAGCAGGAGGCCTGTGAGTGTAAGTGTGAAAGTCCAGCAAGGGCACACTTGCAGCTGCAGGGCACAGATGCCAGCCAGTGGGCTTCCGCCCTCATGGCCTCACTTGGGCTGCAGGGGGACCAGGTCACGTGCACCTTCCCCGACCCAACCCGCTCCCTCCTGCTGCATGTGCACTAGCAGCTCCTGCTGTGAAACGGGGGCCACGGCCTTGGCAACACCGCACTTCCTGGTAACCCTGGGAAGTACAGGCCGGCAGTTCCGGTTCTGTCTGGTCCCAGCCTCACGGCAGGCCTTTGAGGTCTCCATGTCTGGGGGTCTGTAGGGACTCTGGGTAAACTCTGCTGCGAGGTTGCCCTGCCTGTGCCCCTTCTGCACCTGCCTTACCTCCCCAGGCACCAGGCCTCCTCCTGTCTGCATGGAGCCTGTGGGAGGCCTGTGCCACTGCCTTTGTGTCCAGAGCCCTTTGTGGACCCCAGGCAGCCTGGTGCCCACCCTCCCTCCCTCTCCCGCCCTGACTGGGCGTCCCGGGGCTGCCCTCTGCCCAGGACGAGGCTGGGCCTGTTTGCATCCTGTCTCTGCAGGCAGCCCCCCATGGCCTCTCTGGCAGTGGCACTTTGTGGTCACCTGGCGACACTTCTGTCCCATGACCCCATCTTTCCGTGCCTCCCTTACACCCCCCAGCTGGCAAAATCCAGGATGCCGGCAGGGCCGGGCACCTTCTACCCCCTTCCCTCTCGAGCCCTGGGCTGGAGACCAGCGTGGGGCTTCTTTTCCCGATGCCTGGGCAGAGGCTGTGGTCCCGAGGCCAGGGGCTCTACAGGGCTGCCCAGCATGGCGACACGTGCTGTCTGGAGCTCCGCCCAGAAGGCTACTTGCAAGCTGCCCAGCTGCCCTCTGTGCCCTCGCCGAGTGGCACCAGCCCTGGCTGGGAGCAGACGTTACCTCACCCTTCCAGAGCTGCCAGCCTGCGGGACCTTGGCCGTGGCCAACCAACCAGTGTGGGCAGGGGACGGGGGTCCAAGCCCACCCTGGCTGGGTGACAGACTGCTAGGTGCGTGGGGGTGATGTTCCGTCCTCAGGTGGGGTGCCTCGCCATGGGTGCAAGTGAGAGGAGAGGGTCTAGGGTGGTGCCTGACCCTCGGTGGCCTGGGAGAATCTGTGCTGTCTTTAGGTGAGCACCTCTGCACCCATTTGACAGATGAGACCACTGAGAGAATTGACTAATAGGAGTTTCATAGCCATAGGAACCAGGATGCCAGGCTATGCCCACCTGGCTCTAGAACCTCCATCCTGGCTGGCACACTGCCTTCCAGGTGTCCTGTGATTTGGCTACAGGCCAAGCCAGGGTCTGCAGGGGCCTCTCTTGTGGCAAGGAGGGCAAAAGCCGCACCAGGCACAACCTACCTCAGGGTGCCTGGCACTTGCAGCCCCAGAGCTGCTGGGCCCTGGGCCACCGAGGTGCAGATTCTGGAGTCAGACCCAAGGCTCTTTGGAGGAGTTGGAGGAGCCTGATGCAGCCTCTGAGGTTCGCCCTGCAGGGCTGCGCTGTTAAAGCCGTCTAAGATTTCTAGTCTGGGCCCCAGCGAACTGAGTACAGCTTCCCTCCTTCCTGTCTTGAAAGTAACATTCTCATCCAGCGAGTGGGGTGGAGCAGTCGGAGCGTCAGATCCGGTGCGATCTGACGCCAGCAGAGGACAGACCCGGGCGACCTAAACCTCCCTTCTCCAGACTTCAGATTCTTCACCCCGGGATGAGGACAACGTGCGCTCCTTTGCAGGGTGGGGTCAGAGCACGTGTCAGCAGAGCCGCGTGTGGCAAATGTCAGCCTCAAACTGTCACAGAGAACCAAGAGCAGGCAAGAGGGGGAGGTGCAGACCACCTTGAGTGGCAGCTGAGGTGAGCAGCAGGTGTCCCCCCGGGTGACGAGCGCAGAGCGGGCCTGGCAGTGGCTTCCTGCTCTTTCTGCATTATTATTATTTTTTTTTTTTTTGAGACAAGGTCTCACTATTCGGTTTATGCTGGCCTTGAACTTACAGAGATCCTCCTGCCTAGCCTTCTGAATGATGGGATTACAGACGTGTGCCACCACACCTGGATCATTCTGCATTTTAACGTTTGAGATCCCATAGTCCTGGATTCCAGAATTCCTGGAAACCCAAGCCCCTCTCCCCCAACCCCTGGCTCTGGTGGGCCTCCTGCTCCCTCCTGGTTTCAGGGAACACAAATATGGAGCTGGCCTCCATGTCTGTCCTCTCAGGGCTCCCCACAAGGGTGCCAGTCCTGTGAAGAGCGGCATCCTTCAGTGGCTGCTCTCCAGATCACATACCAGCCCCTGTCCTTCCCCGGTGTACCCTAACTGAAAAGTCAGGTGGCTCTGTGGGCCAGGACCAGTTTGGGGCCCAGCACCCCACTTCAGGGGCCCCAGAACTCCCCTCTCTGGGCGTGGCAAGGCTATGGGCTTGCCTGTGCCATATGGGACCTTGAGTGGCACCCCGGCCCCTCCCACGGCACACCAGTAGCTTCACTCTGGGCTAGGACAGCCAGAATCATCCCCAGATCTCGCTAAGCCCTCACTGGGAGACATCACCACTCCCATGGAAGCCGGGGCTGGCACTGTTCTGTCTGCCAGCTGCTGGTGCTGTGGTGTGTTCACACTGACAATTTGCACCAGCACCCTGATGATGAGAGCTCTTTCCCCATGCTTGTTTTGGCTGGCAGAGAGCTCATTAGAAGAATCGCAGGAAATGAGGGTGAAGGAGCCATCGTGGGGCTCCAGGGTCTTCATCACAGGGCGCTCCGGTGTGAACAGGAGGACAGCGGCACAAGGACCCCAAAGAAATCACTCAGAGGCCACACTGAAAAAGTACAGACCTTCCCAACACTCCCGTCCTGACCCCACCCTTCTAAGTGATTCCTGGGTTCTCAGTGCCCCAGCATTGTGCCACAGTAGGTCTCAGCAAGGTCACTGTGTGTGTACAAGGTGCTGTGACACAGACAGCTGATCGGGTGGCACCATTTTTTGAGCTCTTTGTTGAACACTTTCAAAGTTGCAGTGGACAAAAGCCAAGCATGTTTTCATTGCTGTTGTAAATGTGCAACCCAAGGGCAGCCTAGAACAGAGGTCCAGGCACGGGGCAGGGCTTCCGTGCAGCACAGCACCCCACATTCTGGAGAATCAGGCCCTCGATAACATCGATGCTTAGAGAAAGGCTGAGACTCCCTTACTGAATTTTCCTGAGGCAACCAGGTTCAGATACAGAAAAAAGAAGGGAAAACTGCAGATGGAGGGATAGCCCATGTTCATGGATAGGAAGACTCGCTATCGTCCCAAGATCCATTCTTCCCAAGCTGATGTGTAGGCTCAACACCACCCCAGCCAAAACCGCAAGGAGTTCGCTTGTGGGTGTGAGAGAGGGACAGGAAGGACCCACTCTGGACCTTCAGGATCCGTCGTCACTATGTGCTAGTTCCACAAGCAAGGCATTTTTCTACTTGTGCTTATCTGATTTTTTCTGCCATGAACATATGTTACTTTTAACATTAGGAAGGAGCAATAAACTTTTTTTGAAGGAAAAAATGCAGAAAGAAAGGAGAGCGGGCCTGAGGGGGTCCAGCGCAGATGAGTTTAACAGCAGAGCCTTTCTGGAGCCGCCTGGACAGGGCCCAGGAGTGTCACTGGGGTGGCTGTCCCCCATCTCCTTCCTGGAGTCTGGCAGTCCTGACACGCAGGGGCCCTGCTGGGGTGCTGCTCTGGGGTCTGGGCTCCTCTGTGTTCCGCTCTGCGGAGATGGAAGGCCTGGGAAGCGTCCCATTTTCCACAACCCAGAATGGCAGGGTAGGGATGATTTCTCCAGCTGGGTTCCTTTATTACAAAACGCTTTGAACATAAATGTTGGGGCAGATATTATGGAGAAATTCAACTGCAGCTCCTCAGAGTCACGCCGTTGTCTGAGAGCCTGTCGTGGGAAGACCCGAGAGGCCCAGACACGGACCTGCCTCCCACGCTCTGCTCAGCCTGCAAGGCCTGACCCCGGCCCCTCCTCCAGGAGGCCTCTCCATTGCCCTGAGCCCACAGAGCTGATTCCCCGGCAGAAGCCCTTGGCCTTCCCCAGCCGGGTCACTGAGCTCCTTTTCCCGTGTAGTGGGCCTGGTAAAGGATGGGGAGACGGCTGGGCACGGAGCCACATGCCTTTCTGCTGCTTCCTGTGCTGTGCTGGGCTCCGTGCGGGGGCTGATGGGGCCGGGTGATGGGTGTCAGGGAGCCCTGGTGGGGGCTCGGGGAGGGGTCTGGAGGGAGTGTGCCTCCGTGAGTGGTGACTGCTGCAGCCGCGGGCACTGGGGCCAAGCTCACCTAGCCTAGGGCTCGCCCGGAGGCTCGAGCAGCACTGGGCAGGTGTCCCAGAGAGCCAGGAGGAGGCTGTTCCACCCACATGCTGCTGCCCTCCTGGGGGTGCCCTCCCCGGTCCTGGCTGGCACACGCCCAGGCTGCCCCGGGACCTGAGGCTGCTGCAGGCAGACAGAGGTGGCCCCTGACTGGATGTTGAGAACCACAGAGGTAGCCCTTGATGGGGAGCCGCTGGGCCTGCTCCTGGGGCCCTGGGAACCTTCCGACCTCTGAGGCTGCACCTTGTGTCCCTCACAGAGGTGGCACTGGAAGAACAGCGTGTGCTGAGGACCCTGGGACCAGAGGAACGGATGACGCCACCACTCTGTCTCCTGGGGCCCTGGGCAGGTGCCTGGGGAGAGGAAGGTAGACTACGGAGGGTCTGTGCCAGCCCCCACCCGGGCCTGGAGAGGCCAAAAGCATTCGCTCCCTCATCAGCTCAGCCTGTGTGTGCCGAGCCCAGAAGCAGGGCCTGGCGCAGGCTGGCAGTGGCTGTGACCCCGACCTGAGCTACACCCTTGGTCACCATGGACCAGGTGAAGGCTCAGGGTGGGCCTGATGCCCACAGCTTGGGCTTCAGAGTCAGACAGACCCAAGCCCACTTTTAGCTCTGCCTTTTCTTGCTGTGCACCCTGTCACTTCCCTGCACCTCTCTGAGCGTGTTTCCTCACCCCAAAAGTAGAGCACAAATATAGGTACAGACAGGGTCACCTGAGGATTTGATGACATCATGGACCCCTTGTGCTCAGAGAGAGTAACGTGGGTGTCGCCATGGTAACGGTGGTCAGATGGACATTCCCTGCCCAGAATGTTCATCCTGGGGCAGAGAGCAGGACCTCACGTCTACAGCAGCAGCCCAGCCATTCTGAACATGGCGTGGGGTGACCAGGGTCCCACATATACCAACCTTGGCCCTCACCACTGTGGTAAATGTGGTGGCCAGAGACTGTGGTGAGGGTGTTTCTGGGGAGAGCTTTGGGAACTGGGCATTTCTATCCCAGGTAGGCGGGGAGCACCGTACCTCCCTCTAAACCTGGAAAAGTGTGGCAGGGCAAGGTGGCGGGGAACCTTGTGGATTGTGAGCCTCCTTCCCACAGGGAGAGCACGTGGAGAGAGGAGCTCCAGAGCAGGCATAGGAAGCCACCATCTGTGTCCGTAGTCTCCCTCCTGGAGCACAGCCTGAGCCCATCCAAGGGGGCCCAAACACCCAGCGAGCATGGTTCACTGCATGCATGTTATGCTAAGATGGATTTCCAAAGGCAGAATGGCTTGGCTGGAGGGGAATAGCATTTAAACCTCTAAGCAATGGATGGAGACAAACTGCACCCCCAGGCAAAGTGAGGGGGGCATCAGTAAAACCATCTGCCACATCCAGTCCTGTGAT
Organism: Chinchilla lanigera; assembly: GCF_000276665.1. Classification (NCBI taxonomy): domain Eukaryota; kingdom Metazoa; phylum Chordata; class Mammalia; order Rodentia; family Chinchillidae; genus Chinchilla; species Chinchilla lanigera. The sequence goes on from NW_004955514.1 coordinate 2,706,656, forward strand.
GGATGCATCTCTTTACCGGAAGTAATTCAGAGCCCAGCTCCCACTTTTAGGCCCAGTTTTAGGAAGACTGTATTTTCCAAACTCAGAGAACCAGAGCCCACATCTTTTATCTTGCAGGTGGGGAAATGGAGGTCATAGGAAGGGAATGTGGCAGTCAGCTTCATTCTCAGGGGCCACTGATTCCTATGTGGCTCCTTAGAGGGTCTGGAAGAATCACATGTTGATCTTGTGTTGATGGTGATGATGATGGTGATGATGGTGATGGTAGTGGTGAGGGTGGTGAGGGTGGTGATGATGGTGATAATGGTGATGGTGATGGTGGTGGTGAGGACGGTGATGGCAATGATAATGTTGATGGTGATGACAATGGTGATGGTGATGGGGGTGGTGGTGATAGTGGTGGTGATGATGGTGTTGATGATGGTGATGGTGGTGATGATGGTGGTGATGATGATGGTCATGGTGATGATAGTGGTGGTGGTGATGATGGTGATGATGATGGTGGTGGTGGCAATGGTGATGGTGGTGATGATGATGGTGATGATGATGGTGGTGATGGTGATAGTGATGGTGGTGAGGGTGATGATGGTGGTGATGGTGATGGTGGTGATGGTGATGGCAATGATAGAGTTAATGGTGATGACAATGGTGATGGTGATGGGGGTGGTGGTGATGATGGTGGTGATGGTGATGAAGGTGGTGGTGATGGTGATGATGATGGTCATGATGATGGTGATGGTAGTGGTTGTGATGGTGAGAATGGTGGTGGTGATGATGGTGGTGGTGATGGTGATGGTGATGATGATGGTGATGATGGTAGTGGTCAGGATGGTGAGAATGGTGATGGTGATGACGGTGGTGGTGGTGATGGTGATGGTGGTGATGATGATGGTGATGATGATGGGATGGTGATGGTGATGACGGTGGTGATGATGATGGAGGTGGTCATGACGGTGAGAATGGTGATGATGGTGGTGCTGATGGTGATGGTGATGATGATGGGATGATAGTGATGGTGATGGTGATAGTGATGGTGGTGAGGGTGATGATGGTGGTGATGGTGATGGTGCTGGTGATGGTGATGGTGGTAGTGATGATGATGGTGGTGGTGATGGTGATAGTGATGGTGGTGATGATGATGGGATGGTGATGGTGATGACAGTGGTGGTGATGATGATGGAGGTGGTCGTGATGGTGAGAATGGTGATGGTGGTGAGGGTGATGGTGGTGGTGATGGTGATGGTGATGATGATGGGATGATAGTGATGGTGATGGTGATAGTGATGGTGGTGACGGTGATGGTGGTGGTGATGGTGATGGTGGTAGTGATGATGATTGTGATGATGATGGGATGATGATGGTGATGACGGTGGTGGTGATGATGGAGGTGGTCATGATGGTGAGAATGGTGATGGTGGTGATGATGATGGTGACGGTAGTGATGGTGGTGAAGGTGATGCTAGTGGTGATGGTGATGGTGAGAATGGTGATAGCAATGATGGTGATGGTGGTGATGGTGATGATGGTGGTGGTGATGGTGATGATGATGGGATGGTGGTGATGATGATGGTGATGGCAGTGATGGTGGTGAGGGTGATGATGATGGTGATGGTGAGAATGCTGATGGCGATGATGGTGATGGTGGTGATGGTGATGGTGGTGATGATGATGGTGATGGTAGTGATGGTGGCAGTGATGGTGGTGAGGGCGATGATGGTGGTGAGGGTGATGATGGTG